>NC_143147.1:6726250-7031875 GCF_059928025.1 Delphinapterus leucas | reverse complement strand
TCAATATGCTGCCGAGTTTGGTTTGTGAGGAGTTTTGCATCAATGTTCGTAGGGGATGTTGGTGTGTAGTTTTCTTCTCTTGTGTGTCTTTGCCTGGTTGTGCTATCAGGGTAATGCTGGTCTCATGGAATGAGTTAGAAAGTGTTCCCTCCTCTTTAATATTTTGGAAGAGTTTGAGAAGGACTGGTATTACTACTTTAAATGTTTGATAGAATTCACCAGTGAAGCCATCTGGTCCAGGATCCTTCTTCGTTGGGAGACTTTTGGTTACTGATTCAGTCTCCTCACTAAAGGTTTTATGGTGCCAGAATTTGAACCCAGGCTTATTTCCCATCACAGTCTCTGGTACCCACTATAAGAGGGTTTAGGAGTATGTTTACTCTGCGGCCGCGTGTGTGCGTGTGCGGCCACAGATAATAAGATGACGGGGAGGTGTTTTCTGCTTTGGACAAAACTCCATTAGACTGTGCATGACTTGAGGGTAGAGACTGTCTTATTCATTGTTTCACTCCCAGTAATTGACACTCAATAACCGTTTGCCAGTAAAGAAAGCCAGTTTTCCCAGCACCTTAATCTAAATTATACATCCCTCTTCCTGGAGTATTTGTGGGACCTCCTTGACCATATGTCTTAGTTCAGTTTCCTCCAAAAGCATCGTCAAGGCCCTGGGTGCAAGTAGCCCATTTGAAAGAAAGAAGGGGATCCTGAGGAGGGGCCAGGACGTGAGCCCGGCCGGCAATGGCTGGTGCTGCTCAGTGGGGAAGAGCTGTGAGGAACCGGGGTGCAGCCCTGCTGACAGCTCTTTCTCTGCCCAGTGGGGTGCTGGGACACTGACTTACCAACTCCTGATTCCTGATGGTGGGGTCTGCCCCTGGGGGCATCAACGGCCCACCCTGCACTCCCGCTAGGAGCTGCTCTCTTGCATGGATTGTTGGGATTATTTTTTTTCTCTTTATGGAACAATTTATATTCAGCAGACTCTAAACAGAGCTCTTTAAGATGGGATTTGGTTTAAGCTGTGATCCTGAGTTTAATGGGCTGGAGTCGGTGGGGGGGGGGCGGGGGCTCTGTGCTTATTGCCTCTCAGGCCTCTTTGAGTCCACTTTGCGCCCAGGGCCATTATCTCTGCAGCCATCCGTGGCTGGTTTCTCCTGGCCTGACCACTTGCCCCCGCCTTAATCTGGAAGATCAGCGGCTCTGAGCTCAGGGGGCCGGAGACCTTCCCGGAGCTCCTGTCCCCACCTGTTCCTGCAGGACTCTCTCTCAGACCACAGCACTACCCAGGGGAGCTGCTGGCTTCCTGGAAGGCAGAGGGGACGTAATGAAAAGGGAGGTGCCCAGGGGGCTGGGAGGGAGAACACAGGCGGGAAGATGGAGTCTTCTGTGTAAATGAGTAAAAACCAGGTTGTGGGGTAGAGACCCACTCGTTCATGCAGCCCCTGTGAGCACTTCAGGAAAGACACCTTTCTCCCAAGTGCAGCTTGGTGGGAAGAGCACAGGCTGATTTCAGCTCCCTTTGATCCGTGGGCCAGGCGAGTTTTGCAGTGCACAACCTGAGCAACTGCACAAGTGGGGCTTGTGGGCACCCCTGCCTCTCCTCCTGGCACCACGACAGTACGGCACACAGGCAACTGGGGATCATAACTTATCAAGTGCTCTTGTCGACTGTGTGCTGGGGATGCAGCTGAGAAAAGCCTGTGCATTTCAGATCAGTCTGTTGCCAGAAATAGACAAGAAAATCATCACTTGAGAAACAAGAAGACAGCGTGACCTCAGAGGGAAGTAACATGAGCAGAAACAAGGCAGACCAAGGGCATGATCACCGTTTCACCTTCAGCATCCTAGGATGTAGAAACAGAGTTTGCCGAGGGCTCCAGGGAGCCCTCCAGACAAAGCCCCTAGTTACAATGTCTCTCAGAGCCGTGGGGAAACGGAGAGGCCCCCAAAGGGCAGCCACAGTGGCAGCTGCTACCACCCCCAGGGCTGCCCTTCGGTGACACTCATGGCCCGAGGCGAGGAGGGGGCCAGGAAGAGACCCCCAGCGGCCCCCTCCCTCCCTCCCTCTCTGACAGCACCTCCCATGGAAGACAGAGGCCCTGGAAAAGCAGCCAGGTGGGTCTGTGTCCGGGACCACGGCAGAGTGGACGTGGAGGAGGCTGAATCCGGAGGGGCAAACGTTGTTAACCTTATTTTGAAAATGAACAAACAAAGACACTAAGGCCCAGAGAGATCCGGTAACCTGCCCGAGGTCACACAGCTTGCAAGTGAGGAAGACAAGAGCCCCAGAAGCACAGGACGTTTTGAGGGCAGGGAGAGATGACCCCTGAGGGCAAAGGCCAAAGTGACTTCCCCAGGAGCTGAGAGCTGAAGACAAAGTAGGGGTGGGAGGGGAAAGGGCGGAATCTCGCTCCAGATGGGAGAAAGCGCGCCTGCACGAGGCAGGGGGAAGGAGCCGCAGGGCTGGCACCGGCTTCCCCGCCAAGCCCAAGGTGGGTGGGCAGGCCCTGGGGCTTCAGCAGGGGCAGTCTGACCCCAGTTCCATTTCAGGAAGTTCACTCGGGGTCTGCGTGGAAAACTCGGGAAGGGTCTAGAGGTGACGGGGCTGGTGGCCTGGCTTGAAGCCTGGCCATGGGGTGGAGAGCTGTTTAGGAAGTAGAACGATGGGTGAGACCTGGACCGGACAAAGAGAGAGGGGAGGGCAGGATGCTGCTGCACTCAGGCTGTTGCCCTTCACTGAAATGGGGGTGGGGTTAGGGAGGTTCTCAGCTGCAAACACTGGGCTCCAAGCCAGACAGTTCAGGCACAGGAGAGGTTGATTAAAGGATAGAGCCGATCCTGGGCCCTTCAGGGAGGCCAGAGCTCTCTCCAATCACAGCCCAAAGGAACAGGGCCTGGGGCTGGACGCTGCCCTGCACTGGACGTGACCACTGGTAACTCTGGACCCTGGCGGCCACGCCCACCAGCTCCTGCAGCATCTCATGCGGGTCGTGTGCCTGGCCGAGCCCAGTCCAGGCGTGGGGGCCTGGCTGCCGGGGGCTCAGGAAGCACGCTCCTGTCTTACTCGTGGGAAAGTCCCCTGACCTGGGCAGGATGCTCGGAAGTGCCGTCAGCCGAGGAGTGACTGGCGTCGGCCCCACGGAGAGAACTGGGAGCTGTCTGGGCCACGGTGAGGGAGCAGATGAAGAACCTAGGCTTAGGGAGAGGAAGTCTCCTGCCCGGGATCCATGGCTGCAGGTCTGGAGCCTGCCTCCCCTCCACCACTGCAGGGGAAGTTCTTGAATCACCCAAGGCGAATGAGAATCAACTCGTCCAAACTTCTCTTTTTTACAGGGTGGAAACTGAGGCACAGGAAGGAAAGGGGCTTGGCAGGGACCCACAGGGGGCGAGGGGTAAAGCGGGGCCTGAGCGGGCTCTCCTGAGCCCCTGGGCCCTCGGGCTGGGGCTGGGGGGCAGGGAAGAGGATGCTGCTCAGTGAGATAGAACACAGGTGTGATCCTGCTTTCCCAACAAAACAGCTGATATCCAGCTTTTACATTTTTAAATTTTTGTGTCTTTTTAAATGTTTTTGTCAGCCATCCCCACAGCTGTAAAAATAGAGTTGCACAGACGCAGGCAGAGCTAAGCCGGGGGCCGGCCTGAATATTCAGCTGAAGGGTGCAGACCTCCGGTAAGCAGTGAAGCCTGATGAATTAACCAGTGTCCCTGAGCTGGGCCGGCTGCGCTTTTCCACTTCCTGTGGCTCCTTCCCAGGCCTGGGGCCAGGGGAGGGGAGCCCCTGCTGGAAGGGGAAGAGGCTGGGTTTCTGGTTTCCAGGGGGAGTGGGCTTGCCTCTTCCAGGAAGCCCTCCAAGTTTTCAAGAAGTTGCTTCACCTCCTAGGAGGACCATGGAGACCAATTTTCTCTTTGTCGGTGTCTGGTTCCTTAAAGTACACCCCTTGCCATCTGGAAGCCCACCCCCCCGCCCCAGGGGGGCTGCTCTACCCCTCCCAGGAGTTCAGGATTAAAGCAGGAACACAGGTCCCTTGGCCTCACCTAATCCTGTTTTTGTCTCTCCGTGGGGTTGGTTGGTTGATCCGAACACCTATTTATTTATCCGCCCTGCAGACACTCACCGGGCGCCGACCAGGCCCTGTGCTGGGTGCAGGTGAGGCCGAGCAAGGCAGCTGCCGACCTGGGAGACGTGTATGGTCACCCGGGGGAGCAGGTGTGGGCAGGTCACTGTCACAAGAGGCTGGTGGCCCGAGGAGCATAGCAGGCTGAGGTTGGGGCAGGTGGAGGCTGTGTCTACCTCTGTCCCTGCCCCACCCGCTCCCAATCCTGTCTACACTTGCAGCCACCCGGGCCTTCTTTCAGCCCCCCTGCCCAGGGTCTTCACATGTTATCTCTCCCCGCCGACCCCACCGACCTCCTCTGGTCCCAGTTTGAATGTCCACCTTCTCCCTTGCTTGCATGGCCCGTGCTTAGGAAGGCAGGGATGGGGCCTGGCCTCCCCAGCACGATCCTGTACCCAGAACGGGCCTGGGCACACTGATGACCCTTCCGCCTTCTGCCCTCAGAGATCACCCCAACCTGAGTGAAGCCGGGCTGTGGAGGCCCCGGAGGCCTGGCCGCTCTAACGAGACACGGTGTTCACGTCTGCGTCACGGGCTTGCTCTGGGGATTGACCAGGACGAAGCGTGTAGTTAGACCGCAGCGCACCGTAGGTGTACCGCGCTTGCCCTCGTGACTTCGGCCCAGGGGCCACCCTGAGGCCAGGACTCATCCATCACCTGGGACGCAGGGGTGCTGAGCAGAGGGCGTGTCAGTGTCAGAGGGAGGTGGGGCACGGGTGGAGCGGACCTGGGAAAGAGACGATGCCCTGGGAGGCCAGGGTCATGTGGACGTGGGCAGTGGGTCTGGAACCCAGGGGAGCGCCCAGGTGGCTGCAGCCCAGGGACGTGCCGCCTGCCGAGGGGAAGGGCCAGCGAGACCTACCCTGCTGTGGAAATCGGCCTAGAGTCACTGCGTCACCCGACAGTCTCGCTCCTGGGTTTTCACTGAAAAGCAGCAAGAGCAGGTGCTCCACAGAAAACTTGTATCCAGCGCTCGGAGCAGCTCTGCTCACAGCAGCCTAAAGCTAGAAACAGCCCAGGCGTCTGACCAGGGTGGTGGGCAAAGTGTGCCATATCCATGCAGTGGAATGTTATTTGGCCATAAAAAGGGACGGAGTTCTGACACCGGCTGTGGCGTGGATGAAGCCAGGTGAAACGAGACAGGCTCGGAAGGCCTGTTTCTGCTCCTGTGCGATGTCCAGAACAGGCAAATCCGCGGAGACGGAAAGCAGCTGGGTGGTTTCCCGGGGCTGGGGGAGGGGAGAATGGATTTGGGATGATGGAAAGGTTCTGGAACTAGAGAGTGGTGATGGTCCGATGTACCTAATGCCATGGGATTGTGCGTTTTTACTTGGTTAAGACGGTAAATGTTACATGTATTTTACCACTATTAAAAAAAAAGACCAACCCAAGTGACACCATCTGGCCCCAGGCTGACGTCTTGGGGTCCCTCTGTTGCCTTGAAGGCTCCTGGGTGGCACTGGGCTCCACCCTCTGTCCTGGGAGTCATGTCACGGGAGGAGAGGCCGGACCATTGAGGTCAGGGCAGCCACCCATTGGCTGAAGGACCACGGGTGACTCAGAGGCCTTACTGAAACGACAGGGTTGGACTAGAGACACAATCTCTGGAGAGTCTGCCTCTTTGCTCTGAGTGTCCTGTCCTGACCCGCAGGAGCGTCAGAAGGGCCAGGGCAGTCAGTCCAGGACTTCTCACCCAAGCTCCAGGGCCCCAGGGGAGTCTGCGCCCCTTTCCCCCCATGCCTGGCTCTCGCAGTCCCTTGTTTCCAATTCTGGAAAGTATCCCAACACATGAGTCAGGGATTCTTAATGTTTTCTAGATCACAAACTTCTTAGAGGATCAAATAAAACCGCTAGACTCTCTCCCCAGAGGGGACCCAGAGCAGCTCTGAGAGCACCGCTTACGGTGATTCATGAGCTCCGTGTGGCTTAGCGATTCATAGCTGTGTTGGCACCGGATGGGCCCAAGTCCCAGCCCCGGCCCTGCTGTGACCTACTGGACCTGTGTGCACCTCAGGCTTCCCATCCTCACAGTGGGTGTTAAGAGTGACTCGTGTAAACTGCTCGGGAGGTACCCAGTGGAGGTTGGCAAGTCCAGGCTCACCGGCGCTGCACCCTCCCCACACCGAGACCGCCACCCCCAGCCCTCACCTGCTCAGAGGGAAGATGCCCCCCTCTGCCGTCTGGGTCCCCTCTCCCAGCCTGGCTCCCCTGCCTTCCCAATGTCACCTCTTCCCGGGCCCTCTGCCGGGAGCAGTGGTTCCCACACCTGACAGTGCAATCCAACAACTCCGCTGAGCTCAGCCACTGATTCTTCCTCCTTTTTCTAAGGAGAGGGTTGTACTGTCTACAAAATAACTGGCTTTAGCTCTCCTTTTTCAATATTTCAATTTTATGACCAGTCCATCTGTGTGTATTTGAAAATAACGCAACGTCTTTTTGAACTGTTTGTATATATACAGTCCTTATGTTGCCTCTCTGATCTGTCAGTTGCCAAGGAAAACGAGTTCAAGCCTCCCTCTCTGTGAAATTGACCATTTCTCTTTATAGTTCTACCAGTTTTTGTTTTAAACATATTGAAACTATGTTGTTAGGGGCACAACTTTCCATAACCTTTATTTTGCGGGCAGGTTGCCTCTTTCAGCAGCATGAATCCAGTTTTGTCCCTTTTAAAATATTCTTCCTTTGATTTCTGTTCTGAGCCTCATGCACACTCACCGATTTCCTTTCGTTAGGACTTTTTTTAGGATGTCTTTTCCCTTCTGCTATGAAACTGTCCTGGGTCGTTATCACTTATTCATGTCTCTTGAAGATGGGATTTTGGCTTCCATCCGTGGAGATCTTTTTCCTGAATAGGCAAATTTAACACATTCACATTTATTGCAACTACAGAAATGTTTGATATTATCCCTGGTGTCACTTTTGTTTTCTATTTCCTATGCTTTGTTTTTCACTCTGTCCTAGTCATTCCTGGATTGATTTCATTTTTTCCATTTCAGATTTTCCTTCTAATAGTTTACAAGTTATATATTCTATTTATATTTTATGGAGATTTCCCTTGACATTTCACACACATAGTGAATTTTATTCTACCAGTGCTAGACTTATTCTGAACCTACGTCCAGTGACAGCTTTAGCACACTGCCCTCTGCTCCACAGACCCCCAACCTCATTTGTTGTTAACATCTACTACGAGTTTAGTTCCAGATTGTTACTAATTCTTAAGCAGTCCACATTTCTTTAGATTTAGCAAGTGTTGTCCGTTCCTGGCTCATCATTGTTTCTTTTTTTAATTTTTTAAATTTATTTTTAGCTGTGTTGGGTCTTCGTTGCTGTGCACAGGCTTTCTCTAGTTGTAGAGAGCGGGGGCTACTCTTCGCTGCGGAGCACGGGCTTCTCAGCGCGGTGGCTTCTCTTGTTGCGGGGCATGGGCTCTAGGCGCGCAGGCTTCAGTAGTTGTGGCACACGGGCTCAGTAGTTGTGGCTCATGGGCTCTAGAGTACAGGCTCAGTAGCTGCGGCACACGGGCCCTAGAGCGCGTGGGCTTCAGTAGTTGTGGCGCATGGGCTTAGCTGCTCCGCGGCATGTGGGATCCTCCCAACCAGGGTTCGAACCCGTGTCCCCTGCATTGGCAGGCGGATTCTTAAACCCTGCACCACCAGGGAAGTCCTCATATCAATTGTTTCTTGTATTCCATTTCCTGGATTGCCTTTTCTTCTTGCTAGAGCACATCAATTGCTGATATTTTCAAAAAGGAATCGTTTTCAATGCCAGACCATCTGAGGCCTTGCTTGTCTTCAGGAAGGGTTTTTATTCTTACATTTGGCTGGGTAGAGAATTCTGAGCATGAAATTATTTTCCCTCAGAATTTGAAGACAATTACCACATTTTCTTCTTGCTTCTAGCATTTGTTACATTGTCTTGCAAGCTGTCTGGCTTTTGTCTGTAAATATTTAGAACGTAGTCACACTTCAACCCCCTGTTCCAACCCACTGGTGGCCCTGGTGGCCTCTTTGAGTCAGAGTTCTGGACATTTTCATTCTCAGCTCTGGGAAGTTTCCTCCTGCATTTTTGTCTCCTTTGGACTAGCAATGAACTGTGTTCTCCATATCTGCTAACTTTTATTTTGCACCTTCCGTCCCTTTGTCCTTTCGTGCTGCAACCTCAGGTTCATCTTCTGGCTTGTCTATTTGCTCTGCAGCTGCATCCACGAAGCCCATTTTTTCTTTCAAGTGACCAGATTTTAATTTTCCAAATACTCTAGTTGGCCTTTCTGAGGGTCCAGTGTCCTATCACCTCTGTCTAAGGATATCAGTTATGCCTGTTCTAATTTCTTGTTCTCATCACATTAACCCCTTTCCTTGGTATCAGTTCACTTGTTCAGGTGTCTGATGCCTGTTGTTTGTACCTGAGGTTCACCCCAGCCGCACAGCCTGCCCCCAGCACGTGTGAGAGCAGAGTCACCCCTAGACAATGTCCGATGTTCTGTGCTGGGGGCCCCCCAACCCCCCGGGTGTGCCGGCCATCGGGGCCCCTGCCCATCCCTTCAGCTTGGCTCCCACGCTCCCTCCCCCCAACCCCAGATGCCTGTGTTCTCTGCTTGGCCCAGGGGTGTGTGTGTGTGTGTGTGTGTGTGTGTGTGTGTGTGTATGTGTGTGTGTATGTGTGTGGGGGTGTGTGTGTGTGTGTGGATGTGTATGTGTGTGTGTGTGGGTGTGTGGATGTGTGTGTGTGTGTGTGTGTGTGTGTGTGTGTGTGTTGGGGGGGTGATGGGGAAGAGGGTTCAACTCACCTGGTGGCTCCCATGGAGGTGCCCTAAATCACCATCCTGCAGGGGTCCGGGCCCCCTCGAGCCCCAGACACACCGTCCAGGGTCTCTGGCTCCTCTCACGTTTGGCAGCAGCCCCCATGCGTCAGGCTCCCTCCTTCCGTCAGGCCCAGCTGCCCCCACCTTTAAGGTGTTCCGCACAGTTGCAGGTTCACCTCCTAGAGGGGGCGGCTGTTCAGCGCGCTGGGGACCTGGGACCACGGGGGGCTTTGCTGCGAGTCGCCCACCACTGGGACCTCCTTCCTCGTGCGCCTCTGGGTTTCCCATCCCTGCCCCGAGCGGCAGCTGTGGACAGTGGGAAGGGCATGGCCGTTGGCATTTGGACCGAAATCAGGCTCAGCTTCAGTTTTCACAAAATTAAAACGAACTCATCTCACCTGGCCTCGTGGTCACGTGGGAAGATGGATGACGTGGCTCACGTCCAGCAGATGCTCCAGGAGTATGGGGCCCTTCCCCCTGCTCTCGATTCTCTTTCTACTCACTTAGTGGGTACCCCCCGCCCAGGGTCTGAGTTCAGGCAGTCAGTGCCAAGGAGGTCAGAGGAGGATGGGGCCGCGGCCAGGCGGCCCTTGTTTAGGTCAGAGGCTAGGGTCTCGATTGCCACCAGGGTCCAGGAGGCCTGGGTCGTTGGGAGGTGGGGGATGAACCCTCTGCTCGCACAGGGGTGAGAGCTGGAGCCCAACCAGAGCGGCCGACGCCCCTGCCCCCCCCGACCCTGGCCTGGGGCCAGACCCCTGGGCACCTGAGCCCTGAAAGAATATGTCAGTCTGTAAACACATCTGAGGGCTCCCATCTGCACCTCTGGTTTGTATGGGGTCCTGTGAAGGCCGGGAGACAGGAGGCGAGGCTGGGCCACCACAGAGGAGTCTCCAGGAGTACAGGGACCCTCTAGGTCTCCCAGCACCCGGCCCTCCCCAGCTGGGCCCACATGGACCGCAGTCTCCCGCCCTGGTCTGTCCCTGGGGCCCGAACTGCCACAAGGCCTCTGCTTTCATGTACCGTCCACTCAGCTGTCAGCAGCTGGGGTCCCCTCTGTGCACAGCCCAGGCCCTGCCCACAGGAGTTTCCAGAACCAGGACGATGAGTCCAGGACCCGGGGCAGGGGTGGTCTGGGTGCCGGGCTCCTTCCGGCCCCGGAAGGTGAGAGCCGCCAGAGCTGGTTCTCTGGTGCCGTCCGGTGTCCATGTGTGTGAACTGCAGCTCCCGTACAGGCCGGCACCCCTGCTACCTGTCCTCCCCGGCGGCGACTCCTTGGCCGCACACCTCTCCTGGCTTCTACGTGAAAAATTCCCCGATCATTTCTGGCCTCCTTAGGCCTCAGCCTGTGGGTCCAAGCCAGCTTTGCAGAATCGAATCAATAATCTTTCTTTTAAAGTTTCATCCAAATTGCCAACAGGGCCGAGGTGTTGGCTGGGCAGGTGATTGGTCCTATTTCTGTCATTTGTCACAGCTGTGGCCTAGTCTTCGAGGGAAGCAGCTTTGTTGAGCCTGCAGGCCTGCCCCTCTCCCCTGTGAGGCCCAGCCCCCTGGACAGGGCAGCCGTGGCACAGACCTGCCCTCGTTCCCTCGGACCGCACAGGGCTGGGGAGATGGTGGCCTGACTCCCCACAAGGAGGCTGGGGGTCGGCTGGGTGCAGAAAACCCTCCAAATGAAAATGCAAGCAAGACACAGGAGAGATGCGCCCCAGGAACTGGGAGGGCTGGTGGGCGTCTGGGGGGTGGTCAGGCACAGGCCGAGGCCGCCCGGACCCGCGCACGCTCCTGACTCGGAAGCAGGACGACGTCTCAGCCGCTTGGAGGTGAGGTCGTGAGAGTGGCGGGTGCTCTGCTGGCCAGGCAGGCTGGACACGGTCCTCAGCCTGCTGACACGCAGGGTCCGACCTTGTCCCCAGTGGCCTGGGAGAAAGGGCAGGAGGGGCTGGTCCAGGGGGCTGGGAGGGAGTTTAGGGGACCTGCCCTTCCTTCCGCTTCCTTCCCCACAGTTGCCTGTGCCCCCAGTAATCGCCAGCACCCCCATCTCTCTCTCTCTCTCTCACACACACACACGCGCACACACACACACACACACACACACACACACACACACACGCAGGCACGCACGCGCGCCCCTGCATCCATTTCAATGGACTATGGTGCCACCTGGTGCTCGAGCCAGGACTAGCGCCCCTGGTCCCCGTCAGAGCTTCCGGAGCCCCCAGCTCTGGCCACTGGGGCTCCGGCCACCAGGCCCCACCTTGTTTCACAGAGCAAATCCACTTCCTCCACCAAGCAGCCACGCTGTGGAATAAACGTCCCTATTTCCTGCAACCCTTTCTCGCGGAAGCTGAACAACCTTGGAAATGGCTCAGAGACTTGGCTTTGCCCAGGTCACAGCAAGTCAGAGATAAACCAGGCCCCAGCCTCCAGGCTCCCAGTTCCTAGCCCCTCCTGCTGCCTCTCCCCGCCGGGCTCTGGGGGCTGAGCTCAGCCCCAGCCCTCTGTGCTGGGTGGCCCGGGCTCACCTGTGACCCTCTCTGAGCCCTGGCCTCCTGGGCTGGGTGTGGGCAGGACCAAACGTAAATACGCTGTAACTCAGACCTGCAGGTACGTGTTCATTATTCACTATAACTGATCACTTTTAATCAACAGCGAAAACGAATTCAGTCTCTTTCCACCTAAAATGGCTTCTTTGGCCTCTAATTCAGGTTCTTCCCAGGAGCATGCCCCCGCTCCCTGGGGGGGGGGGCCGATGCCCCCTCTCCAGAGGGTCTCCGTGTTCATCCCTGCCTAGGGAACATCTGGACCAGGCGCTGGGTCTGCTGGGGCCTGCTCATCCATCCTCCCACGTGACCACGAGGTCAGGTAAGATGAGCTCGTTTTAATTTTTTGAAAACTGAAGCTGAGAAAGTAAAGCCTGTGTTTGATCCAAATGCCTGCAGCAGGGGCATAAGGTGCCCTCGGCCCAGCCAGACTCGGCCCCAGGGTCACTCAGCGCCTCCTTGGGGGTCGCCTGATGAGCCCCCAGCCTACGGCCTCATCCATCCTCAGCACCACCTCCACAGGCACCCAGGGACCCTGAGTCCTTTCCTCCCTGTGCCAGAGTGGGGGGACCTCGGGGGCACGACCTCGGCCTCGCTGTGTGGGACCGGCCTCCTCAGCTGGCCGGAGTCTCTGCTGGAACGTCCATCCTCTTTCTCACACTTTGGAGGGGGCAGGGCACCCCCAGGGGCCTGGCCCTCGCTCACTCCAGCTGAGGCCCCTCCTGCCCTTTCCCTCTAGAGGGGACCCACCCGGCCGGCTCCTGCATCCTCATCCCATGGGCTCCTGCCCTACCTTCCCTTGGGGCCACAGGACCCATGGATTCCCCTGGATGGCGAATGGGGGCGACGGGAGTGCCCCTCCACCCCCCTCCCCACACCTCTGCCTCGGCCTGGCGACTGAGGGCCGTGTCAGCCTGCTGCCCACCGCCACCCTCCAGCTTCCAGGGTTTGTCTTCGGTTTCTGCCACAGGCCGAGTGCCTGAGTCTCATCTCCAGATGGAGGCCCAGCCCCTGAGCCCAGACTCTGCTTTGTCCTGGACAGCTGAGCCGTAGGGGGCTCTGGAGAGGGGACAGTGTTGTGTGGAGGCCCAGAGCACGGCTGCACCACCTGGCGTGCCCTTGGCCCCCCGGGTAAGTGGAAGCAGCCATGGGAGGTGGTCGGTTATAAGGTCACGTAAAGTGCGCGTCAGCTCCCGGGACACGGCGGATGCCGAGGACACTGTCGTGACTGGGGTTGTGACACTGGGATGGGTCCCAGCTGGGGAAACTATGACCCAGGACAGTGAAGAAACCATCCCGAGTCTTTCTGCTCCAGACCTGGTGCCACTGCTCCTCCCAGGGGCTCTGGGCCTTGAGTCCAGAATATTTACAATATTTTCAAAGGGGTCAGTCTCCACTCTCGACAGAGCTGAGGCATTTTGAGGCCAGTGGAGGAGGCGAGGGCCCCAGCTGACGCGTCACCCATGGGAGGGGGCCTTCCTTTTCTGCAGGTCATTAAGGGTCCAGAAGCAAAACCTGTGCTCCTCAAGTTTGAAGAAACTCACCTTCATCTAAATGAGGCAGGTGTATCCTGCTTGACAAAAAGGGAATCACAGAGCCCCACGGTCCTGCCTCACAAGGAGGGCAGTACCGGCCCATGGCCCAGCCGTCACAGCCACCACCTCTGATGCCCCCCTCTGCTCCAGGTTCCAGGCCCGTCCGGCCATCTCCTTCCCGCCCAGCTCCCTCACTGGCAGCCCTAGGGCCTCTGCAGTGCCTCCGCCACTCCTGCCAGGGCCAGGAGGGCTCTCCCTTCTTCCACCCAGATCTCCGTCAATGTCACCTGGTGGGAGGGGGCCCCCTGCTCCCTGGCACCTTGAGGAAGTAGCCAGACACCGGGGCCCCTGCGGTGAGTTTTCTCTCCTTGAACTGATTGGGAGCTGCAGTGGCTGCTACCTTGGGGTGAGTGATTCCAGCTGAGCTGAACTGGCCGTTAAAACCCAGGGCAGCCATCAGCTGGAAGAGCCCAGATGCGAGGGAGGGGCTCTGGCTGGGCCTCACCCCACCCCTGCTCACACCCTGCACTGCACCAGAGGCCCGGAGCGCAGGCTGGGGGTCTCAGCATACCCCGCGGAGGTGTCTCCCTGTGGCTGAGGTCCGCCCACCAGACGTGGGGTCCCAGAGCCGACCTCAGGGCACAGGCTACGCCAGCGGTGCCAACGACACTGCCCGGGGATGGGGAGGGATGGCCCTCCCCAGGACATCTCTGCATGAAGGAAGCACCTCCCCCCCCAGCCCCTCCCCAGCCCCCGCTTGAGAAACCGACAGAGCCCAAGACAGCCTAGAACAAGGTGGCCACGTCCAGGGGAGGGCGCAGTTCTCATCAGGCAGAGGCTGCGGTCCCGGCCGGTCCAGAGCTGGGGCATCCGGACTTGATCATTCTAAGCGGGGAGGCCTTCGGAGGGCGGGTGCAAAGGGCCCAGTGGGCAGGCTGCTGCTGGCCGCCGGCACGAGCAGGCAGAGTAAAGAGCCCAGGAAGAAGGTGACACACCCCGTGGCGCGTGTGACCTGCTCTCCTGTGCCCCCGGAGTCCCAGGGTCTCGCTTCCTTCCCAGGCCACAGGCCAGGGTGGCCGGGACTCCTCCGGACACTACCCTGCTCGGGCCAGGGGCCTCCAGCCCACGTGATGCAGCCCTGATACCCTCCAGTCAGGACCCACCGGCCGCTCTCCTCACCCTTGCTCCTGCCCGACCCACCCCCGGGGCCCAAGGGACAACCAGGGGGTCCCAGGAGAGCAGCCGTGGGGAGCACAGTGGGGGCAGGAGCGGGCAAGAAAGCGCGGGCCGTGGGTGGCCGGTTACAGGGGCAATTCCCGCCCGGGGACACCGCAGCCGCCAGCGCTGCCACCTGCGCCACCGTCGGGGCCCGTCCCTCCTGGCCCCATGCGGCCCTGTGGCGAGGCAGACCCACCAAGCTGCACCCCCAACCCAGGCTCTCAGCAGCGCAGGGGGACAGGTGGGCGCCCGGGGGCCAGATGCCGGAGGACCTTGGGGCGGGGACTAGAGAACAGCATTTATTGTTCACGCCTTCAGCGAACATCTAAGCCTTCGGCCCCCGGGGTGGGGGGAGCGGGAGGGGGGCAGAGCCCTCTAGCCGGTCAGAGGCGGGGCCCAGGGAGGACCCCTGGCACAGAGCCTGGCACGGCCCAGAACTTGCACCGTGTTTGCTGGATCCGGGGCAGGTCCACGGGGGAGACCCCCTGGGCGTCGGGCAGCAGGGGCCGTGGTTCAGAGCGGGGCGGTTGTCCCCACCTGCTCCTACGTCACCCTCAGACCAGGCGGCTGCTGGCCGGGGAGGGGGCTTCCCTGAGGGAGGGGAGGGCTGTCCCCTCTGAACAACGCCCCGGGCTCCTCCCTGACCGGAGGCCTGAGGTCGGCCTGGCCGCCCGTGTCCTGTCCAGGGCCCTGGGCCAGCCTTGCCCCGAGGTGCGTGTAAGGCCAGGCCGGGCAACGTGCGGGGCCGGGGCTCAGCCAGCTCAGCGGGGCCGCTTGCTGTCCAGGACGGCCCTCCAGTCGTCTGCCCATGAGTGCAACCTGCGGCCGGGGGGCTGCAGCCGCATATGCCGGTTGTGACAGGCCGTGAAGAGCACGTGCTCCCAGCGGGGGTTCGGCTCGGCCCCTGGGGGGAAAGCAGCACCTCAGTCCCACGTCGGGGCCCCAGGCGATCGCACCAGCCCGGTCTCACGGGGGTTGGACGCGGGCCCCCTCGCAGCCCCAGAGCCCACAGCGGGTGCTCGGCAAACAGTGACCACGCGCTCCCTACAGCCGCGGGCTCTGCTGGAGGCTGAGCCTCAAGACGCCCGCCCTCCCCGCCCCTGTGCCCAGCCATCCTGCACTGGCTGGACCAGCTCCGTCACCAGCTGTTGACCGTGGGCCCCACAAGCCCCGCAGGCTTCAGTCCCTTGGGTCCACACTGACGCCACCAGTGGTGACCTGCCCTTTGGGTACGGCCTCTCCCCTGCGGAAGAGGGTACGCCCGCCCTCCCCTACAGAAGCTGAGTGGGTCCCTGGGCCCCTCGAAGTCATGGCCTCCCCGACCCCTGCACTGTGCCCTGACTGTCCTAGGGAAACTGTGCGGTCTGGGAGGTCGGTGGCAGGCACACCTGTGGATTCTACCTTCTGAACACTGACCGGGGTAGAGATGGGCATGTTTCCCAGGCCAGCTCCAAAAACCATCAGGGAAGGAATAGTTCAAATGTTCCCACTGAGGTGTCCAAAAGCATAGGATTTAACCCTGAAACTAGTGATGGCTACCAGGAGGGGAGCATCTGCCAGAGTACGCAGGCACAGCGAGAACAGCAGAACCAGGAGATAAAGAAACCAAATTCTGACGGAGGTTGTTTGAGCTCCTAGATTCAGCCGTGCCTGAAGCCCTCCTACCCCAGATTTTCAGTTTGATGAACCAATAAGTTTCCCCTCTCCTTTCTAGGCAAATCCAAGGTTTGTTTGTTTATTTTTTGGGAGGGGGTCGCCCATAAGCAAAAGGGACAAATACAGCTCCCAAACCACCTTCAACTAGAGAGATTAGGCTTTGCCTTTCTGCTTTAACACATGAGGTTCAGTCCAAATTACTTCTGGGAAAAAAAAGGGGGGGGGTTCTGTTGCTAAAAACAAACGCTTGGAAGCCAGAGTCCAGCCCTCATTTTGCACAAGAGCAAGACTTCAAGGTGTAAAGGGACTCACTCGAGGCCACCCAGCGAGTTACCCCAGAGGCAGGACCCACTCTTCCTGACTCCCAGTGGGGCCCCTTCCGAGGCCGGACGCGGAGAAGAATCTTGTCTCGCTCCGCGCGCGGCTTAAGGCTGGATGTGATGCCTAACACATGTCTGGTGAGTGAGGGGAGTCAGGGGCCGCGAGGCCTGGCCGCCACGCGTGCCCCTCCCCCGCTGCAGGCCACTTGCCTGTGATGTCCACGCGGTCGTCTATGAGGAGGTCGGCGGAGACCACGGTCTTGTCTCTGGTCAGCACGATCTGCTCTAGAAAGTCAGGGCCGAAGTGCTTCTCCACCCAGGCGTACTGGAACGACAGCAGGCGGGGGGAGGTGGAGCCGTGAGGGGGCACAGCCGGCTCTCCTGCAAGAGGGGCCCACCCCGGGAGACTGCCACGCTCAGGGGACGGCAGGACCGTCCTGGCCCCTCGGCCACAAAGCGGCAGAATCGTGGCTCCGAGCAGACGCCGCGGCCCCTGCGGCGAGGCTCTAGGGCAAGGAAAGGGGGACGGAGCTCCAAGGCGCATCGAAACAGCCCCTTACAGACTGGCCGTCCTCCTGTCCTACCCGGTGAATTTTCGTCCGGAGGCCACGTGAGGACTGGACCCACGACGGGAGCGGGAGAGGGTCTCAAGCAGATGGTGCCAGTGCCAGGGGCTCCTCCGACGCCCTGCTCCTGAGTGACCTAACCCAGCAGATGGAGGACCCCATGCAAGTGACCACACTGGCCAGGAAGACCCCCCATCACAAGATAACAGGGGGCCGTCAGGTTCACAAAACAGCTTCGCGAAGCTAAGTCTCCACACCGAGCTGGACTGACAGCAGACGAGCTGACCCCTGGCCCGTCCACCGGGCCAGGGCGCGGACACCCCAGGCCTCTGGCTGGGAGGAGAGGCCCTGACGGGGGCACGGCAGCCCCCGCGTGGCCAGGGGAGGTGGGGCGGCCGGGGCTCCGGTTCCAGCTCAGCTGCTCTGAGGGCCCTGTTGCACCCCGCACTGAAGCCTCACAACAGCCGCGTGGCAGGTGCGCACCCCGAAGGCTCTGAGGCGGTAAAACAAGGGGGTGACGAGGGTGGGGGGCAGGGCGCGGACGACCCGCCCGAATGCGTTCCGGGCCCACGGGGAGCCATCGGAGCTGCGTCTCCAGGCCACCCCGGGAGGAGGGCAGGCAGGCTCTGCTCCCTCTCTGCTCATCAGTTTGGAGGGTGTCCACTGAGATACCTTTAAGCGCAGAGGTTCTCTCCTCGGCCGCATCAGGTCTCCTCAGAACTTGTCCTTCCAGTGCTTTGCCTTCTCGTTTCCATGACTCCACCCAATTCTTACCTTCCCCAAGGAACCTGCCCTGGCCTCCTCCCTGGGGGACCACAGAGCCTGTGACAGAGTGATGACCGTCTCTCTTCCTGCCACACTGTCCTGAGCTCCCGAGAGCAAAGACACGGCTCTCTTAAGCCCCAGATGCCTAGCGTTGCAGCAGGTGCCCGGTAAACGTTTGCCGAATAACTGCCAACCAAAAAAGCATTCACTTTTTTATTGCAAAAGTAATGGCTAATCAAAGAAAATTTGGGAAATAAGTTACAGAAGCATCTATAGTTGGCAGAATTTCCTTCTTTCCTTTTTTAAAAAAAAAATTTACCACATTTCAAAACGTAGTTTTTAATTAAAGTTGTATAGGCAACTTTGCGCCTAACTTATTTTTCCAGGATCCAAGAATGCAGAAAAAATAATCAACCGTGAAATTGCCCAGGCTTTCTGGTTTGAGAAAAGGGCACTGAGGTTCCTTCTTTCTTGCCGGGTACGGGTCTTTGGGCCGGAGAGAAGACACAGGGGTGACGTTTACTGCTAGCAAGGTGATGAATGCCGCCTTCTGCATCCTTCCTACAACCCAGGGAGGCGTCAGCACCACTGCACTGGTTATGAGACGGAGGCCCTGAGAGGCTGGGTGGGGGGGTCTGAGGCCCAGAGCTCTCGTCTGACTCCCGGGCCCGGCCAGGGTGGGGGCCAGGGTCCGAGGGCACCGCTGTGGGGGCGGGGCTGCGGAGGGAAGGTGGCTCGTTGTCCACCCAATCGTAAGTCTGGTCCCTGAAGACACTTGGGCAGGAAACAGTTCGGCCTGGCGAACACAGAGCCATCCATCCGAGGTAAAGTGGTGGTGTTATTCCCGAACCAGAATCTGTCAAGACGACCCAAACCGAATCCGAACCACATGCAGCAAAAGATTTACTAGACAGACTTTCGAGGGAGGAGGGCTTTCCATGGCCTCAGGGAAGAGCAGCATTTGGTGGCACAGCTGCCGCAGACACAACTAAAGGCTTTAAAGTGGGGCCAGCGGGACATGTCCCGCACCCCCGGGGGTGTGCGTGTGGAGCCGAAATGCACGGGCAGCTCCGAGGCTATGTCAGCATTTCTCCCCAGATGGCCATGGAGACAGAGGTGTGCTTGAAAACAAGCACCAGCAGGAAGCAGGCTTGCTGAGGTACCGAGGGGTAAGAAGCGTGGTGCTTCCAGCCCCGGAGGGAGGGGCGGACGTGGGACAAGGACGTCGGTACCCCGGGGACAGACACACCAGGTCAGAGCCATCTGGAGCTCAGAGGGGAGTGCTGGGTTGAGGCTGCACGGGCGGGATGGTCGGCATGGAGATGATACTTGAACCCCGGGGGAGGGATGAGGACCCCGAGGGCCGGACAGCCAGCCCCGCCTCCACCGCAGCCCTGGCTGAAACAGCTGCCCCAGCCCAGCGGTTCTCAAACACGGCGCACCTGGGGGCTTGTGGAAACACACTGGCTACTCCCAGAGTTTCTGCTGGGGGTCTCACGAGGGGCCGGACGATGCCCACTTCTGGCCCACTTCTAGCGTGCAGGGGATGCTGAGCCTCCAGTTCACTACTCTGCTGGGGACTGGACACGCCTCCAGGCCCAAGCCCACCCCCGCTGACCAAGCCGAGTCACTCGCCCCCCGAGGTGAGCTGAACTCACGGTCCTGGCGGGTTGAGAGGCGTGCTGAGCACGAGGCACACGGTGGAGGCCAGCGCCCGCGACACCCCGATGAGGGCGCATCCCTTCCGTGTGAAGTGCAGGAGGCGCCGAACGTTGGCTGACCGTGTGTGTTTGCTTCTCTCATGGAGCCGGGCGAGGAGAGGTCCCGAGAGGACACGCTGGACCCCTGCCGAGGTCGGCCCCCGAGCGGGGGGTCTGGGCCCCGAGACCCACCTTCCCAGACTTGGGAAGCTCCTTGGCTTCCTCGGGGCAGGAGCATCCCTGGGCCCACCTCTGGTGTGAACCCACCCCCAGGGCACAGACCATCCCTCTGGGTTTGGCAACCCTGCAAGTTCCCAATCTCCAGAGAAGTCTCAGTTTTATGTCATTCTACCTACTTTCAATAAAGATGACGAAGTGAGTATGTAGCAAAGTGCAGTTTCACTGTTTCACCTTTGTGAGGCTTTTCGTGCCCCAATACTTGGTTTGGGTGGCCTCCAGCCCCTCCCCGACCCGCATCCTCTCCTCGTCCCATCCTTCACGTCGATGCTGCACCAACGGGGACGGTCACCTTCCCACAGAACCCGGTGCCTCGCCAGGTCCACCCAGAGGGCGCAGCAGAATTTCAGGCTCTGCTGGGAGGAGGCCCTGGCCCAGACCCGGGAGGCTGGACGGGAGGAGGGGCAGCCCCGGCAGGCGGCGGCCATGGATGCGGGTCCAAGCCCTTCCCTGGGACACAGGGCAAAGCGAGAAGAGGCCCAACCCCAGGCGTCTTACCTTCTCGAAGGGACAGTACTTGTACATCTTGGTGGGGCTGGTGCAGATGAAGACGTCCGTGCTGAGGGAGAGGCGGAGGGTGAGGCTGGGCGCCGGCGTCCCCCTGCCCGAGCCCGGCCCCCGATGGCCAGCGATGCCCTGTCCCCCCGGCCCCGGCCGCCGCGTGTGACCCCAGCCCCGGCCCGACACCAGCTCAGGGCCGGGCAAACCACAGGGCAGCCCCGTGCAGCCAGCCATGCAGGTTGGCAGAGCTGAGGAACGGCCGTCCCTGGGACGTGACAGGAAATGCCGAGAAATGGCGAGTACCAGCCTGCGAGGAAGGCATTACAGGACCAGAGCCAGCTACTCAAGGGACGTACATCAGGGCCTCACACGGCGCAGAGGCAGGAAACCTACAAGCCGAGCCGGAGTCTCTAGGTCAAGGGTGCGGCCGGGCGGCTCGGGCTTCGCGCACTCCTGTGGACCCTGGCGGACCCTCACGGTCTGTGCTGCGCCAGCTCCTCCCGCGGCCCCGGGCCCGGCGCCCGCCAACAGTGCCAGCTGGTTCCCTTCCTCATCAAGCTGGCACCTGCCCCCGGAGCGGCACCTACTGTCTCATCGGGCCAAGCCCACGGGGGATGGGCAGTCCCGAGAGGCCTGCGTCTGACTGAGGCCCCGGGCAGAGGGCGTGGCGTCCCGGGCACCCTGGGTCTCCGCCTGCTTTCCCATCTCCGTGGATTTGCCTGTTCTGGACATCTCATGTTAACGGAACCCCACGGTACATGGTCTCTTGTGACTGGCTTCTTTCATTCAGGGTCATGTTTTCAAGGGCACTGGAACTGTGGGCCTTTTTACTGCCCAGTAACGTCCCTCGTATAGATGCTCCACGTTCAGTTTACGTGCTACCACGGATGGACAGTGGGGCTGCTTCCACCCGGGAACTGTGGCGCTGGGGGCACCCGTGCGCAGGGTCCGTGTGGACCTGTGTCCCCGTTTCTCTCGGGTGCGACTGCTGGGTTACAGGCGGCTCTGTATCCAACATCCTGAGGATGCGGTTTCCAAGGCAGCTGCGCCGGTTACAATCCCACCACCAGCGATAAGGATTCCCAGCTCTCTCCATCCTTGGCTACACCCACGATCGTCCATCTTTTTTACGACAGTCGTTCTAGTGGTGCAGAGCGGCTTTTTACTGTGGTTCTGACTTATTTCCCTAAGGACGAACGATGTTGAGGCAAACTTTCACGCACTTAATTGCCATCTGTAGCTCTTCTTTGGAGAAATGCCAAGGAAATGCCAAACTCAGAGCCCGAGCCCATGTTTTTTAAAACCTGAGTTAGATGGCACCCTTCTCTCTTCAACCTCTTCCTCCACATCCCACCTGCCCCACACTCACTGAAACCTCACCCTCCTGGTCTCATTTGCTACCCAAGTCAGCAAACCCCTTCCCCTCCCAGGGCCTGTACCCTTGCTCCCCGCCGCCCTTCACTACTCATTCCGATCCTACAGGTCTGACGTCAGATATCACCCCTTGGAGGAGCATCTGCACCTGAACTAGCCCCTCCCCGGTGACCTCTAACACGTCACCTTGCTCATTTCCTGCACAAAGCACAAGACACAGAGCCGTCCACTTGATTAGCCATCCGCTAGACCCCTCTCTCAGCCCAAACTCTGGCCAAGGACTGACCGTCAGAATCGCCCACCCGCTAAGCGCCAAAGTGGAAGTAAAGCACCAGCGGTGTGGTCTCAACCTGGACATCTCAGACTGGAATTTCTGCAAATGTGTTAATAGGGCAGCTGTGAAAAAGTGCTCTGGGCCAGAACCCACGAGAAGAAAGCTGCCTCCCTGGAACTTCCCTGGTGGTACAGTGGTTAAGCATCCACCTGCCAATGCGGGGGACACAGGTTCGAGCCCTGATCCGGGAAGATCCCACATGCCGCCGAGCAACTAAGTCCGTGAGCCACAACTACTGAAGCCCACGCGCCTAGAGCCCGTGCTCCCCGAAAGCTACCTCAGTGAGAAGCCCGCGCACCGCAACAAAAGAGTAGCCCCCGCTCGCCGCAACTAGAGAAAGGCCGCGCACAGCAACAAAGACCCAATGCAGCCAAAAATAAAAATAAATTTAAAAATAAAAAATAAAGCAAGCTTCCTCCTCTGCCGCCCCCTGAAGAATCTCAATGCACGTCCACAAGCTAAAAGCTCTGAGAAGTCCCACAGGAAAGACACCGCTCATCGATGTTTCCCATGCTGCTTTGGTCAAAGAACACTCTTCTTGGGACTTCCCTGGTGGTCCAGTGGTTAAGACTCCACACTCCCAATGCAGGGGGCCCCGGTTCGATCCCTGGTCAGGGAACTAAGATCCCACATGCTGCAACTAAGACCCGGTGCAGCCAAAATAAATACATAATAAATAAATAAATATTAAAAAAAAAAAAGAACACCCTTCTGTTGCACACCTATTCAGTCCTGCAGAATAGTAACAGTGGCAGCTAACATTTACACTGCACACATTTTACAGATGAAGAAACTGAAAGTTTAGAGATTTGCTGAGGGTTCGATTCTGGAGAAGCGGTCTAACTCCAGTTCAGACTGAGACTTAACCACCGTGCAATCCAGGTCCCCAGAATACAGTTGGTTAACGTGGTCCAGGAAATGAGGATCCAGACAAGAACAGAGGTTTTAAAAGCTTCGGTGCAAAAATACACATTCTTTGCCTCGCCAGGCTCTTGCTACAGGTGGAAGAAGTTATAGTACATTATTCTGGTGTAGATCAGGTTCAAATCATAAACCAGAGTAGTAAATCCTAACATCTGTGGCCTAACTTTTAACAAGGAAGCCAAGACCATTCAACAGAGGAAAGAAGAGTCTTTTCAACAAATGGTTCTGGGACAATTGGATTTTCCACACGACAAAGAAGGAAGTGGGACCCCCTTCCTCACACCATATGCAAAAATTAAAATGGATCAAAGACCTAAATATAAGAGCTTAAACTATAAAACTCTTAGAAGAAAACAAAGGAGCAAACCTTTGTGACCTTGGATTAGGCAAAGGATCCTTACATATGGCACCAAAGACACAAACGACAAAAGAAAAAAATAAATAAATTGAATTATATCAAAATAAAAACTTCGGGTTTCAAAGGACACCACCCAGAAAGTGAAACAACAACCCACAGAATGAGAGAATATATCTGCAAGTCACATATCTCACAAGGGACTTGTTATCCAGAATATACACAGCAGGCTTATGAGTTAACAATAACAAAAGAAGACAAATAAATTGAAAAAAAATTAGCAAAGGATTTGAATAACCATTTATCCAAAAAAGATATACAAATAGCTAATACGCACACCAAAAGATGCTTAACACCATTCGTCTTCAGAGAAATGCAAATTAAACCCACAATGAGATACCACTTCACACCCACTAGAATGGCTGGAATCAAAAAGACCATAGCGGGTTTCCCTGGTGGCGCAGTGGTGGAGAGTCCGCCTGCCGATGCAGGGGATGCGGGTTCGCGCCCCGGTTCGGGAAGATCCCACATGCCGCGGAGCGGCTGGGCCCGTGAGCCGTGGCCGCTAGGCCTGCACGTCCGGAGCCTGTGCTCCGCAACGGGAGAGGCCACAACAGTGAGAGGCCCGCGTACCGCAAAAAAAAAGAAAAAAAAAGACCACAGCAAGTGCTGGGGAGGAGAAGTTGGATCCCTCAGACGTTGCTGCTGGGAACGTAAAATGGTGCGGCTGCTCTGAAGGTAGTTTGGATTCAGCGTATGACCCATCAGTCCCCCTCCCTGGTGCACGTCTAAGAGAAATAAAAACATGCGACCACAAAAACACTTGTACGTGAATGTTCACAGCAGTGTTATTCTTCATATCTAAAAAGAAGAAACACCCAAGATCTATCAACTAAGGAACGGATGGACAGAACGTAGCATATCCACACAACGGAGAATCACTCAGCAGTGAAAAGGGATGAAGTTGCGATCCACTTGGCGGCACACGTGAAACCGGAAACATCATACTGAGGGAGAGAAGCCAGTCACAGGAGGCGAGGTATCGTAAGAAACGTATGTGAAACGTCCAGACTAGGCAAATCCAGAGACAGCAAAGCCAACTGCCGAGGGCTGCGGGCAGAGAGCAGGGATGCGCAGTGACTGTTAATGTGCTGAAGTTGACTATGGGGCTGTTTGGACATCTCTGTGAACCCGCTAAAAACCATGCGGGTGTAGGGTATGTGGATTGTACCTCAATAAGGCTATTTCCTTTTTTAAGGTCTTCAGGGGAGCGCTGTAAGTGCCACCGAATTTCGATGGGCGGTGGGCACTGGTTCCGGGGCGGGGGCCTCAGCTCACAGGACCAGGTAGACGTTTCCCTCATCCTCTTGCTGTCGCTCCCCCCACCCCATCTCCCAGGTCTCCCCATCGTACCCCTTCACACACCTGGCTCTCTGTGTTCAGCACTGATCCCAGTTCGTGGTTGTCTTCCCGGATGTGATGCTCTATTTAACACCTGCTCTCTGGCTAGACTGTAAGCTCCAGGAGAGCAGGGAATGCGCTTTGTTCGCTTGTGACCTGCTGGTGCCCAGAGGCATCTGACAGTCAGTTCTCAGTTATTTGCTGAATAAATGAACCCTGAACACTCAGCGAACCCCGTCAAATTAGACTCGACATTCTCCCAAGTTACTGGATGGAAGCATCTTAACAGCCTACAGACTTGCCCCGTGAGGATGGACCGCGCAGGCCCGTGCAGGGTGAGGAACGAGAAGCAGAGGTGACGTGATGCGGGAAGGGGTGCAGACCCTGGGCCGAGACAAACTCACCTCTCCAGGTTGGCCATCTGCTTCACAGCCTCCACAGCGCCTGGCAGAGGCTCGAGGTCAAAGAAGAAATTCTCCGACTCCCAGATGCTGATCGCCTTCTCCTGAGAAGGGGAGAAGTGCAGGTGATGCCCCAGGTCCTCAGCACCCTGCGTGCCCACACCCCGAGGACGCAGCTCCCAGGGGAGGAAGGGTGGGAGCTGGCACTGGCGTGTGTTCCGGCCCCTTTGCAGGAGGGATCCAGCTTCTGTGAGGATCCAACGGGGACCAGCTATGGTGCTGGGGCTGTGGATTCTGAAGCCAGCGCTGCTACAGGCCCTGCTGGAGCTGGCGGGGACAGAAGGTTTGCCCCCAGGAACCACACGTTTGCCTGATTCTAAAGGCCTGAGGCCCCCTGGAGGCAGCGAGGGTGGGCTGGGTCCTGTCAGGGCGCTGGAATCTCACTTTCAACTGCTGGAGGAGCTCAGGCCCTTCAGAGCACCGCCGTGCCACGAGGGATGGGGGCGCGGGCAGAAGGCCGACCGAGCAGAGCTCCAGGCTCCGCACCACATTGGCAGAACAGCTCTTTATCTGAGCTACACGTTGGCATGCCAATAAAATACTTCATTAAAACACACACACACACACACACACACACAACTATTCTGCTGCTTTTAAAGTTTAAAAGCCCCCAATCCAGACCCTCATAAACATGTGAGAAAACCAAGGCTCAGAATGGGGAAGGGATTGACTTAATGTCACACAGCAAAACGGTGGCTGCCAACCGCCTGGCTAGGAGTGTCCGTCTTATGCTGCTGGCCAAATTCAAGTCTGTAGTATGTCACCCCCTTCCAGGGCCAGGACAAGGGGAAAGTGACAACCCCCAGCCTCTGAGAAGCAGGAAACCATGTCCCATGTGTGCAATGCAGGAAGCGTTCCCCCACCCGCTGTCAGAACACCACCCCCGAAAAAACGCCACCACGGCGACCTACGGGGAGTACACGGAGGTCACACGGGCAATACTGTTGTCAACTACATGGGCTTAAGCCCATCAGTGTTTATTGCTCATACATGCCCTCTCTTGTCTGAGCCTCACATCCCACAGGCAGCAAGAGCTGCCATCCCCAATCTACAGATGAGGAAACTGGGCTTCACTGAAGCTTTTATTCAAGGCCACTTCAGGGTGATACTGTCAGAACTTGAACTTGGGGCTTCTGACTCAAAGGGAAGCAGTGTGAGTGGTGGAAAGCAGGCTGTGGCCCAGGGCTAACCATTTCCCCTCAGCACCCCAGCTTACCTCCCTCCCCCTCAACTTTCCCTGAAACCCTGGTCAAGGGACTTCCTTTCTCTGAGGCCCGTTCAACTGCCCTAACAGTGTAAGATTCTAAGTCAGTGAAAACGAGCTATGCCTTCCCCTCCGCCCTGCTCACCCCTCCGCAAGCGAGGCTCAAAGGAAACACAGAAAGACCCACATTTTGTAAAGCAGGGATGCCTCCGTGTGGAAGCCAGGGGCTTGACAGGGAGGTTTTAACGCAGATGCTGGGCCAGCTCGGCCAAGGGGAGACCAGGGAGGTCCTGCTATGAGCTGTGCCTGGGGATAAAGGTCATGTGTGCGTCTATTAAAGCCCCAGTGCCTGCAATGTTCCCAGGAGCGGCAGTGCACAGTGAGCTCTCGGAGCACCCCTCCTCGGTGCCCGAGTTCTGCTCCCAGGCCTTGTTCTTGGAAGACAGTAACGCATTCCCCTAGACCCGGAGTCTGCACATTGGCACAATGGACTAGAAGAGCCACTGTCCTTGGAGAGCTGCGGGGGTGGGCGACCTAACGGCAGTGGCATCTGTGGGACCTGGACCTGAGGGAGCCGCCAACTGAGGTCTGCACCTTCAGCCGGGCCTGGGCACTGGCGGGAGGACCCATACTTGGTGCTGGACGAACGCTCCAGGGAAGGGTAACCGGCCCCGCAGAGACCCCCTCCTCTTAGCCAGGACCTGGACCTTCGAGGGTGAAAATTGTGCCGTAAGACCTTGCCCTTTCTTGTCAGAACAGAGAATAACATTTGCTTGGTGGAGATTTACAGGAACATCATTACCTGACCATGACCTGACCTCAAGAACAGAGGATCTAACACCAAGAAGTCTGCAGCAACTAACCACGCCCCTCCCTCACCTTTCCTAGAAAAAGGCTTTGCTGAAAGCTTTTGGGAAGTTTGGGGTTTTTAAGGCATGAGCCATCCATCTCCTTGCATGGCCCTGCAGTAGACCTTTCTCTGTTTCAAACTCTGACATTTTGGTATTGTTTGGCCTCTCTGTGCATCGGGCACACGGACTTCCATTTCAGTAACAGGCTTAGTGGCATCATAGTAACACGGTCCTGGGAGGAAAGGAAGAACCCAGACGGCAACGCTGAGTGCCGTCTATGAATGAAGACACACACAGGGCAGGGGAGAACATTACTGGGCCTGAAAAAATTACTAGGGCATTTCCCCCGGTTTAAAGTTTTTAATGAGGTATCGGGAGTGGGAGAGGTCGGCACCCCAGCCTCAGGGGAAAGCTGCCTTCTGAAGCGCCTGGTGTTAACGAAAAGAAATGGCGCTTCATTTCCTTTTGAACACCCACCCGCCCACAAACCAAATTACTGTCCAGATGCCTTTTGTAAATCAAAGAACTGGCACTTGTTAGAGGAGGACAGAGGACAGGACTGAATGACCTTGCCAAGGGGACAGACAACTCAGATCCAGGCTGACCCTTCCTGGCTGTGACATGGGACAGGTTTCCTCACCTCACAAGGGAGAAAATAATGTCTGCCTCACAGAGGAGGGAATGCAGCAACCTGGGGTTACAAAATAGGTTCTAAAATCATCATCAATTCCCCCTGGCAGCCACCTTAGGTGGCCAGTTGAGGGACAGCAGAAAACATTAGGTCTCTAAGTTGGTCCATGGCAAGATCCCATACCTTTCACCAAGTAGTTTAAATGGACAAACCAAGCGATCTAAGAACGTTCCTGGTGTCAGAGCTCAGGTGCTCAGCTGGGCGGGCTGGGGCAGGGGATAAGCCAAGGAATAGATCCGGACCCACCATGACTCCCTGTGTGCCGTCCAGGAAGACTTGCAACCTCAATGCTACTGGGAACCACACTTTGGTGGAAAAGGGAAAAAAAGAATGGATGGTAAAGATGCTCATCAAATTCAGGTAGAGGAAGAAACGGGAATGTGACTTGAGGCCAAAATTAAAAAGTCACTTGAAGATAGGGAGTTAGGTATATTATGCCTTATGAGCTCCTGAATTTTGAGAAGCCCTCGATGACAGCCAAGAGCTATCGAACGCAGAGGCCCCTAGGACCCGGTGCTACGGGTGGCGACTCCCAGGGCCACGCGCGCCCGGGGCGGGGATGCTCACGCTCAGCCCGGGCTGCAGGCGGTCGTACTGCTCCGACACCCAGAAGCCGCGCCGGTCCTCCAGCGCGATGAAGGGCTGGTCGGGGAAGCGCGCGCGGAACTTCCTGAGGAAGCCGCCCTCGAAGTCGGCCAGCACGCCGTCCATGTCTACCAGCACCCGCAGGGCGCGGCCGGCAGGCCCGCCCGACGCCCAGCGCAGCCCAGCGGGCCCCGCAGGCACCGCTGCGCCGCGGGGCCTCCGCGCGCACCAGCCGCGCAGCCGGATCATGGCCCCTGGCGGGCGCTCGCCGAGAACACCGGGGCCATGTCCGCGGGAGGAGACACTGCGGACAGGGGAGCGGGCGTCGGGGTCGCGGGATGCGGGGGGCGCGCGCGGGGCCGGGGACGCGCGGGATGCGTGGGGCGCGCGGGGCTCGGGGCGCGTGGGGCGCGCGGGGCGAGCGGGAAACGAGCGCGCAGGCTCAAGCCCCAGAGCGAGGCTGCGGCCTCGCCGCCCTTAAAGGGACCCGCGCTGGCGGAGGCGGGCCCGAGGGGCGTGGCCTGGAGGACAGCCCTGGGCGCTGGGCTGTCCCCGGGGCGTCCGCACTCCCCGGATCTCCACTGGCACCTTCTCTCGGGATCCTGCGCCTGGGCTCCCTCCTCCCAGTGCCGCAGGAGCAGGCCTGTGTCTCGGAGACGTTCACTGAGCCCGTAGAGCGTCGCGCAGTGGACCACGTGGACGAGGTCCTGCCACCCTGGGACTCACATTTTAGAAGGGGAGAGGGACACAAAGCAAATAAGTCAACAAAATAGGCAGAAGAACTTCAGGGAGTGACAGTAGTAGGAAGGAACCAAAACAGTGATGTGCCCCCTGCTTTACGGTGACTGGCTGGGGAGAGGCTGTTAGAGGAGCAATTAACACCGTGCAAATATCACGAAGCCTTAATAAAACCGGTGACTTTCAAATGAATCTAAAATAAATATTATGTACCCCGTTATAGGTGGCTTTCCTTTTTCTTCTGGCTTTAAAATCTTTTATTGTCAATTTGAATGAATAAGAGACTATTACTGTTGTTATAGGCAAGCAGTATCCAACAGAGACACACCAGGACCCTCCTCACCCGCTATACTCTAAGACACACTAGCATTTTGTCTTTTCCAGAAACACACCAAGCTTATTTGGGTCTAAAGATCTTGGCATACATTTGTTCCTCTCCCTGAAACTCTCCGCTCCCAGATCCCTTTTCACTGGCTCCTTCTCACCCTTCACATCTTGGAAGCATTTCCTGACCTTCCTCTACCCCATGACCATGTTTCATTTTCTTCATAACAGGTACTGACTCTCTGAAAGTATTTTGTTTGCTTGCTTTTGTGTGTAACTCCTACAGCCAGAGCTTCATTGCCGCAAGAACTTTGTCTTGATGACAGATATACAGCTGCCATCTGGCACAGGGCTGGACACATATCAGAGACAAAGTAAATGTGTATTCAAAGAATGAAAAACAGGTAGTTAAATGTGGTATCTCCACTCACTGCGGTGGCTGTTTGTTGTAAGGTGTGTCTCAAGTAACTGCTGGGGACTTCGCTGGTGGCGCAGTGGTTAAAAATCCACCTGCCAATGAAGGGGACACGGGTTCGAGCCCTGGGCCAGGAAGATCCCACATCTAAGAACGCACAACTAAGCCCGTGCGCCGCAGCTACTGAGCCTGCGCTCTAGAGCCCCCGAGCCACAACTACTGACCCCGCGTGCCTAGAGTCCCTGCTCCGCACCAAGAGAAGCCACCGCAATGAGAAGCCCACGCAACGCAACGAAGAGTAGCCCCTGCTCGCCACAACTAGAGAAAGCCTGCGCACAGCAACAAAGGCCCAATACAGCCAAAAATAGATTTATAAATAAAATAGATTTATAAAAAATAGTTAAAAATAAACTTAATTGCTGGATTTTACACATGAATAGCTTAAAAAATAGTTAGAATATATCCAAGGTTATCCCTCTAACCACATCTCCTTCAGTCATTTCACTCTTGAGAGGAAGAGAGAAGCGTGGGATGCCCCTTAGCAGTTTTGAAATGAGTGTGATTTGATTCCTGGCTCCTCTTTGCCACAATGCAGGTATTCTCAAACTTTAGTGTGCATCAAGGTTACCTTCAGGGCTTGTTAAACTCAGACTGCAGAGCACCACCCTCAGAGTTTGTAGTAAGTCTAAAGTGGAGTCCAAGAATTTGCATTTCTAAGAAGTTCCCAGGTGGCGTTGATGCTGCGGGCTGAGGAACCACACTTTGAGAACAGATGCCACAATCTAAATAGGCAACAAAATTTAAAGTATGACTAGTAGCTGTGGCTATTTTGAATTATTGTAGTGCTTAACTTCTCACAACATTTTTGGCTTTTATTAAAACCCATGTACTTCCATGGAAATGTGTCCTATAATTCAAAATGTCTGTCTTCTGTTTGAGGACCAAATGTTGCCATACAGCATTCAGGGACAGCTCCATCCTAGAGTACAAGTGTTAAAGTCATTCATCTATACTTGTCCCAAATACATCAACTTATTTCCATCTCTATTTCAAGGTACAATTTTTACTATTATATTTCATATCGACTGACTACTGTAATAGCTTCCTAAATGATTCCCTGAGGTTATCCATGTAAAGTCAGACAGCCCTTTCTAAGTGCAAGTCTGATCATGCCGCTCTCTTGCATCAAACTCTCCGTGGCGTCCCAATCTTTCGGGGAAAAAGTCCAGTATCTTTAACACAGCTTACTTGACGTGGTCCCTGTCTATCCTGCAGCAGCCCCAGTTCACATCACTCCCCTCCAACCATAAGTATTTTACGTGGTTTATCGTGAGAATTGTACAGATGGGGAAACAAGGCAGAGGACAGCCAAGGTACTTGCCCAGAGTCACAGAGCTACTAAGTGGTAGACAAGGGATTTGACCGCATGCTGCCTGCCTGGCCGGACTACTACCTCGCAGGAAAAGCCTCAGGGAAGAGGTGGCAATTAAGCCGGGCTTGGAGGATTTGGCAAGGTGTTACACGGGACAGCCATTCCCAACAAAATCCGGAAAGGATGTGCCTAACTAGGAGTTCTGTTCCTTCCTTTGCCCACCATACCCGTTAAATCCAGGGAGCGATTTCGCGTGTGCGCAGAACGAAGACGGAAGGGAAAGAAAGCTGCCTTCCGGCGTGGCATCCCTAGAGCGGATTCCATGGAAACAGTAGCCGGGTCCCAGGTAGGTGAGATCTCGCGGTGCTTGAGCGGCGGAAGTGACGTCATCGCCCTCGAGGCCCTCCAGTGGGTCGCCGGTCCGTGGGTCGCCGGTCCTCGTCCCGCGTGCGCCGCCTCCGCCGCCGGGTCGCCGGGAACATGGCGTCTGCCCTGGAGCAGTTCGTCAACAGCGTCCGCCAACTCTCGGCCCAAGGTGAGGCGGTGGGCGCAGGCCGCGACTCTGCGTCCGGGCTGGCCCGGGGGTCTCGGCGCTTGGGCCGGGGCTGACGAGCGCGCGAGCTGGGCGCCTCTCCGCCCTGGTCCCGACACCCGGCCTCCGCCCCCCGCCGTCGGTGCCCCCTCGGTCTCGGCTCCCGGCGGCCCCTCCCGACCTGGCCGCGTGGCGGGGCCCTTCGCGGCTTGGTGCGCACGTCCCCCGGGGGCCCTGGCTCCAGGCTCCCCTCTTGCGGACGGAGTTGTGACCGTTGTTAATTTTCTTCCTAATTTTCATGCCGTTGGTTCGTTCGTTTCATCACCTGCGTATCGAGCCCTGGGCCCAGAATTAAAGTAGTTGGCCGCTGCTGTAAGGCCTCTTTCCCCACCCTGTTTGTTCATTCGTGGAATAGAAATGGCCCTATTCCGCCGAGTTGTCAGGACTGAGAGGGAGGAACCGTTAAAGTTGCAGGAGCTGCGTGACCTCGGGTAGGCACGCTTCTCTCCTGAGTTCCGTGGGCAGGCGCTGCCCCGAGGTTGCTCAGGTGTGGGGCGCCGTTCTGTCTCGTTTCTCTCGTTACTGGTAGGAGTTGGCTTCACAGGTGAGCCATATTCTCTAGGCGTGAAGAAGCCATCCATGCGTTCGTTCGTGCCACGGACTTAAGTTTCTCCTTCCCGCGGTTCCGTGTGCCTAGAAGCTTTGGGCTGGAGTCCTGTCTCGGTCGCTCGGTGTGCCAGCCGCCTAATTTCCCCGGGCCAGTATCCTTATTTACAAGACAGAACTAGGGCTGTGGTCGTGAGCATCAAGCAGGATCACTTATCTGAAAGCTTTGCACACACGCTCTGTGCAAGTCGCTGCTTTAGGAGCAGTGTGCTGGACAGAGAGGCACAGGACACTTGCCCTGCCCCTGTGTCTCGTGCTTGTGCCTCATGCTCCCCGAATAGCAAACGTTAATGAGCTTGTTTCCTCAGCTCTTATTCAGAATTTTCTCCCATGAACCTTAAGTGAAGGGAATGGCATAATGTCCCAGCTTTCTCTGATTAGAGGACGTTTCATTGGCCCCCATCTGGTTGGGTTCATTTCACACGCACCCTGTGGCCCTTAGGTGTGTCTCCCCTTGGCCTGCACGAAGTGACTGCCTTATGATTTCAGGGTGACCCAGCATTTCTCTTAGGTCTCATCTCAGGATTAGTTATTTAATTGGGGGAAAATCATGGACTGAAATGCTTAATTGTGGGTGATTCAAATCACTGCAAAGAAGCTATTTCGTTCCTGCCAGTGAGATCTCTAACAACATGATGATGAGTTGGTATTGGTATTTCCCAGTTCAACTAGTATTATTACCGTGAAAGGTGATACCTAATGAGATCATGGACTTTCTTTGTTATTGTTTTGCAGTGAGTGTGATAATAATGGAATGTTTATTTTTGGTAAAAATTTAAAAGTATAGTAAGAAGCTCTAGAAATTATCAGAGTTCCTGGCTACAGTCACTTGGATTTTTTAAGCATTATACCATTTGAGTGTTTTTTTAAATTTATTTTATTTTTTAGTAAATTTTTATTTGTTTATTTATGGCTGCGTTGGGTCTTCGTTGCTGCACGCGGGCTTTCTCTAGTTGCGGCAAGCGGGGGCTACTGTCATTGCGATGGCTTCTCTTGTTGTGGACTCTAGGTGCAAGGGCTTCAGTAGTTGTGGCACGTGGGCTCAATAGTTGTGGCTTGCGGGCTATAGAGCGCAGGCTCAGTATTTGTGGTGCATGGGCTTAGTTGCTCCGTGGCATGTGGGATCTTCGCAGACCAGGGCTCGAACCTGTGTCTCCTGCATTGGCAGGCGGATTCTTAACCACTGCGCCACCAGGGAAGCCCCTAAGTGTGTGTTTTAATAGGAAAAATCACTCAGTTACTAAATAGAAGTAGCTGGTATGGGTAGCTTGAAGTTCAAAATGTGAACGAGAACTGTTGAGGAGGAAACTTGAGAGGTTAATGCCTGTGGACTTACGTGTACCCTCCACCGTCACCAGAAAACAGCTGGTAGGATGTGGGAGTAGAGTGTGGCCGTGGTGTCTGTCATCAGAATAACCCATTAAAATCGGTGAGTCTACACCATGGATAATCATCAGGGAAATGCAAATCAGAACCACAATGAGATACCACCTCACACCTGTCAGAGTGGCTATCATCAAAAAGCCCACAAATAACACGTGTTGGTGAGGATGTGGAGAAAAGGAAATCCTCGTGCACTGTTGGTGGGAATGTAAATTGGTGCAGTCACTGTGGAAAATAGTATGGAGGTTCCTCAAAAAACTAAAAACAGAACTACCATACAATCCAGCAATTCCACTCCTGGGTATATATCCAAAGGAAATGAAAACACTGATTTGGAAAGATACATGCATCCCAGTGCTCATAGCACTGTTTACAATTGCCAAGATGTGGAAGCACCTAAGTCCATCGACAGATGAATAAATACAGAAGTTATGGTACATATATATACACACACACACATATACACACATACAGTGGAATACTACTCAGCCATAAAAAAGAGTGAAAATTTGCCGTTTGCAACAGCATGGTTGGACCTTGGGGGTATTATGTTTAGTCAAGTAAGTCAGAGAGAGAAAGATGAATACTGCATATTATCACCTACATGTGGAATCTAAAAAATACAACAAACTTATGAATATAACAAAAAAGAAACTGACATATAGAAAACAAACTAGTGGTTACCAGTGGGGTGAGGGAAGGGGAGGGGGCAAGATAGGGGTAGGGGATAAAAGGTACAAAGTACTATGTATAGAATAAGCTATGAGGACATATTGCACAGCACAGGGAATATAGCCAGTACTTTAAGTATAACCTTTAGGAATTGTGAGTCAGTATCTTGTACACCTGAAACTTCTATAATATTGTAAATCAACTATATCTCAATTAAAAAAGAAAATTCCTTGGGGGGAAATCGGTGAGTCTAATTCTGGCCTAATTAGATTCTGTACCTTAGTTGTTAAGACATAATATTGTGGTATTGGGGAAAGATTGGTGGATCAATTAGATTAATTCAACAAGCTGCTTGTTGATTGATTGGGTGCTAGGCAAGCACTGCATTCTGAAGCTGGGGAAGGGTCGACTCTCCTGCTGAGTTCATGTGAATGACCTAACACCAGGATCCCGGGGATGCAGAGAGCACAGAGGACAGAGAGCCGTGGGAGGGGGGGCCCGGGCTGACCGTTGACGTGAGTGAGCCGGGTCATGGGGGTCGTGGAAGAGTGGCGAGGGAGCACTGAGCTTGGAGAGCAGCCGTGCAGAGACCTAAGGCGAGAGCGGGGACGCTGGTGTGTGAGGGGGGGCTCAGGAGGCCAGACGGTGCCGAGGGGGCGTTTGGAGGGGTGTGATGGGAGTCGCGCTTCAGAAAGGTCAGACAGGTGCAGCGTGGGCTGTGGGCTGGACGAGAGAGATGGAAGGAGGCAGACCAGTTGGAAGACGTGGAAGACGGTGGAGTCCGGACAGGAAATGGTGGGGATCTGAGGGAAGGTGGAGGAGGAGAGAGGAGCGGACCCAGAGGCTTAGCCGTGAGGCGAAGTCATAGCCCTAGAGGCGCGGTGGTGCTGGCGGCGATGTGAACACTGCTGGCTTGGGGGGCTGGAGCGAGAGTGGAGAAAAGGGGAAACCTTCAGGGGCCAGGGGAAGGTGGGGAGTTTAGTGCTGAGGCTGCAGGCAAGACGTCTTTGGCCCTTCTGGGTCCTCGTCCGAAATGAAGGAGAAGAAATCACCTTCAGGCACCTGCAGGTCTGAGGTGTGAAGTCTGGGATTTGACCTCCTTTGGTTGGTTAGTGGTATAACTGAATGATAGTGTTATTCCTGTTTTCCAGGGCAAATGACTCAGCTTTGTGAACTGATCAACAAGAGTGGGGAGCTCCTTGCGAAGAACTTATCCCATCTGGACACCGTGCTCGGGGCTCTGGATGTCCAGGAGCACTCCTTGGGAGTCCTTGCTGTTCTGTAAGGGCGTTTTCCTCTATGATTTTGTGCACGCTGAACCTCAGCGCTGCACTTTCTGGCTTTGGGTTTTTTGGTGTATGCAGTAAGCCCTGGAAATGACAATGAGCTCTTTTGCACAACTAAAGTCACGTTGTAGTAGTTACCTTTAACTCGATGCGGCTAATCATGGCTTTCATTTTTATTTATTTTACTTTTTTTAATTAATTTCTATTGGGGTATAGTTGCTTTACAGTGTCGTGTTAGTTAGTTTCTGCTGTACAGCAAAGTGAATCAACTATACGTATATTCCCTCTTTTTTAGATTTCCTTCCCATTTAGGTCACCACAGAGCATTGAGTAGAGTTCCCTGTGCTATACAGTAGGTGCTTTTATATTTTGTTCTGTTTTATCATCTTTTAAAACTCTTATTTTTATACACATTTTGAAATGTATTTTAAAAAATGAATGGCCATCTCAGTTGAGGGCGCTGTAATTTGCGTTTATCTGAGTACTTCTGTTCACGTAGTCCATTGGATTCTCCCCATTTTCTAACTCGGAAAGAAAAGAGGGAAGAGTGACAGAACAGGGCACAGGGGCTATACCGAGTGAAGTTACCAATGATCCAGAGCAGCCTGGCTTCCAATTCCCTTCAGACAAGTTTAAGCTGTTTTTTTTTTTTTCCCTTTTTAAAAAAGCTATAGTTGCTGTACAGGTTTAAGCTGTTTTAGGGCCAAGTTAAATAGACGTTATTTCAATTGGTCTGTTGAACTCTTGTGGCTCTGTGTCTTTGACAGTTGAATTCTTTTCTCTTGATGTTGTAGTGTTATAAATCGGCATTTTGTGGTTGTTACGAAAGTTGAGGTAATGTAAGTAAACTGAGAAGAAATTGACCTCAAGTGAGGGTCTGGCTCCATTTGCACTGAGGTTCTGAGACAGGTATGCGTCAGGAGGAAGGTGCCGTCGGAACACGTAGCTCATGTGCCTGTTTGAATGTAAATCTTTATGGATGAGTGAAGTGAAAGATCCAGTTCCTCAGTTGCACTTGCCACACCCCAAGGGCTCAGGAGCTGCCTGTAGCCACTGTTTCAGACGATGCAGATGTGGAGCAGGGCCTCCGCTGCAGGAGGTTCCGCGGGTTGGGATGGCTGGGGAAGATTTCTGCCACCTGTGGTTTCCGATTAAAAGAACAGAAAGCATGATTTGTACACACGTCAGCTTACGCGGATGCGCATGTCAAGTGAGGTGATGTGTGTGGAAGCTGTTTGAAACTAGAAGGCGTTTTACGTTGTATATCAGTTAAAGGAAACCTGGGAAGAACCCCGACCTTGTTTCCAGGTCCCCTGGGTTTGAATCTGTGTTCTGCTGATTATGGGGTTTGAGGCCCTGAGCTTCATATTTTTATTTATAAAATGGAAATCACAATGCCTTACTGACCTATTGTGAAGCCCAAATGAGATTGTTTGGACACATTTTGATACTTGGAAAGTGTGATTACAGATGTAAGGTGGCATTGTTAAGTAATACTCTATAGATGGAAGTACAAAGTGAAAGATGGAGAAATTGTCATTAGGCAATAATACCCATTTGATTTTTCTTGAAATGAGTTTAAACCATTCAGTTTTTTGTTTTTTTTAAAGAAGAGCTTGCAGTTTACGTGTAAGCAGTGTCTAAGTGGTGGTAGCTTGTGTGATTTCTCCCTCGAAACCTCTCCGACCCCCTCTTGGTGTTTACGATGGCACTTGGTGGCACCATCTCCCAGGTGGCTCGGCATGGGCCACTGCCTGAGTCGTCCCTCTTCTCAGCACTCCACTCCTTCCGGGCCTGCCCTGCAGCTAGTTTTTCTCCCAGGTCACCCAGCATCCCCTGGGTCCTGGGGCAGCACCGTGACCATGAGCCGCTGCCGTGGCCTCCGGCCAGCCCGTAGCTTCAGTGTGTTCTGCTCAGGCAGGAAAAGCCCACAGCGGGTTTCTAGGCGAATAAAGCAGTACTGAGCACATTGGACTGCAAAAGAAATGTATTTTTAAAAATTGTTGGTTATGAGTTTATATTCAGTTACTTCACGAGTATCAGGACAACCTGATATTTGGCCTCATTTGACGGAGTTTTCTTTTTTGAAAGTTCTTTTTTGGTTGCATTTTATTTCTTGCCTAACTGCTCTGGGTAAAAGTTGTTCTTTTTTTAAGCATATTTTTCTTAACCTCTATTTGTGTCCATGTTCTGTGTCTTGACTGTGCAGAGAACCAGGCCGGGAGAATCTCACAGATTCCAGTTCTTCATTTTTAAAAGTACTGTGACTCCTTTAACTTCACAGAGCATTGGAGGCAGGACGGACGGACTTCTCCGTTTCCCTGTGAGACACCAGGACAAGTTGCTTCTTTTCTCTGTGTTGTAGGTTTGTGAAGTTTTCTATGCCCAGCGTTCCTGACTTTGAGACGCTGTTCTCACAGGTTCAGCTCTTCATCAGCACTTGTAACGGGGAGCACATTCGCTATGCAACAGACACCTGTAAGGGGAACAGCTTTTTCTACTTTTCCACAGAATGTATTCTGCCCTGTAGTCATTTATATTTTCAATATTTTATTATTGTTGTGTCTAGTTGCTGGGCTTTGCCATCAGCTAACAAATGCACTTGTGGAAAGGAAACAGGTAAGAATGTTATTTGAGTATTTATAGCTCTGTTTTGCACGCCTCTAACCTGCACAATGCGCTGAGTGTAAGGGTTCCAGCCTGGTGTTGAGACCCTAATGCTCGGATGTACGTGGTCGCTGTGGGGCTCTGACCACAGAAGTGGTGCCTCAAGGGGGAGGCCGCTGCTTGTGTTTGGAACTGCCATTCTAGCACCCTTGTGCTGTAAAATGCCGCTTTTTTGTTTGTTAAACCTTTTAACTTGCAATTATGACATAATTTTAGCTTTACAAAAAAGTTGTTAGGTTAGTATACTTAACTGCCATAAATGCCCTTCACCCAGAGCCCCCAGCTGTTAGCGTCTTACACCCAGAGCCCCCAGCTGTTAGCGTCTTACGCCCAGAGCCCCCAGCTGTTAGCGTCTTACGCCCAGAGCCCCCAGCTGTTAGCGTCTTACGCCCAGAGCCCCCAGCTGTTAGCGTCTTACGCCCAGAGCCCCCAGCTGTTAGCGTCTTACGCCCAGAGCCCCCAGTTGTTAGCGTCTTACGCCCAGAGCCCGCAGCTGTTAGTATCTTACACCGAGTCCCCAGCTGTTAGTGTCTTACCATACTTGTTCGTTCTTTTCTCTTTTTCCTGAGCCCCGGAAAGAAAGTTGCAGATGTGATACCTGAGTGCCTCAGCGAGTGTTTCTTAAAAATTAGGACAAATTAAGACGTTCTCTTACATGACTGCAGCACACTGACCAACATGAGGAGATGAGCACTGATCGACTCCTTTAGCAAATCTGACCTGGTTCCGATTTTGCCAGTTGTTTCACTGATATCTTTTATAACAGGAGAAAGTCTCAGATCACGGGTTGAATTACATTGTTGTGTGTCTTTAGTTTCCTTTAATCTGGTAAACTCTTTATTTTTTGTGTTATTGACACAAGTTGTAATTTGTAAGTTTCTTTTTGATTTGAAATTCAACTTTAAGGCTAGGGTAAAAGAGGCTGAAAACAAAGAACCAGTTGGTATTTTGTGGGGGCACTAGATAATTATTGTTTGAGGGAGATGGTTAATCCCAAGTCTCTACTGAAAAAACATGTTAAGTTCCTCAGCTATTTTATGGCCACACCTCCTCTCCAGAAGCTGACTGCACCTCGTGTGGTTCTTGGTCTTGTTATTCATGGTCAGGGCAGGAAAACGGTCCGTCTGTGCTTGGAGCTGCCATTCTGGCGCCCCTTGTGCTGTAGAAGGGGCTGTGGTACCACTCAACAGCAGTTTACCGCCAGGTAAGAGATGTTGCTGGAGAGGACTTGCAGGTGCCGCCTAGACTGCCCTGCGGGACAATGCCAACGTCCTCAGCCACAATTCAGTCTCCTAAGCGTAGGCCTCATCTGTTGTGAATGATTTGTAAAATTTTTGTTTAGCTGTAAGTATAATGAACTCTTGAGAATGTAATGTTGCTTTTGATTATTGATCTCCAATAATTAGAAAAAGCTTTATGATTTAAAAAGTTGTGCTGAATTACTCTACATATCACAATAAACAGCTTAAGACAACATTTTCTGACTGAATAGGGACAGAAGTTTCGTGAGAGGCTGTGGGACCCTCCTCTTGTGGTTTAGAAGAGCCCGTCAGTATGTTACTTTCGTTTCTAAGTGACAGCCTAGGACCCAGCGTGCTGACAGGTGTCCTTTCCGACAGCCCCTGCGCGGAATCGGCATCCTTAAGCAGGCCATTGACAAGATGCAGATGAACACAAACCAGTTGACCTCCGTCCATGCTGACCTTTGCCAGGTGAGCAGCGAGGGGTTGCCCCGAGTCACGGTTGGACTTGGTGAAGATGGCGCTGTGTTCTAAGCCTCGGAATGGGTAGCTGCCCCTGTTGCTGGGAAGGGAATCTTGGGGCTACTGAGCGCAAACCATCGACTGAGGCCCAGCTAGTCAGCTCGTGATGTGGGGGCAGGTGGGGTGAGTAGCGCTTGTGACCTTAACAATCCCAGTAAGGAGCTCTGGAACCTGAGGACGAACCAGGTGACTTCTTACACTTTAAAGTGTTGTTCATGTATTTATTTTATTTTGTGTGACTCCAAACCCAGATGGCAAAGCGGGGTGGGTATATAATGAAGCCCGTCTCCCACCTGCTGACTGGCCACCCATCCCTTCTCTCCAAAGGAAACTGGAATTAGTAGTTTCTTAGGCATCCTTCCAAAGATGGTTTAGGCACATATAAGCAGATATGTTTATATTTGTTCTCTCTAGTTTTTTAAACACAAATACTAATCTATACAATGTCTTATGTACCTTGCTTTTTTCTTACTGTGTCTTGGAGATGATTCCATGTCAGTGCTTTACAGCTGCAGAGAATTCCATAACGTGGGTTTAGCCGGTCCCTGTGGGGTATCTAGATTGTTTCCTTAATGAATAACATGGTATGTGGATTATTTCAACCACATGTTCTAATTTCACATGGAGACGTGCTCTCTTTTCTCTTTATTTATTTATTTTTTGGCTGCGTTGGGTCTTCGTTGCAGTGCGCAGGCTTCTCATCGTGGTGGCTTCTCTTGTTGCGGAACACGGGCTCTAGGTGCACGGGCTCTAGAGCGCAGGCTCAGTAGTTGTGGTGCGCAGGCTTGGTTGCCCTGCGGCATGTGGGATCTTTGCGGACCAGGGCTCAAAGCTGTGTCCCCAGCACTGGCAGGCGGATTCTTAACCGCTGCGCCACCAGGGAAGTCCCCTCTTTATTTCTTCTAAAAAACTTTTGTGATGGAGGTGTGACGTACATACAGTAAAGTTTGCAGATCTCAGGTGTACAGTGAGTTTGTGCCTGTGCGTGCCCTGTGCCGCATCACCCAGACACAGAACTTTGCTGGATCTTGCTTTCTTGAGCTGCACATTCCCTACACTTACCTGAAGGGTTCAGACATGGAAAAGGAGTGATTGGAGAGAAACTGTTCTTACTTCACCAGGTCAGTGAAGAGAAAAGGTCACACTTGTCGTGCATCTGTAAATAGATGGGCTTTGCTTCATTTGTGGAGCCCTTTATGTCATAGCTGGTTAGTCTTTTCTAAAGAAATGCTATTGTATTCTGAATGCCTAAGAAAATGGAATAACGTGCTGACATTTAGATCATTTTAGTCAATAAAATGTAAAGCCAGTTATTTTCTAGAACTTTGCGGAATCTGCGAATTTGCTCTTTCTGCTAAAGCCGAAGTGCACCTAGAATGATGGCTTCATGTCAATTTTTCCACAGCTGTGTTTGCTGGCCAAGTGCTTTAAGCCCGCCCTCCCGTACCTGGACGTGGACATGGTGGACATCTGCAAAGAGAATGGGGCCTATGAGGCCAAGCACTTCCTGTGCTACTATTACTACGGCGGGATGGTCTACACCGGGCTGAAGAACTTCGAGCGAGCACTCTACTTCTACGAGCAGGTAGTCGGCGCTCCCCCGGGGGCGTATGAACTTGCAGGCTGGCGGCTGGAGCTGCAGGGGAGGGTCCTTTCAGAGGCTGTTTCCCTGTGGCCAGGGGCGCAGGGCAGGGGAGGGATGGGCACTGTGGGGCAGGCTGACCAGGCTTTGCCACGACCCCCGTCTGGTTTGGGTTGAGTTGTGTGTGTCTCTTGACTTTGTAGCTTCCTTTGCGTGTGGGGAAGGGATGGAACCGAGTGACCTTTGACGCATCTTCTTGTTCTGAAACCAGATGAGACGTTCGGTTATGTTTTTCTTTCTTTCATTGTTTTTTTTGGCTACACCGCGTGGCCTGTGGGATCTTAGCTCCCCGACCAGGGATTGAACCCAGGGCCACAGCAGTGAAAGCGCTGAGCCCTAACCACTGGACTGTCAGGGAACTCCCGAGTTTTTGTTACTTTAATAAATAAAACATTCTTCTGGTCTGTAATTCAAAGGGTGTGAAGGAGTACACAGTGAAGAGTGCCTCCCACCTTTGTGTCTGTGTAATGAGACATATTGCGCAGCTCTGCAGCTTCACTCAGGGTCTAACAAAGATAGACAGTACTGGCTAAAACCAGTGTTCTAGGATAAATTTGCCAGATGTCCATAAGTTGTTTCATTCAGAGCACATGTTCAGGTAATAAAAGACATTCCAAGCCGCAGAGGAACTCATGGTATATTTGAGATGCTGTAGAAGCCCCCACACAGACCTGTGAGTGGGCATCGCCTCAGTGAGCGGGAGCTGACCAGCATTGCTGGGGGCCTAGGGCAGGGTGACCACAGGTGCTGTTGGCAGGGGTGATATCTTTCAAGGACGTGACTGGTCAGGTAGGACCTTCCAGGGGAGTACATTGACTGTACGGTCACAATTTCAGTTCCTCAGAAAACTGCGAGCACACACCCGCAGCGACTGAACGTGCGCGGTGGCTCTGCAGCCCAGCAGAGGTGGGATGAGCCCGCCGATGGTCTAGGGGTGCCGAGACATGGGCGCGCGGCAGGAAGGTGCGTGGTCTGTCACAGAGAGTTGAAATGTCAAAGACACAGCATGTTTATGTTTACAGCTAGAAGGCTTTTACCTGATAATCCACGTAGTCCCTCTTTTGCCCAAGTGACAGTCTACTTCATGGCGCTGTGTCTTCATGATGTACATCAGTTCCAGGTAGTATTAGTACCTTAATTTCAGGAGGTGACACAGATTTTGTTTTACTGCCTTTTTAAAATCCAAAAGAAGGATGTACTTAGTGAAAAAAATTCAGATCACACAGCATTATATAAAGTAAAGAGTGAAAGTAGCCTCCTCCTCTTACCCCATGCCACATGTGGCCCTGGCAGTTCACTAGCCCCCGGTCGGCGTGGTACTCTAAGCAGATGTGGTGCTTCGCCATTAAAGCAGTGCTGCGTGTGGATCGTGGCACTTGTGTTCTTCTGCACTTGCATGAGTGTTTCCGTTGAATAATTCTCAGAAGTGCCTTATAGGCTCAGTGGCTTGGATTTTGATTTGGAACCTTTGGGCTGATTTGGGCGTGATAGTTTTGAATTCTTAACCCTCATGAATCCAGGTGAAAAAAGGTGGAAAGGCAGCCTCAGGATGGGAGGAAATATTGGCAGATCACATTTCTGATAAGAGACTTACATCCAGAATATACAAAGATGTCTTAAAACTCAGCAATAAAATTTTAGAAATGGGCAATGGGTTTGAATAGACATTGCTCTAAAGAAGATAGGCAGATGGCTAAAAGCACTAGTCATCAGGGAAATGCAAATCGAAACCACAGTGTGATATCAAGTCACACGAGGATGGCTGAAGTTAAAAAGAGAGCCAGTAACGTGTCGATGAGGATGTGGGCAGTTCAGAGCCCTCGTGACTGCCAGTGGGGTGTACAGTGGTGTGGCCGCTTTGCAAATAGTTCTGCGCTTCCTCAAAACGTTAAACCTAAAGCTTCCAAATGACCTGGCACTTCACTCCCAGGATTGCACCCGAGAGAAGTGAAGACAAATGTGCACTCAGATCCATACATGAATGTTTACAGCAGCATGATGATTCACGTGGCCAGATGCCCGCCAGCTGAGGATCTGAGTACACAGAAGGTGGGGCACTGTGGGCCCATGACACAGAATGAGGTCCTGACACAGGCCACTGCAGCGGTGTGCCCTGAAAATGTCACCTCGAAGCTGCTCACGAAAGACTACATGAAGCCATTTATGGGACTTCCCTGGCGGTCCAGTGGTTAGGACTACGTGGTCTCACTGCCCAGGGCCTGGGTTCAATCCCTGGTTGGGGAACTGGGATCCCATAAGCCACGCAGCGAGGCCACACACACAGAAAAAAGCCATTTATGTGCACTGTCCAGAGTAGCCAAATCCATTGAGATGTGAAGTAGAGGAGTGGTTGCCTGGGGTTGGGGGGTGGGCGGTGACCACTGACGGCCTGGGGTTTCTTTTTAGGGGGTGAAAATGTTCTGAAATTCGGTAGTGGTGATAGTCGCACAGCTTGGTGAAGACACCAAAGCCCAGTGAGTTGGATGTGTTCAAAGGGTAAATGCTAGAGTTATTAAAAGGTAGTGATTTAGTATAAGTGCTCTTTTCCTAATTCAAGCTCCCCTGCTGTCTTCACTCCTGCTCAGGCCATCGCCACTCCTGCTATGGCTGTCAGTCACATCATGCTGGAGGCATATAAAAAGTATATTCTCGTTTCTTTGATACTGCTTGGCAAAGTGCAACAGCTGCCGAAATATACGTCTCAAATTGTGGGTAGATTCATTAAGGTGAGTTTTTAAAACAGAAGGATTTCTTAGGTGACATGTTCTGTTCATAGGAAATTGTGGTGATGCGTAGCTCTGTAATCTTTTTTTTTTTTTTTTTTTTTTGCGGTACGCGGGCCTCTCTCACTGTTGTGGCCTCTTCCGTTGTGGAGCACAGGCTCCGGACGCGCAGGCTCAGCGGCCATGGCTCACGGGCCCAGCCGCTCCGCGGCACGTGGGATCCTCCCGGACCAGGGCACGAACCCGCGTCCCCTACATCGGCAGGCGGACTCTCAACCACTGTGCCACCAGGGAAGCCCTCTGTTGTCTTATTCTAGGGGCCCTAGCTCTCCCAGCACGTTAAATTAGCAGATGCTCACTTGCCGGCTCCTGGGCGTCTGGCAGAGCCTGAACCCTCCCAGTCCGTGCACACCGATCACCTGACGGACCGTGATGTTACTAGGAATCTGTTTTCACACTTTTGCTCTGGGTGATCATAGCTGTAGATGTTTAAGGTCCTAGAAAAGCAGTGCTGACTCTGTTGGACTCTCACTTTGACCAAGTGCTGGGGAATCTTATTAGACCCCAAGCGCTGCTCACAGAGCTGCTCGTTTCCCTGAGAACTCAGCCCTGGGACCACGTGAAGAAATGACCTACTTTTTTTTTTAAATAATACATGCTCATGGGGTTTTGTTTTGTTTTTTTTAAACTGAAGTCACTATCATTCTGATAACAATTTTTTGCTGACCCTCCTTGTACAAAATTCAGAATTTTACTAGATCAGTGTGAGAGTCTTCCTGATGAGAAGATTTCCGTGCTGCCTTGTTGAGGGTGGCCCGTGTCCTTCTCTAAGAGCCCGTTGTGCTTCTCGGACTCCAGGCTTTTAGTCACATACAGGGGCATGGGGGTGGGTAGAAGGATGCGCAGGTTTGGGGAGCTCCCGGGGTGATTGAAGTGGCCCTAGGAGGAGGGCCTTTGTAAGGTGAGGTCCCCATGACTCAGCCTCCTTCCCCACAATTGTGGTTTGTTGGCGGTGATATCAGAGTGGTGAAGAGGGCACAGGCTTCAGGGTAGGGATGCAGGTTTGAATCCGTGTCTCAGGACCACGGACCTACTCGTGGGCCTGGGTCCGGTTTCTCACATAGAGAGGGGAATGCGTGCGCACGTATAAGATAGAGGGGAACGCATGTTCACATAATGAGACGGGAACGCATGCGCACGTAATAAGAGGGCAACGTATGTTCACATAATGAGATAGAGGGGAACGCATGCGCACGTAATAAGGGCAACGCATGCACATGTATGATAGAGGGCAACGCATGCTCACATAATGAGATAGAGGGAAATGCATGCGCACGTAATAAGATAGAGGGCAACGTATGTGCACGTAGTAAGCTAGAGGGCAATGCATGCGCGCGTGTAAGATAGAGGGCAACACATGCTCATGTAATAAGATAGAGGGGAGCGCATGCGATGGTGAAAGCAGCACATCTCTGAGTGCGCCCTCAGCCCTGTTGTCTCTGGTTCCCCCAGAAGTAGCGGGTTGTCCCGTTGCGCCCGGTGAGGTATGTGTGAGAGGGAGAGAGAACTGAGAAGGGTGGGAATTTTCCTTCTTTCTTCCCAAAGTGGTTTATCAAGAGAAAAAGCAAGAGCCCCTGATGGAGAAAAAAGACCTGTGTGCCTTTACTAACCGTGTGTACCGCACGTGCTGTGCAGCAGTTTGCTCTGTACTACGAAGTGGGTGTTTGTTTTGTTTGACAGTGAACTACTCCATGGTGCATTTCTATCCTTGGTCTTGAAAACTAGGCATTTGCTTTGGGTAAATTATAATTTGTTAGGTAACAGTAAAGGATGTTGAATGTACTTACTCCAAATTTAGTGCCATGTTTTCTTTTGCGTCTTACACAGGCTCCGTTCCTCTAACTCTCGAATCTGGTTTCTTCCCGCCTGCACACCTTTAGCCTCTTAGCAACGCGTACCACGAGTTAGCGCAAGTTTATTCCACCAACAACCCCTCGGAGCTCCGCACCCTGGTGACCAAGCATAGCGAGACCTTCACTCGCGACAACAACATGGGGCTGGTGAAGCAGTGCCTGTCCTCGCTGTACAAGAAGAACATCCAGAGGCTCACCAAGGTGAGGCCCTGGCCGGGCCCCTCCTGACCCTGGGCTCCTCTTCTCCCCTCGTCCCCCTCAGCGCCGAGGCAGCAGCACAGGGTCTCGGCCTGAGGAAGAGCTCTCCCAGCTGACTCCCTAGGGCACTTTGATGGGTGCTTTTGGTCTTTCCAGTGCTGGGGCAGGGTATTTGAGAAGAGGGACAGGTGAAGGGCAAGAGGTAGGAGATACGGCCACCCTGGGAGGTACAGACAGGGAGCCCGGGGGGGTGGCCATGCTGCCCTGGACCCTGCGGCGGGCTGACCCACGCGGGGGCACAGGGCCAGCACACTGGAGCTGGGGGAGGTGAGCCGATCGTGTATTTTCTATTTTCAAGATGAAAATAAACCTAGTGGCTTTTGATGACGGAAAATACGCTTATTATCAAATGTTAAAACTGCCCAGGAAAGTGTAAAAAGAAAAACGAAGCTCCCCATGAGCCAGGAAGGCGTTTGCTGCAGGCAGTGGTAAACCAACAAAGAGCAGCGGCGACCGGGATGGTGCGGCTCTTCTCCTGGGGCTTAAGGACGGGGCGGTTGGGCTCCAGGCAGAGGAGGGGAAAGGGTGCTGCTCAGTTGATGCGAGGGCCAGGGAGGCTGGAGGGGACCAGGGGGAGGAGGGGCAGCCGGGGAGGCCGCCACTGCATGGGGAGAATCGCTCCTGGAGCAGGAGGAGAGGGAAGGGTCACCGCACACGAGGAGAAGGCCCCTTCCAGACACTCCAGACATCCATCTGTAAGAGGAAGATGGAGACACGAAAGAGAGAGCGCCTCGAGAAGAGGAAAAACAAATGTCCTGTCAGAGAAAAGCCAGCTGGACCCGTAGGCTAAAAAGACCGGACCTAAGAGATTCAAGGTGACCAGCAGCTGAATTCTCCCCACAGTGTTTTCCATTTGGCCCAGGTGCCAACACAGCTGCTCTAAGTACAATAAGTTTCTATCTCACCATCGAGAGGAGCTGCTGGGAAACAGCTGCACCCGTAGGTGACTGGTACTGGGAGTTTAGATGGAAAACCAAAATGTGAACAGGGCGAGAAGACAGTGCACGTTCAGAAAGATGTTAAGTTACAAAATGGCGAAGAATTAGAACTTAGGGAATCTAGTAAGTAGGCGCCACTGCGAAAATCATCAGTTAAACTCTTGTGAAATAGTCAACCCCAGTTCGTCACTTTGGAATCCGTTGATAGCTTATACCGAGAAGTCGGTATGCTTTATATGGAAAGTGCGGTTTTCCACTTTGGATTGGATAAACACGGATCCAGAGTGTGACCAAACAAACATGAAGGGCCTTGGGTGGCCAGTCCAGGGCGGGGCAGTGGCTTCACAGTCACCAGCGTCCTGGTCCTACCGTGCTGACTTACCATTGATTTGAGTCCGCTGGGCTGATAAGCCCTTCCCGGCGGCCTTGGGGGGGCATCACAGCTGCTGGTGGGCAGGGGCGCCGCCATAGAGGATGCGTGGCGGCATGTCCTGGTGCCAGAACAGTAGATGGGGCACCAGAGGATTTTCCAGCCAGGTTAGTAGTCTGCTATTCAGAGGGCAAAAAAATCAAAGGCTTTTAAAGAAGTCTCAGCAGGTGTACTGTATGTGGGTGTTGGGATGAGAGGCTGCTGCAGGGCCGCCAGGGAAATGGGCTTATCATGTGAGCCTCAGATCTGCTCCACATTCATGTTTTGTGGGCGTCTTTCTAAATCCCTCTGCTCTGTGTGTAGACACCCCATTAACTGTAGTTGGGATCATATTGTATGTGCTGTCCTGTACACTGCTTTTTTCACTGTCTTCACCTTGTTTCCATGGCAACGTAAGCCTGCACCACAATGACTCTACATCGTACTCTGTTGTACGGATGGTCACAACTCACTCAACCAGTCCTCTTCTGGTAGACATTCAAGTGGAAGTTTCTCCTTATTTTGAAATGGGGAAAAGGACAGTTCCGGGTATTTAGAAATGTTCACTTTTGAGTCCTCATTGGCGCTAAACTACTTAGATACTTCTTAGAATTAACGGTAGTTTCATTTGGAGAGGGCATGCTACTCTTTGAACTAAAGTATATGTATCAGTAGAATTTTCGGTCATTGACTTATCAAGAATTTTCAACATCACAGTCTTAACATGGCCTGCTGTGAAAATGCCATCATTGTAAATATTGCCAGCTGCCCTAAAAAAAACAGAGTTCTTTTAATTTGTTCCTGAAAGGGGGCATTTTCATCAAGTCCCAGGCAAACCAATGATAAACACTGGTTTCCTTTTAACCCCCTATTTGTTTACACATTCTAGCTTTGAATTTTGAAGGACGAATGTGATTTTTTTTCAATTTTATATTATTTACAAGGTAATATGTTTACAATACGAAATTCAAAGACACAAAAATCTCCATCCAGTTCCTGTACCCCAGCCGGCCTTTTCTTTCCCCAGAGGCAGCCTGGTGTCACCCGCTTCTCAGATGTCCTTCCAGAGATCATCTGTGCACATGGAAGCACGTGCACTCATACGCACGTGTGCTGTCACACGTATGCACTCTTTCCTTGTACACAGATGTGAGCGTGCTGTAGACCCTGTTTTGCATCCTTTTTTATATTTAACGATGCACATGTCTTGGATTCTTTTCCAGCTCATAAAAAGTGTCCACACCCAGTGAGTTTTTTACAACCGTGTAGGGGTCCATTCGTGTAATTGCGCTGCACTCAGCCAGTCCTCTGCTAACGGACTTCTAGGTGGTTCCAATCTTTGCCGTTGCAGGCGGTGCTGAAATGGCGGTGCACACGTCATTTCAGATGTACAGGACACACGTGTGGGATACTGCTTAAAAGTCATTAGTCCTCTAGGAAACTGATGCTGAAACCTTAGTTTATCCACTGCATGTCACCTTCACAACAAAACGTTACCTTGTACAGTATTGGAGAGCAGATTTTCAGAGACTCAGTAGAGCTCTGCACACATTTAATAAAATTCCTCTCCTCAGCGTTTCTACTTGTGATTAATTAACTTCTGAATTTCAGACCTTTTTAACGCTGTCATTACAAGACATGGCAAGTCGTGTGCAGTTATCTGGACCTCAGGAGGCAGAAAAGTATGTCTTGCACATGGTGAGTGTGTTGCTGTTTTTCAAAAAGTAATCACTGGATTTTTGTCCTTGTAAAGGTAATAACAGGTGTTTACGATAGAAAATACAAAGGAGGACGAGGGGGGCCCATCCAGTGTCAACCACTGTGGACATTTTCGTCGATTTCCTTACAGTCTTTGGGGTTTTCCCGTGACATGTACTCATGTGTCACACACAGTGGTGTCTTAGCAGTGCTCCGTATTTATATTTTCATTGTCACAGTTTTTGTGAATATCATTTAAAACACTCATGAAATATTTCAGATAATACAAAGAGATACAAAGCAGTGCTGCTCTGCCTGCTGGTCTGTGATGAGCCCACGGATGAGCCATATGTGGAGCAGGGCCCTGCTGCCCTGAGGAAGTCCTGTGCAGCGAGGTAGGGGCCTGGTGACCTCATGGGTGGCAGTCTGACTCACCCCCCTCCTGGGCCGTGTCACCCCAAGAGCACACTCAGAGCAGATCCCCATGTGCTCAGCTCCAGCTGCAGATAGCAAATGTCACAGGACACCTGAGACCCATTTACTTCCCAGTTGTAACTCCCCACTCCCCAAATTTAAATGCGCATTTATTTATTTGTTTTTTAAAGGTTGGCATTTTTATATTATTTATTTATTTGTTTACTTACTTACTTTGGCAGGGCTGCATTGGGTCTTCATTGCGGTGTGCGGGCTTCTCATTGCGGTGGCTTCTCTTGTTGTCGAGCATGGCTCTAGGCACGCGGGCTTCAGTAGTTGCGGCATGCGGGCTCTATAGTTGTGGCGCACGGGCTTAGTTGTTCCACGGTATGTGAGATATTCCCAGACCAGGGCTCGAACCCGTGTCCCTTGCTTTGGCAGGCAGATTCTTAACCACTGCGCCACCAGGGAAGTCCCTGGATAAGCATTTAAATGACTATGTGGTAACCCACCAAGTTGAAATAGCATCATTTAGTTATTCTGTTACACAAACGCATGCCTCCGATCTGATCCCCAAGAGCAAACCTCTGTCCTCAGCCCGGGTCAGGCACGTCTTCTCATGTAGAAAGTCAGCATTCTGCGTTTTCTGCTAGTGATCTCCCCTGTGATGTCAGGAGTGCTGCCAGGTCCGGATTAGGAGTCATGAAACTGTTTTCAGTTGTGATAATGGAGTATTTTCTTTCCATAGTTCAATTTACAAATGTTTGGAGGTTTTTTCCTTCAACGTAATCCTCCAAACACAGAGACACACATCCCAAACAAACAAAACCCGTCCCACCTCCCCAGCCTCGGAGCACCTGCTGAGAGCACCTTGCCGCCCACAGGGTTTCGTCCCGTGGGTCAGCCGCACACCTCCCCGGACTTGCTCGTCAGCGGTGCGGACACAGCTAGCGAGGTGCTTGCCCAGCCCAGACAGACCCTGACAGGCTCCAGACCGGCTGGCGGTGTTCTCTCTGCCGGAGACACGTGGCATTTGCCAGGGCAAATGTCTGAGGGCGCTTCTGGTCGTCACAGCTGGGGGTGCTACTCACATGTAGCGGGTAGAGCCAGGGGCACTGCTCAAGCTCCCACGATGCAGAGGACCGCGCCCGCCACAAAGAATTGTCTGGCTCAAAACATCAGGCCACACCTGAAAAATCCTGCCCTACCGTGTAAACTTTATGAAGGCAGGGGTTATTCTTTAAATAAGACTCAATTTTTTTAGAGCGGTTTGAGGTTCATAGCACAATTGAGGGGAAAGGACAGGGTTCCCCGCCCCACACGTGCACAGCTTCCCCTTATCAGTATCCCTACCGGGTGGGACAGTTCTTAGTAACTGACAGCCCTACACAGATGTGTCACCATCCCAAGGCCTTAGTGTACATTAGGGTTCGTTCATGGTGTTGGACGTTCTGTGGGTTTGCACAGGTGTATAAGGACATGGATCCATCATAGTATCGTGTGGAGTATTTTCATTGCCCTGAAAGTCCTCTGTGCTCTGCCTATTTGTCCCTCTCCCCCTCCCCCACCCCCACTGATCTTTTTATTTTCTCTAGTTTTGCCTTTTCCAGAATGTCATATAGTTGGAATCATGCAGTGTGCAGCCTTCTCAAACCTGCTTCCAGCCCTACCTCTGCCTGGAAACGTCATTATTATCCTGATTTCTAACGGCCTAGTTTTAGTCACGTCCTATTTTTGAGTTTTATATAAAAGGAAGCGTACAGCATATGTACTTCGGGGTCTGGCTTGTTCTGCTCAACACCATGAGATTCATGCACAGTGTTGCGTATCATTGTAGTCGGTTCATTTGCAGGGCTGCAGCGTTCCACGGTACGAGGCTGCCTTTCCGTTCCCATAGGGGGACGCTTGGGTTGTTTCCAGTTGTGGTTACTACAGAGAGTGCCACTGTGGTGAGCCCGGTGTGCATGTCCTTCCCCTTTGTGAAGAGGCAGCTCTCTTTGCTCACGGGGTCAGAGTTACGCCTTCTGTTTAGTGTGTGTTGGGCTGTTGGTGTTTCATTAACTGGGGCCCATCCCTTTCCAGGATGGAAAGGAGCAGACCAGCTCAGGCAGCTCAGTTCCATTGTGACAGACCACTGTCACCTGGGGAGCAATTTGTTAGAATAACACCTGTTTGGGATTTTATTGGCTTCTGGCTTTTTACTTCATGGACAGGATTTGGCGATGAAGTTCAAACAAATAAATCCCCAGCTGTTGACGCGAAGAACAAAGACCTTAAAACTGCCTTGGAATCAACATTGGCAGAAAAGTTTTCTTAAAGGACCAGAAGACAATTTCTACTGGGGTGAAACAAAAATGTGTTAGGGTTTCACTTTTTAAAATGCAACGGCAATGTCAGTTGTATCTCACAGAAATTTTCTAAAGATGTAAGGGCACTTCCGAAACATTATGCTAGAGAAGCAAGAAACGGAGACCACATATTGTCTGACTCCATTTATATGAAACATCCAGAACAGGCAAATCCATGGGGCAGAAAGTAGACTAGTGGCTGCAGGGGGCTTGGGAGGAGGGGGATGGGCACCGACTGCTTAGATGGGGTGGGTTCCCCGGGGGGCAGTGAGATCTTCTGAAACAGGGTAGAGTTGGTGGCTGCACACCACAAGTGTAGTTGAATCCTCTGAATTGTTCACTTTAAAATGGTTAATTTGGGACTTGCCTGGCGGTCCAGTGGTTATGACTCTGCGCTCCCAATGCAGGGGGCACGGGTTCGGTCCCTGGTTGGGGAACTAAGATCCTGTATGCCGCATGGCCAAATAAATAAATTAATTAAGTAAAATGGTTAATTTACCTTATGTGGATTTCATCCCTTCACATCTGTCTTGGTGCAGAGCACATGATAGGTATTTAATAGACACCTTTGAGTGAGCAGGTGGTGCTTATAAATACACATACAGATTTATTTATTGCTTTCTGTGATTTCTCCTGATTGTATTGAAACACTGCATATTCACATCGTTTTTGGGTCTAAACTGCTTTCCTGATTTCTCTTTTATAGATAGAAGATGGTGAAATTTTTGCAAGTATTAATCAGAAGGATGGGATGGTCAGTTTCCATGATAACCCTGAAAAATATAATAACCCCGCCATGCTTCATAACATCGATCAGGAGGTAAATACGAATGCCAGGTGTTTTGGGCTGATGTTTATGATGTTATACCTGAAACACTGACTGTATGTTCCAAGATAATTTTAGCTCTAAATACGGGTAGTTCCCAACTAGTTTTCTAAGAACATCTTATTTCTTAGAAAGTTAATTTCAAGGTGGACTCTCCCAGGTTGTACGATTATAAGTAGATGGTGGGTTAGCTTATTTGTCTAGCTCACCAAAGCCTCCTTCAACTCCTGAAACAGTTGAAGGGTCTTAGAATCGGTACGGTTTTATCCGTACCCAGTGGCCACCTATACTGTAGAGCCTTCAGTAATGTGAATCTGGAGCCCCAGCTCAGGAAGTCAGGAATCCCCTGTCTCTGCTGGGGGAGAGCGGGCAGCTGGAGGAGACGAGCCATCCGCGGTTGCCCCTGGGCAGCAGCGTGGGCCCCGGAGCGCATCCTGCTCCGAGTGCTTACTGGGATCTGGACATGAGCGAGGAGTGTGTGGGTGGTCTGGTTTCTTACCTCTGTTTAGGCAAACGGATTGAACTGAACAGCTTCAGAACCTTCAAAGCAGTATGTCTCCACCATCTGTTTTTGGCAATTCCGAGTTTTCTTTAAAAAACCCTGAAAACGGGAAGGTTTTTTATGTAACTCGTGATGGCAAATGAATATTTTTAGGTCTCACTGCAAAAGATGTCAGGGTGTTTGATGACGGGGTGCTGCCCCAGGCCCTGCTGTACTGAGTTGCTGACGGAATCCAGAACTTCTGACTCCAGAATTCGTCTGGCCCCAGGGTTGTGACCCTGTAGCACCCACAGTAATAGTCTAGGCTAAAAAGGTGACGTTGCCCTAAACCCGCTCACTCAGCGCATCCGCACCTGCCTGCCACACAGATGCTGAGGTGCATAGAGCTGGACGAACGGCTGAGGGCCATGGACCAGGAGATCACAGTGAACCCCCAGTTCGTGCAGAAGGTGACTGGGGCCCCTCACTCACTGAGTGGGCCGGGCGGGGCGGGGTGGCATCCTCCATCAGGAGTGTGAGCTTGTGCTCAGAAGCCATATCGGGGAGGCTCACAGAGACATACTCGTTGGGGACGTTTCCAGACTCCAGGCTGGAAGTGTGTTTAGGGATGAGGGTGGGGGTCCTGGACCTGCCTACCCCACACACGGGGTGGCGTCCTCGGGGGCGTAGGTGTCCGGGGCTGGCGGGAAACCCTTGGCCAGGGCAGACAAGCGCACTGCCTCTCTCCCTCCCTTCCAGAGCATGGGGTCACAGGAAGACGATTCCGGAAACAAGCCATCCAGTTATTCCTGAAGCCAGTGCCCCTCCTGAGTTTCAAAGAAGCCTTCTCCGTGTACGGGGCAGGTGTCGGGAAGGCAGCAGGGAGGACCAGGCCCGTCTCACCTAGACACTAAGGCGGTGTGTTTTGTTTTGACGTCTTCGGTCCTGTGTGCTTTCAGAAAACCATTCTCTCTGCAAAGAAAGGAAAACGTTTTCAAACTTTAAAGCCTGTTGTGGATTTATTTATCCTCAGATTAATGTGGTTATTGCATTAAATCTACCTTTTTGTTTTAAATTATTTGAACATTGGCGTGTCTTCTGTATCACTTTTTTCCTCAGAAAAGCTTTTAAAAAACATATTCATTGTGAACAGATACAGATTTTAGGAATTATTGGAAGATGTGAATCTAAAGTTGATATCAGGGGACTTCCCTGGTGGCACAGTGGCTAAGAATCCACCTGCCAATGCAGGGGACACGGGTTTGAGCCCTGGCCCGGGAAGATCCCACACGCCGCGGAGCAGCTAACCCTGTGCGCCACAACTACCGAGCCTGTGCTCTAGAGCCCATGAGCCACAACTGCTGAGCCCACGCGCCACAACTACTGAAGCCCGCGTGCCTAGAGCCTGTGCTCCGCAACAAGAGAAGCCACCACAGTGAGAAGCCCGCGTACCTCAACGAAGACCCAACGCAGCCATAAATAAATAAATAAAATAAATAGTTGATATCGGTTGCCTTAAAAAAAAAAAAAAGCTGGGAGAGTCCATCAGGCCGAAGCTAATGTTTTGAAATTAGAACTCACGTTCACGTGAGTGACAGGGTGGCTTGTGAATTGAGCAGATACGGCTGTGCTCATGGGGACCTTCGGTGTGGGGGCCGCCCTTTTGGAATTTCAGGGGCTTTTTTTGTGAGACAAACACCAGACTGCCGCTTTTTCTTCAGAAGCATTTTCTGTTCATCTGCACAGTTGCATTTTGATCGTGTTCAGGGTCCCTTCTCTTCAGAACTCTGGAATGCATCTGACTCGGGTCCCCTGATTTAGCCCCAGGGTGGTGTGGAGCCTCTGTAAGGTGTGCTCAGATTAAACTGGAATCTGGTCCTTAAAGAACCTCTTGCTAGTAGCATTCGCTGTTTAAAATGTGTCCAGTTGTGTAGTCAGGCACATTTGCATTATTTACAAAAAGAAACAAACCTCATGCCTAAAAAGTTGCTCTAACAGAGAGGCTTTGGGGTCATGTGGTCTGTCGTGACAACCACTGCTTTGCTGCAGGAAAGCAGGCACGGAGCATCTGATCCGTAAACGAGAGGGTGAGGCCGGATTCGGTAACGCTGACGTAAAAATAGGCGAGGGCTGGATTTGACCCCTCATCCATGCTCTCAGTTCTCCAGCTTAGATGCGCTATGTCATTTGCATGTGTACTTCCACGTGCCTGTACTTAGGAAAGAGGAAATATCTAATGGAAAATTTCCAGGTTTCCCTGGTGGCACGGTGGTTAAGAATCCATCTGCCAATGCAGGGGACATGGGTTCGAGCTCTGGTCCGGGAAGATGCCACATGCCGTGGAGCAACTAAGCCCGTGGGCCACAGCTACTGAGCCTGAGCTCTAGAGCCCGCGAGCCACAGCTACTGAACCTATGTGCCACAACTACTGAAGCCCGCGCGCCTAGAGCCCGTGCTCCGCGACAAGAGAAGCCACTGCAGTGAGAAGCCCGCGCACCGCAATGAAGAGTAGCCCCCGTTCACCGCAACTAGAGAAAGCCCACAGGCAGCAACGAAGACCCAAAGAAGCCCAAAATAAATAAATTTATTTTAAAAAAAAGAAATTTTCCCTCTACCAGTGTGGCAAGTTACACAGTCTTGTTTTTATAAAAACAATTGGGACAACTTCTGATTTACCTGGATCTGAATTAAAATCACCTCAACTGTGTTCGAGAATTCTAGTAGTTGCCAGTCATGGCTATTTAAGGAAAAAGTAACTTTCTTGTGGGCTCCTCATGTGGACACTACTAGATTTTCCCCCGAATAGTGATTCATTGAAACACAGCATTATTTTGAAACTTTGATTTCCAGAGGGCCCGGTGTTTAGGGCCTGGTCCCGCGTTCGCAGGGCACTCACGTGAGCCCTTCCTGTCGGGGTTGGGGAGGAGGGCCCTCACTCCTGGCCCTCACACCTGCCCTCGTGTGTTCTCTTGGTTCTGGGGCTAGAGCTCTGCAAACCTAGGGAGGGAAGGAGCAGGCCCCCCTGCAGTCGGCTCTGGACCCTGGCAGGGTGCTGGGGATCCGCCTCACTGCAGCCCCCGTGTCCACGTGGCAATACAGCCCAGGAGACAGGCCTCCCCCTCCACAAACCGTCGGGGACCCAGTTCCACTGGGCACCTCTTCCAGCCACCTACATTCTGTGAATCCCTTGGGAGACTTTTTCCCCTTTTCTAATGCGTGGTTAATGGCTCTGCTACATTGTTTCTATTCAACTGGCCAGCGGTTTCTCTCGACAGCAGTGGCTTTTGAAAATCTTGGGTCAAGATGAGTGGCCTCGTTGGTTACTAGAAGTGAGCATGAGACCCCACATGCTGAGCAGATGTTGCCTGGCACTGCCTGAGTCTCGTTTTTGAATAGTTACCAGAATCTGTTTGCGTGAATAGTTAAGATAGCCTCAGCCATTCCTTGGAGTTCATTCTCAGCAGCAGCTCCCTTTGTGAACACGTTCCCTTGAATACCTGCAGCATTTTGATGGTGCCCGAAGATGGTGAGCTTGCACCTAGGCAAGTAGGGCAGTTTCTGAGGTCCAAGGATGTAGCCTGGGGTTGGTGTTCATTAGTGGACCTACTCTTTCTCTGTGGACTCTTTAAAGTGTGTCTTTTCATGGTGCTCTCAAATGTTAATAAGTACTCCAGATTAACGAGAATAACTGATCGCCCTCAGAATTCAGTACTTGCGTTATATGTGTTTCTATTTGTATCGGTGCTCAGTGGGAACCCCCCCGCCTCCCCTCAAAGGGACAGTATTCAGCTTCTAGTCTAGACTTTATTAGGTGAGTAGCTTGGTCTGCGGGGCCTCCAGTTTGAGATATACCGGTATAAGGTATTCTTTAAAGAAACATCTGGTTGCATGTTTTTGAAATGACAGTAGATGTTTTCTGAGCCAAAGAATGGTACTAAATGGGCAATAATGGAATTTTTCTGGCCTGCATGGAAGGCACCTTCTTTATTTTGTTTATTAAGTACATCGGAATCCCAAGCAAAGCTGGATGATAGAACATTCCTGGGAAGAATCCTAACTAGCCCTAGTAACAGGATACAATGCCTGTGTCATCTAGCCAGGGACAAATGCATTTAATTTTCCAGTACATAATTTAGCAGAGGGTCTTATAAAGCTCTCTTAGCTTTTTAAGCGTGGCATTCACAGGTGGACCGTCCTTGTTCACATTCCCTCCTCTGTCTATGCCAATGGTCAACTCGTGTTCTAATTCTTTTCTATTACTTGCTTTTCAAAGATGCAGTTTTGGATTTGTAAATTCTAAGTTTCTGGGTTGCAACTTGAAACAGTAGCCAATTTGTAGAAGAAAACTGTTATTTGCATGTAAGCCTGAGCAGTTGCAAAGGGCCCAGAGAAAATAAATGACAGGGTAAATCAGATACTTGTGAATGGGGAAATATGATGGCTACTCTTCTTAGGCAGTTAAATTACTTAACGGTGGTGCACAAAGACAAAATCCTATCTGTATCCTGTTCTAAAATCAAAAGCTGAAACCAGAGAACTTTCGCTAATTGTAAAAGGCATTTAATAAGCCTGTATCCATAATGGACTGTTAACGTTTATTATTAGACTAAAAAGTAGCTGCTTGGGGTTTAAGAAGCGGTTAGTATTAGATTAAAACACAAGCAAGCTATCAGTTGAATTCTAATTGGGGAGGAGAATTAATTTTTTTAAAGTTTCCTGAAAGTGCTGTGATAAAAAATGCAAAATAAACTAGGATTTTTTTTTTTTTTTTGTAAGAGATAATATTGGATGACTAGTAATTCTTGCCTTGCAACTGGCCGGACACCTTATGCGCAGAGTTGACTGTCTAATATCCCAAAACCTCAGCGTGATATACAAGTCCTGCACGAGTTCTCCTTCTGAAATATTACCCATTACTTGCTTGCTGCCGTTCAGCAGCTGGTCAGACTCCCAAACTGTTATACATATCTAAAAACCCAGGGAATGTTGTCTTGGTTGCTGCAAGAAATGAAAGCTGAGATTATTTATTCTTGTAACAGGGAACCTATTATAGTACCCTTAAAATAATGACATGATTAAAAGTGTTAGATCCAACTTGCCTACAAATAAAACATACCTCTTCCTTCTGAAACTGAAAACTAATTCAGGGACATGGTGGTTTTGACTCAAAGATAAAGCCCAGCTGTATTCTATAGCTACACAAGGGCATATGTTAGGGAGAGTGCACCTGAAAACCTCAAAGCACATTTTCACAGTGAGACTTTTTACTTTTCTCTCTTCACTTGGCTCTGTGGTCTTGGCCACTGGCATCCGTGAAGCACCCTCCCAGTCTGGATGCTCAGCTGTCAATACATCCCCAGTAAAGCCCCTTCGTTTGGCAGTAGGAAGGCAGAAAAGCATCAAGAAATCTTCAATTCTGATTGACCCCATTTCAGTGATGGAAAAACATGTTCTGGACTATAAATGCCAGGCAAGAGTACATCCAACACTTTTGGTAACATTTCTTAAGATTCCTGTTATGGGATAGAAGCTCTGAGTTCAGCATGGTATTTCATTTAGTTGAGCATTATTGGGGATTATTGCCACCTATACTTTGTGAACATTGCTGCTGAGTTTTGATCGCCTTTCCCACTGATAGGGTGGGTTACATTTTCTGACCTCTGAGATGTCCCTTTCGTTGAATGTCCCTAAAAGTTTATCCTCTTTGAGTCAGTTTAATTAACCCTTGGTACAATTCACTAATTCAAGGAATTGGCCTGTAGTTGTTACTTTTAAACAGATTTATAGATTTATTTGAGAAAGCACCTCCAAAAGTGGTGCTGGCAAAGATATTAATGGCATAAATGGGGTCGAGCTGCCGTCGAATGCGCGTTGAGTTTTATTGAAAATGTCAGTGGTTGAATAAACCTTCCTTCACTTGGGACCTCCATTAGCCTATCATCATGGAAATAAGGATAATCTGATCAAGATGGTGTCCTCCAGTGACAAACTGAGGAAGTTAATTCTTGGAATTAAAGTTACAAAATGAAAAAGCAATTTTTTTTCTTGGCTTAAAACCCGACTAACCAATGTTTCAAGAACAACTACCACTAAGAGAAAATGGGAAATAACAAGATTACAGTTGTTGGAAATGTTTTCTTTTACAAGTTGGAAAGGCACAGACATACTAGGAGGCTGCAAACATTTCTGGAACCTTTCCACTAAGGCTTTCAAAGAGCATTTGGCAAACTCAGTAAAATTCATGAGCCATAGAGAAGCGGCCCCGCAAGTCAACCAGCGGCCCTCGGACACGTCACATCACGTCCTGAGGGCTTTCGGACTGACCTCTAAGTACACAGCCTGAATAAAAGGCGCCCAGGTTCAAGAAGATTATCACTCGATAACTACGTTTTTTTAAAAAACGACGCGCTGCTGGGTAGGGAAGAGAGGGAGACAGTCGCGCACGCGCACCCCACCCCGCCTTCCCCGGCGTCGCGCAGTTCGTGCGTCACCGGGCGACCGTCTTCCGCCCCGCCCCCTGACCGCACGTTCCACCGAAGACTGGTTCCAACGGAAATTTAATGAAAACTAACGGTGAAACCAAAAGGAATTACAGCGTCATTTATAACGTCGCGACGTTCTCTTTCTTTCTTCCTTCGGTGTGGACTGGGAGTCCTAGGATAGATATATTTTTCCTCAAATCTCTTTAAAAACTTTTTTTAATTAAAGCATCCTTCCCCCCTTCTGGAATGGTTTCCTCCGCCGCCCCCGCCCGCGCGGGCGGAACCACTCCGGGCTTCTCAGTGGGGGCACAGGCTGGGGCGGCGGAGGGGGTCGGGCAGCTGCTGCAGCGTTCCGCCAGACTTTGGAGCTGCCGGGCTCGTGCTGTCTTCCCGGGCTGCGAGTCTGGTGGGGCTCCGCGCGCCTCGCGGGGTGGGGGCGTCGGACGGCCCGCTCCCCCTCCTCGGCCCGGGCGGTGGTACCTCCCGGCCGAGTCACGCGCCCCGAGGCGGGCGCGGCGGATCTGTGAGGGTACACGGTGAGGAGAGCCACTTCGCGGACCCGGAGGGAGGCCGAGAGAGTGGGGAGGGGGATAGGGCCGGAGACCCAGGAGGGGGGCGCGGCGCGGCGCGACGCGACCTGGAGCTTGGAGCCAGGGCGGGTCCCCGGCCTGTCCGGTCAGTCGGGCCGCGCGGTCCAGGGCGAGGGGGGCCGAGCCCGCCGGCCGGGGAAGCCGGGCTGAGGGGCGGGGTGGCAGGGTTCGGCGACCCTGGAGCTGAGGGGGCGACCAGTATGGCGGGTACGGTCGGGCGCGGCCTGGTTGCGGAAGGGGTGGGTCGCGGCGGCCGGAGGCACTGGGTCCCCAGCGCGGGGGTACTTGGCAGCCCTGCGGGGGCCCTCGGAGTGGCCGGGGGACCCGGGTCTCCGAGAGGACATGCTGAGGCGCCAGGTTACCAGTGGTTGAGTGACAGTGGCGCGACGCCGCGGTACCTTCGGGTGTCACACGTCTGTCCCCCGTGCACGAGGCCGGGCCGCCGTCGGGGTGCTGCAGCGTGTGTGATGCGGGTCGAGAGCTGCCGGGCTCAGCGCATCCTTAACCTTCCGTGGTCCTCGGGCGGACCGCAGTGGGGTAGAGGGACCCGGGCCAGGGTGCACCGCGGGAGGGGGTCGTGCCCACGGCACTGTCGCGATGGGAGGGGGCGTGGACAGGACCCTACCCTTCAGGGTGTAATGTTGAGCCTGTCGGGCGGGGGAGGGTTTTTGCCTCTTGGTTTCTGGAAGGCTGGTTGGAAAGGAAGGACTGTTGGGCATCCGGTAAAGACAGATTGGAATCCGAGAGTGAGTGGAGACCCGGCCTCATGCTGCCCGAGTTCGGGTGCCACGGGCCGTAGTCCCCTCCCAGGCCTGTGGGGCTCAGCTTTAGGTTAGTGCCGAGAGAGGTATTTGGACCTGTCGGAGGTCACCTGGCTGCTCGGGGCTGGAGACAGACGTTTTTCCACGTGCGCAGGTCGGGAGAGCTAAGTTTTATCTAGGCTGTGGCACCCCTGATTCCAGTAGTCAGAACTCTTGTCAGACAGGAGTGCTTCCCGTTTAAAGCAAAGTAAGAGTAGCCTGTCCCACGGGAAGTAGCTTAGCAACATCACCTCTGCTCTCTCCTTCCCACGTAAGGGTGGGCCTGTGGTCGGAAGGGTTAAATGGGCATGATGTGGGTGCTGCCCCCTTATAACCAAGAGCAGGAAGGATGAGGACTTTATATTTTTAAATATCTTATGTTTTATATAGACATTTAAATATAAGTACCTGTATCACAAGGGCTCCTTTATGAAACATGGCTGTAGACTTTGACCACAACATCGGCTTTCTGTCGCTTGCTGCTTACAAGGCAAGTGGCCTGCTGAACCACTCAGAACCACATCCTCTGTGTGATGTTCTCATTTGAGATCGGCTGTAAGCTGCTTGCATTTTTTTTTTTTTCCCATGCCCACTGCTCTTAGAATTGGCTCTGATTTTTTTCCTTACCTAGAAAGCGTCAGGTCTTAGAGCTGAGGTATTGACCGCCGTTGCAGTGCCTGACTCGTTTGGCAATGGCCTTGCTGGCTGTCACCTGGGCGGGGTGGTGGCTGTGTGGTCCTGCTGGGTGTAGAGGTTCGTGTTGACATCATCCACGAGCATCCCCCTTTCTGTGGCAACAACTGTCCTCTCCCCAGGCAGCTCCTAAATTCACTTGTCTACCCCCCGTCAGATTGGTGCCCACTGTGTGTCGGGAGCTGAGAGAGGTGGCTGGGTGTGAGCACTGCTGAGGGCCCTCTCTGAGCAGGGGGCGTGCAGGGAGAGGCCGCGCGCGAGGAGCGAGCCGCTGGAGGGCTGGGGGCGGCGTTCAGGGCCTTCCTCACCGGCCCTGCCCTCCTGGCCCTCTGCTGTTAGAATCTCCATGGAGCTCAAGGTCTTCCAGCTAAATGTCCTCCTGTCTTAAACTGTCTTCTGTCCCACTGCTCAGCTCCCTCCGGGAGCCCTCCGTGCCCTGGCTCGCCATGGCCTCCAGCTGCCCTTCCTGTCCCCTGTCCGACCCCCAGATGTCTCCTTTGGGTTGGCCTCTGCCGCTCCTACTAGCCTGTGCGGGCAGGTGGGCGGCCCACGTCAGCTGAGTGGTTGACCGCAGACATCAGGTGGTGGCAGAGCGAGCAGGCGCGTAGCGAAGTGGCTCCAAGTGTGGCCACCAGCGGGAGGCCTCTCGAGGGCCCGTGGAGGGACCCAGTGGGCGAGGGTGCCGCTCCCCGGGACCCGCTCCACAGACTCCCTGCCCCCGCCGTGCATGTTCACACTGTCTGCTGCCTTCCTCTGTCCTCCGGGTTCAGCGTCCCGAGCAGGTGCCTCTGACTTGCCAGGCCACGCTCAGGCCTGCGCCTGCCGACCAGGGGGTGAGCACAGAGCATGTCTGACCTTTGATTCCGTAATGGGGGGTGGCGTTCTCCAGTGGATCCTGCCGGTGTCCACTACGCAGTCAGACGTCGGTAACTGAAATTGTCCTTCACTGTTTTGAGCACGGCTGTCCAAGAGAACTTTCTGTGGTGATAGAAATGTCCCTCCCACGGTCTGTGCTGTCCTTTTAAAATGGTGGCCGCGAGCCACATGTGGCTGGTGAGACAGGAAGGGGGCCCTTCATCGTCGTTAATTCGGATCTGAGCTGCCACACGTGGCTCTTGGATGCTGTGGCCTGGAGAAGACTTGTTCCCACTTTAGCCTGGCTCCCAGGCCCTGCTGTGTCACACGTGTCACGTCGGCTGGGCGGTCACTGTCCCGCCTCTGTTCCTCCACTACCTGCTGGAGCCTAGTGGACAGACGCCCCACCTTTAAGGTTTCCCCGCAGAGGGCAGTGCGCCTGCGTCCCCGCCACGCCCTCCCCGCCCTCTGCTGCCCTCCTCCGGGGCGATTCTGCTCACGTGGTCTCCGGCGTGATACTGGACTTCGCCTCACTGCCTGTCCTCCTTTGTCATCTTGACCAGCTCTTCCTCCCTCCCACGCCTGAGCTCTGGGGCCCAGGTCCCCCAGCGCTGGCTGCCCCACTCCCATCTCCCGTGGCCTGTCATCGTCATCTCCACCGGAGGCTTAGTAGGCGCTGCTCTCGGCCGTCTTCTGCCACCCGCACGTCCCCCGCTTCCTTCTTTGTTCTCTGCAGTCCGCCCGTGAGCAGCGTCTGCATATCTCTTTGGGACACACTCACGCTCTGACGGTCCTCAGCGCCTTCCCCCGCCCACCCTGGCCCAGGCCAGCTCGCTTCCCTGCGTCCGCCCTGGCTCCTGCACAGTGGCCAGGACGACCTTTTAAAATAACATTCTAATTTATTGTGTTTCTCATCAGAACCCACCAAAGGTTCTCTGATGTTTGAAGAAAAGTTCAGGGTCTTACCATGGCCTAGAAGGGTCCCTAAAATCCACCTCTTGCTTGTCTTCTGCCCTCACCCCCCGGCTCTGCAGACATTCAGGCCCCGTCACGGCCCCTCCTCAGCCCCCGTGGTGCCCTCTGTTCCTTCCGCTGTCACCTGGGAGTCCTTTTATCCGAAACTACATCCCCCCTCCTCTAGTGTTTTTCTGTCCTGGGCCCCTGTCCTTGTCTCCCTAATGCGGTCACCGCACTAGGGGAAGCGGTGTGCCGTGTGTCCCTGCCCTCCTGGAAGGTAAGCTCCGTGAGGCAGCATCACATCACCTGAAACATCGCCCGGCACACGGGAGCCGCTCCACTGCTGTCCATGGAACAGATGCCCCCAGGGCGGCGGCGTGTGTGTGTGTCTGTGTGTCCGTCCCCATCTGCCCACCTCGTGGCCCTCCCGGCACAGTCCTGACTGAAGGGTTTCTGTGTGATCCGCATTAAGTTTCCTCTCCTCTTTGTCCTAACTCCTTGTGGACAGGGACGGTGTCTGCTTTGTGTCCCCTGCCGCCGATGCAGTGCTGGCCCAGAGTGGGTGCTGGGCAGTGCTGCCTGGCTGGGTGACCTGCCTCTGCTGGACAGAAGCCCGTTGAGGACAGCAGAGGTCGCTGGGCTCCGGAGCCGGCAGGTTCTGGGGCCAGCTCATGGCATCTCCCTCCTCTCCCCAGCAGGCCTGGCACAGCCTCCAGGGCGCCATGAATGCCATCGTCGCGCTCTGTCACTTCTGCGAGCTCCACGGCCCCCGCACGCTCTTCTGCACAGAGGTCCTGCACGCCCCGCTTCCGCAAGGGGCGGGGAGCGGGGACGGCGCCGGCCGGGGCGAGCACGCTGAGGAGGAGGAGGGCGGCATCCAGATGAGCAGCCGCCTCCGTGCCCACAGCCCGGCGGAAGGGGCCAGCGCGGAGTCCAGCAGCCCGGGGCCGAAGAAGTCGGACATGTGCGAGGCCAGTGTCTCCTGGGGCGTCGGGGGCGTTTCTTCTCCGCCGGCGCTCGGGCTTGACCTCCTGGGGGCGGACAGGAGGCCGCACGCCCTGGGCGTGGCCTCACGGGCGTGGGCCGTGTGGTGTGCGCTTGCTGCTTTCCTTCCCTCCGGTCCTTTCCCTTCGTCCCAGCTTTAGCTTGTTCAAGCCACCCTGCCAGCCGACGCTGGCCACCACCGTGGGGCCTGCCCTTCCGGCCTCGCCTCGCTCACTCGTGTCCATGCGCTGCCTTCTCGGCTCCCGTCCGCTCAGTCTGGCGTCCTCCTCGCGGGCACCCTGCCCGCTTCGTGAGCTCTGGGGGATGAAGGTTAGGTCCCCGCACCAGGCCGCTTCTTCACGTGGAGCCCTGGGTCGGGACTGGAAATCAGGCTGGCGTTGGACCTGTCACTACAGGGTGGACAACGATCCAGCTGTGTTAGCTTCGTTCCATTGAGAAGCAGTCGCTGAGCTCGAGCTTGACTGATTCATTGTGAGGGATCAAGGGTGGGGAGCAGAGGTGGGGAGGGCCCTCTGCTGTGAACGGCCGCTGCCTGTGATGGAGAGGCAGGCAGGAAGGAGGCCTGCGCGGTGGGGGCCTTGGGGGCGGGTCCTTGAGCTGGAATGGCCTTGGGAGGCGTCCTGCATCGCCCAGGGAGGGGCTGGCTCCAGGGCCTCTGTGCGCAGTCCCAGGTTGGGGGCTGCCACCGGGGCTCACAACATTGGCGCCAACGTGACAGTGGCTTCAGAGGGGCAGCAGCCAGGGCCGCCGGTCCGGTCCCTTCCCCATGGCAGGGGGTCTGAGCATGTGTTCTCAGGCGGCCACGCCAGTGCCAGAGTGTGGCAGCCTCCCTTGGCACGAGGTCCCTGCCAAGTGGTCGTGCCCGGATCGAGGACGGAGGGTCCGGGCCTCAGTTTTGCCACCTGTGAGGTGGGGATTCTCCTGGTAACTGTCTCACAGGTTTGCTCCTTGGATTAGGTGAGGTGATGGGTACAGAGCTCTTCGGGATCCCTGCTGCATAAGTGCCAGTAGATGAGGTCCAGTGACCTCTGTGTTCAGTAGATTCGATGCCCTCTGACGACCTTTGTGATGTGTGCATCCTGACTTTCCTACTCGGGAAACACGGAAATCCTCAGTCAAGTATAACTCTAGGAGCCGGTTGTTCTTATGTGAAAACAGATTGAATTTTCTGCTTGAGATTTGCATAAGAGTCAGCAAGCATGTTGCTGGCTAACTGGTTTTCTTCTCTTTCTCGTGGGCAGGGCTGCCGGTCACTTGCTGCAGGGCATCCCGGGTACATCAGCCATGACAAGGAGACCTCGATCAAGTACGTCAGTCACCAGCACCCCAACCACCCCCAGCTCTTCAGCATCGTCCGCCAGGCCTGTGTGCGGAGCCTGAGCTGCGAGGTGAGCACCCGTGACCCGGGGCCTCTGCGAGAGTCGCTCACGTGCGTGCCAGCACGCCCTGAGCAAGCTCGGTGTCGGTTACGGGAAGGAAGGCAGACGGCAGCCCGGAGACGGCCGGGCAGGTCCCGGAGTGAGTCACGTTGCACCCTGGTTCGTTGCTAACTTACCATTTTAAGCACCAGGCTTTCGTTATTCGTTCTTCGTGGACGTGTTGCTAAGGTGTGAAGTGTTTGTAGGTGTGTGGCTCCCATCAGATGTCACCTTCGTGTCGTCTCTGTCACGTCAGAGCCTCAGTGCTCATCACGTGCTCTCTTAGCCGACCGAGGCGTGAGTCTGTGTTTCTAAGACACGTGGCTGCCGTTGTCGAGTTGTCTTAGCCTCTGTGTCTTTGTCACAGAGAGTTCACAGCCTAGTCGCTCCCACTTCCTGTCACTGCCCCACTTGATCGTCCTCACTGCTGCCATGTGCCCGCCTGGCTGTGTCCCTGCCGGTGGGCAGCTGATCGTGTCTGGTGGGGTTGTGTGTAAGAGTGGGTGTGGTGTGAGGGAGACCCACGTTCTCTCCTACACATAACATATGCAGATTTTTTATTACGTGGACTCTGCAGTGGCTGTTTTGACTTGCCAGTTCTCTGGTATGTTCCAGATGAGTGATGTTGGCAAATCTGAGCCTGGGGTAGATGTAATACTTGTATACGAGTTATTTATGACTCAAGGTAAGAAAAATTAACGAACCTACTGGTCCTTGGGTTTCATGGTAACGAACGTTCTCTTTAGGAAGTTCGGTCACGAGAGAGATGAGCAGAGTTTTCCTTTCTCATCCCTGCCCTTTCCCCTCTCCCTGTAACTGATGCTGACTAATTAGCGCAGAAAGAAGAGTGAGCAGGAGGGTTTGAGTGCTGCAGCACGCAGAGGGCGGTGTCCTGCAGCGCTGTCCTTGTGTCCCAGGTGTGCCCCGGCCGCGAGGGCCCCATCTTTTTTGGGGACGAGCAGCACGGCTTTGTGTTCAGCCACACATTCTTCATCAAGGACAGCCTGGCCCGGGGCTTCCAGCGCTGGTACAGCATCATCGCCATCATGATGGACCGCATCTACCTCATCAACTCCTGGCCCTTCCTGCTGGGCAAGATCCGTGGGATCATCGACGAGCTCCAGGGCAAGGCGCTCAAGGTGGCCCCGAGGCAGGGCAGTGGGTGGCGGGGAGGGAGGGCTGTGTGCGAGGGGCCAGGAGCAGGGCAGCGTTCCTGCCTGGGGGGTCCCCTGGCCGCAGCGGAGTCGGAGTTGCGGCGATAGGCCCGGGGCCAGCCGGTCCTGCTGGCTTCAGTGTCTCTCTCGAGTCTGTCGTTGTCTTGCTTCTCGCTTGGCTCTGCCTTTACTGCAGTCAGAGGCCTGGTTTGATCCCCGCTGTCTCTGCTTCCTCTGACCATCATTTCAGCAGCCTGTCCACTAGTGGTGTGACAGACCTGCACCTACCATGCATCTCCAGCCACAGCCCTGCATCTCCAGGGCCGCCCAGGATAGGCCAGTGGTGCTCTGGGAACAAACAGTGCTTAAGCCCCAGCAGCGTGTTTATGTCCATCGCAGGCAAGCAGGGGTCTGCGCGCTGTGGTCAGGCTGGAGTGGTGTTGCTGCCCAGTTGCCTGCTGGGGTGCACAGGTGGGGCTGGAGGCCGGGCTCCTCTCCCCCCTCGCAGGAAGTGGTCACGTGTCCCGCCCACACAGGGTCTGAGCAGCGGAAGCCCCCCGTGCCTGGAAACGGGGGTGCCTGGAAAGCGCAGATGCCCCCTGAGCCCCGTCACGTGCCGAAGAGTCGGTGTTGGGGAGGCCGCAGGAGAGACTCCTAACTGAGCCTCTTGTCAGGTGGCTTCTGATCCAGCGGGGGGACAAAGCTGTTCTCTTTGGGATGAGACCCGGGGCCCTTCTTTGCTCTTGGCCCAGAGAGCAGACTGGGGCCTGGGCTGCTGGCTGCTTTTGTCGTTAAGGGTCTTTCCCCTTCCTCTTGTGTGTCAGGTGTTTGAGGCAGAGCAGTTTGGGTGCCCACAGCGTGCCCAGAGGATGAACACTGCTTTCACACCGTTCCTGCACCAAAGGAACGGCAACGCTGCCCGCTCGCTGACGTCCTTGACGAACGATGACAGCTTGTGGGCGTGCCTGCACACCTCCTTCGCCTGGTAACCAGACTCGGTCTTCTCGTGGCCGCTGGGGCGTTGGCCGGACTGTGCCCAGCTTGGGGGGGACAGTTGCTGACAGGTCTGTGCTGTGACGCGTGAGTCCTGAACTGGGTTCAGTCCTTCTCGCCTCTGAGTGCGTGGAAGGCGCGTTAAGGCGGAGCTCCCTTCCCAGCGAGATTTTGAGCTGAAGTTCCTAGACCGAGACCAGTGGTCTCCCTCTCTGTGAGCAGCAGCAAGTCCTTGTCTTGCACAGCACTTGTGAGTCAGGACCCAGACGGGGGCTGAGCTGGGCCGCTCTGGCCCTGGTCCTTAGGTGGAGCTGCTGTCGTGTGAAGGCTGGGCTCCCTCGGGGCTGGCAGGTCGGTCTGGCCGTGGGCGGGAGGCCTCTGCTCGCCACGGTCATGCGGGTGATCCGGGGAGAGCGAGGTGGGCTCTGCTGGCTCTCACGACCCAGCCTCAGCAGCACACGGGCCCTGCCTGCACCTGGTTGTTAGAAGTAGCTCAGCCTAGGCGGGAGGGGAGGACCGGGCCCCGCTGTTGGAAGGGAGGAGTACCGACAGATTTGTGGACACACTTAGAAACCACCACAGTCTGTCCTCCGGTCACAGGTTGTTTCTCTTCCTCCCACTGCAGGATATGTTCCTTCCAAAGACTCCCCAGGTTCTCATTCCTGTGCAGCATCACCTAAATCAGGTCCTGGTGTGGGTGACGTTCCTCACATGTAATCCTAGAGTGCAGCTTCTGAGAACCTGCAAACTAAAGAGAAAAATATTTGTCTCCCCCACCCGGCAGACAGTTCCTCTTGTCTTTTAGAAATTATTATTATTATTATTATTATTTTGCGTTACACAGGCCTCTCACTGTTGTGGCCTCTCCCGTTGCGGAGCACATGCTCCGGACGCGCAGGCCCAGCGGCCATGGCTCATGGGCCCAGCCGCTCCGCGGCATGCGGGATCCTCCCAGACCATGGCACGAACCCGTGTCCCCTGCATCGGCAGGCGGGCTCTCAACCACTGTGCCACCAGGGAAGCCCCTAGGAATTATTTTAATTTGGGAAAATTTCAGACAGACCCAAAGTATAATACTACAAGGAACTTCACACCCTCCTACTTCAGCAGTTAGCGACATTTCACTGCTTTTTCATCTGTCCTTCACTTTTTTTTTTCTGGAATGTTTTTTAAAGCAAATCTTAGTTGTATCATTTCAACCATAAACCCATTATCACATGCAACAAAATGGACTCATTGCTTAGCATCATCCAGCCCAGTCCAAGTTCACTTTTCCTGCTTTGCCTCAGAGTTGACTCTGGCATTGGGACCAGCGCACCACCACACAGGGCGCGGATCGTGCCAGGCCTCTTAGTCTAGAGCAGCGCCTCGTGTGCCTCTGCCCCAACCTCCCTGCCTTTTGTTAGAGGCCTGGGCTGTGCGTCCTGTAGGAACCCCTCTGGCTGATCGAATCCTCGTGGTGGTACCCAACTTGTTCTTTTATGCCCATGTTTTCTGTTAACCAGTCGTTAGCTCAGGAGGGTTTATTGGCTTCGGGTCTAGTTTTCCTTTTGGCGAGAACACCGCATAGGTGGCACTGTGTTTCCCAGGCTCCTGAAGGCGTGCGGCAGCCGGCTGACCGAGAAGCTCCTGGAAGGCGCGCCCACTGAGGACACCTTGGTCCAGATGGAGCAGCTGGCGGGTGAGCTGGGAGGTGCCTGTGCTGGGAGCCTCTGCCGGCGGTGGCCTGGGGTCGGCCCGCCCTCAGCTCCCCTCTCCTCCATCCCAGCAGAGATAGCTGGCGGAGGGGGCCCCAGGAGCCGTGTCTACAAAAGCTCGCCCTTTGCTCTTCGTGGTTTTATTGTGATTTCCTGCCTCATCTTCCCTGACAGTCACGTGTAAGAGTCTGTCCGGGCAGGTTGGGAAAGACAATCCCCGGGGCTGTCGCTCTGGAGAGGTGGGTTGAGTGAGGCTTTTGTGTCCCTATCGTACAAGAAGCACTTACTCGGCCTGTCTGGATGGGGACCTGCTCTCTGCTCTTCAACAGTAAAATGTTGTCCTTTAGTTGGACCCGAGGTTTTCATCATGGCGGTGGTTCCCAAGCCTCCTGGTAACTGGGCGGCCCTCCCCAGGTTTGCAATCAGATCTCCACATCTGGGTGTTCTAAGTAACTGCCCAGGGGAGTCTGGGAGTCTGCTTTTCTTTTGGAAATGGTTGGATTTTCAGTGACATAGGTCCAGGATCTCAAATGTGGGGCGGGGTGAACGAGACTCATGATGCGTCTTGTGTGTCCTCTGTTACAACGTGCTTCTTTTTGCAAATGATTGACCTTAACAAGCTGGAGCTGTTTGGAACTTGTTCCTGTCGTCCGGTGACCTGCACCTGAGCAGGCTTCCCTGCGAAGGGGAGGGCGGGCGGGTTCATCAAGGGCAGGGCTCGCTCGGAGAAGACAGAAGCGTGGTCCACTTCCGCGCCCTCACGGTATGGCTGGCCCGGAACCATTTATCGGAGCGATGACACGTTTCTAGGTTAGTGACGGTGGCAAGGGCAGTCTGCTGGTGAGATTTATTTGCATGGAGAGCCGAGTGCGTCGGGGGAGAGGAGTGCAGGCGTGCGGTGCTCACTGTCTCGTCTTGGGTCGTATTTTGGTCACAGGGTGAGCATAGGGGTTCAGAGCACACGCTGCAGCCTCTACAGACCTGCCTTCAGCTCCGGGCTCCAAGATGTGTGTGTTCTGTGCGCACAGCAAGGCCCCTTCACGCGAGCTGTGCAGTGAGGATGCTGCATTCCTGGGGTTGTCGTGACGATGAATTGAGATAGCAGATACTCCTTTCTGTAAGACGGGGAGAGCAGTACTGACCCAGGGCAGGCGAGAGGATTAAAGGACAGAATGTGTGGACATCTTTAGGGGAGCGCCCACACACTGTTAGCGTCCTTAGCGCTGACTTGACTTTTCCAACCGGCAGTGGACAGAACATAGCAGACTGAACACTCCTGGCCCACCCCAGGACTCCAGTGGCAGCAGGTAGTGTAGACAGCTGGTCCGAACCAGAAATCAGTAGCCTTCTGGCCGGTTTAACCACGAGATGCCTTGGGCTGAAGTGGTCGTGTGCAAAGACTTGCATCCAGAGAGCAAAGGAATCTAGGGACGCACATTTCGTAACTGAATTTGTTGTCTGTCTTGCAGACTTGGAAGAGGAATCGGAAAGCTGGGGCAGCTCTGAGGCTGGAGAGGAGGAGAAAGAGGGGGCCGAGGGGCGGGAGCCGACCAAGTGCCCAGCGGATTCGTCCTTGCTCTCAGACTGTGGAAACTGGCAGCCCCGAAAGCTCTCTGTCTTTAAATCCCTTCGGCACATGAGGCAGGTAGGCGGTAGAGAGGTAGAGCCCGGATCAGAAACTCGGGACAAGAGCCCCGTCCTCTCCTTCCGGCTCATCTCCATCCAGCACGCCTTTTTCTTTGGGTCTGTTGTGTTCAGGGGTGACCAGGAACCTTCTTGGTGGGTGGCTGAAGATGACAGGGGGCATCTGGGGTGTCTTAGCCCCAGGCTCAGTGAGGATGGAGGGGGTTTCTCTAAAGAAAGGCCCAACGGTTGGCTTCTCATGGCTCTCTAATCTTGTCATTCTGGAACCTTCTAAAGGAATTGAACAGCATTGTTGGTTTGCACACAGCGTAGATGCTTTGCAAATTGAAAACAGTGGCCTTTCTTACAAAGAACTGGAAACAACCTGAACGTGCGACCCTAGGAGTTGCATCCGAGCAACGGCCCGTTGTTCGCTAGGAGCCGCGGGAGCCTGCACCGCGGGGGGCGGGGCGGGGGCGGGGCTGCTCGCCGCACGGGAGGGCAGCGGGAGTGACCGCTAGATCACAAAGCAGGCTGGCCTTTCGTAGACCCTCTCTCTGCTTACTTTTACATTGAGCATGAATTCTATCAGAAAACAGTTATTTTTACTTTGGAAAATGAAGTAAAGCCTGGTTTACCAGGAGGTGTTCTGTGGGGCTTTGGGGTGAAAACCATTCATTTAAATCGTCCTTGATTTGGCCGCAGTCCTTGTTGATTACAGTGGGTTACAGCTAATGTGGATTACAGCTGGAGGGGATCTTGAATTCCACCGGAGGTGGGAGTCCTTGGGGGCTGGTAGGGTTTGGTAAAAGGCAGTGTCACAGCCTCCTCTTTTTTTCTGGCCATGTTCACAAGCCCTAAGACAACAGGCTGAGCTCTTCTAAAATGTCAGTGCCATGGAGTTAATTGGAGTTGATTAAAGCAGGATAAAAACAGGACAGATGAGGAAGTCACAAGCCCTAGATTGAGAGACTCACAGCCCAGAGGACATGGTTAGAGGCCGGGGCTCCGGACGGGGGTCCACTCAGCGGGGCGGCCCTGGGCTGCTGGCATCTAGACTGAGCTTTCCCTCAGTGCTGAAGACTCATAACCCTGGCTCTCTCTCAAGTGGTTAGGCCAAAGTTAAGGGTGTAGAGAGAGAGGGTACATGTTGCAAAAAACTAATACTTTATCTGCTTCAAATCTTTAAAAATAGAATTGGGGAAAAGATCTTGGAGTGTACAAGAGCCCTGGGGTCGGACCTTCAGGTGTGAGCACAGGGCCATCCCTCCTCCTGGTTTCGGGCAAGTCACCCAGCCTCCCCGAGGAGATAGGTGACTTCCGCTCTCCTGCCCGTCTTCCTTCACTCTATGGAGAAAGTTTCTAGACGAACACACAAATAGCTTCCTCTGGACAGAAAGCAGTGCACCCTGTTTTTCAGGTCCTGGGTGCCCCATCTTTCCGCACACTGGCCTGGCACGTCCTCATGGGGAACCAGGTGATCTGGAAAAGTAGAGACGCAGACCTTGTCCATTCAGCCTTTGAAGTTCTTCGGGTGAGAGGATCTTCTTTCCTTTGTGTTTTGTGGCAGGACGGTATTGGCCTAGTGGGTTTTTTAAAAATCTGTTAAGATGTGTCAGAGACTCGTTGCAGAGGTTCATGCCTGAATCTAAGATCTGTGCTTTTCTCCACTGTTAAAAATGGTATTCATCTGTGCTTTCACTGCCGAGGGCCCAGGTTCTATCCCTGGTCAGGGAACTAAGATTCCACAGGCTGCGCAGCGCGGCCAAAAAAAAAAGGAAGAAGTCATTTTTGGCTTTCATTTCGAGCGAGGAGTCTATGCTGTCCTGACAGACTGATCACTCTCCCATCCGCCCTTCCCCAAGCCCCGCATCCCTTTGAGAAGCCACCTGTGCCACAGAGGCGGGCCTGGGTCCCCACGTGGTCCTCTGCACAGAGCCTGATCGACGGGCTGGCCGGAGTGCATGTGTGGCGTGCTGTCTCCGTCCCACAGGTGTAGGGGGGTGCCACGGCCCAGGTCCGGCTCTAAGCGTGCGTGCATGCCAGCCCTCTGCCTGGGCCCGTGAAGGTACAAGACGAAACAATGTCTCAGACAACTTAGAATCCCTTTGGTGGGTGAGGGAAGAGACAAACATCTGTGAAGTCGGAGAATGATAGAAGAGTTAACCCTGCAGAGCGGGCTGGGATGAGAGGGCTCTGGACCGAGCTGCAGGGGGCTCGTGGGGTGTGGGTGAGGGACTCGGGCGGGGCAGTGCTCAGCTCTGGGTTGTTCCATCCTTCAGACCATGCTGCCCGTGGGCTGTGTGCGCGTCATCCCTTACAGCAGCCAGTACGAGGAGGCCTACCGCTGCAACTTCCTGGGGCTCGGCCCCCACGTGCAGATCCCTCCCCACGTGCTGGCCTCAGGTGCGTGCCGTGTCGGTCTGGGCTGAGCCCCTGCACGTCAGGGCTCAGAAGTGAAACCACGTGACTGGACCTCAGCTGTGGGTTTGAGGACCGATGCCTGCTGGCCTCAGGCGGGAAGACCCACGTTGCAGGACCAGCTTTCCCCGTGGCATTGGCTTCTAGTGTCTGTCTTGAAGATGGGTGAGGGTTGGGCTGGGCTGCTCACTGGGGTGTGGTTCTCTGTGGGGCGGCTCAGGGGGCACTGGACTGAGCGTCCGCCTCGTGGTCTTCCTTCCTGTCCGTTCTCCTGTGTTTATCTGCCTGAAATCTGTCCCCGGTGCTCATCAGCTCAGTGGCCCTTGCTCTGCCCCCCTCCGCCCTCAGGACTGATTGACAAGCTTACTGCTCTAGACAGAGAGCCAGGAAGCTGATCGGCATCCCTCATTCTTGGTCTGGGGGGGTCGGGAGTCAGCACATCCCTTTGTGGGTGCACATCCCCGCATCCGGCACGTCTAGGCCTCCTCCAGGCACATCCGTGAGAGCGGTGGGAAGGTTGGTCACAGAGCTGTCACCCTCTCAGCAACCAGGCTGGGCCATGAGTCCAAGAGGCAGTGTTCAGAACACAGGCTCTTGTTTCAGAGATGGGCTTGATATTGTTACCACCACTAGCCATGTGACCTTGTGCAAGTCACTTAGCTTCTCTGAGTCTGTTTCCCCATCTGTAGAATGGGCTGTAGCGGGGCCGCTCTCCCAGGGCTGTTTAGTGTTAGGCCAGTGGAGGTATACGCAGTAATTTGTAGTAATATAATACAGTGCGTTATTAGTTTAACTGAGTCAAAAGTGAACACTTAACTCTTCACAAGCTACCGAAGATTTTAGGTGCCAGTGTTCAGCTCAGGAGGCTGGAGTTTTCCCCAGATGATCTGAGATGATTGGGAGCTGCAAAGGAGGGGCTTTGTCCCGGGGTGAAGAGCACTTGACGGGCAGCATGTCTCGTGTCTCCGCAGAGTTTGCTGTGGTGGTGGAAGTGCACACGGCCGCCCGCTCCAGCCTGCAGCCGGCCGGCTGTGAGGACGAGCCGTCCCTCAGCAAGCACGAGTTTGTTGTGACCAGTGGGAGTGCTGTGGCCGCAGACCGAGGTGGGCGCCGCTGAGCAGGGCCTGCTCTCCCCCCGGCGAGCGGGCTGAGGGGGTGCTGAGGCCGCCCCCACCCTCCCCGTGCTGACCCCCCCGCCGTGCCCCGCTTGTCCCCAGCCGGCCCCACCATCCTGAGTAAAGTGGAAGCAGCTTTGACCAACCAGAATCTGTCGGTGGACGTGGTCGACCAGTGCCTCGTCTGCCTCAAGGAAGAGTGGATGAAGTAAGCGGGTGCCGCCTCGGCCCCTAGAGTCTGTGCTTTCAGGGGAGGGCTGGGCTGCCGGCAGCAGGAGAAGCAGGAGCTGTGGCCAGAGACAGAGGTGAGGCCGTGGCTGCTGCGGGAGGGGGGTGTGGGCGAGAGATGCAGGGCTCCACCACGCGCTGACCTGGCTGGGTGAGCTGGAGCAGGTGAGCCCGCACCCCTGAGCCTCAAGCTGCTCTGTGCTCTCCAAGGGAGGCAGTTATTTTTGATGCTTAGTTAACTTAAGAATTGGAAGGTCGGGTAGCAGATGTTCCCTCCTTATTAAGCAAGTTACTGTATTTCTTCCCGCCTTCTTAGTAATTTTCTGTCAAATTTAATTAGTCAAACATTGTTCTGATTTCAGACAGTACAGTGGAGCTTAGGAGCCACCTGTCCCTTTTATGAATGGGAGGAACATTTGTCTTTTTAATCTTCCTGTTTGGCTGCACCAGCGTCAGCAGCGGTGGGGAAACGGGAGACCCTGGGTGCAGGCGCGAGTCGTCGCTCTGCTGTGCCGCCTCTCCTGTCTCAGTTCCCGCTGTGCCTGCCGAGCCGTTGCTGGTCTTGAAGCCGTTTAGGCCCCAGGACCAGAACTCTGCTGACGGTTCTGCGGTAGCTGAGTGTTTGGTTTTGGTCTTCTGCAGCAAAGTGAAGGTCCTCTTTAAGTTCACCAAGGTGGATAGCCGGCCCAAAGAGGACACACAGAAGCTGCTGAGCATCCTCGGGGCGTCTGAGGAGGACAACGTCAAGCTGCTCAAGTTCTGGATGACAGGCCTGAGCAAGACGTACAAGTCGCACCTCCTGTCCACGGTCCGCAGCCCCATGGCCTCAGAGCCCCGCAGCTGACCCCGTCCCGGGACACTGTGTCTGGGTGGGCCTCCTGGGACGCGGTGACGTCCGTCCTTGCTGCGGAGCTCGGACACAGGTCTCTGATGGCGTTCTCAGGCTGTCCTCCCGTTTCCAAACTGCTGGCATGAAGCTGTTTCCTAGTAAGGAGTGGAAACTGTTGGGGCTGAACTTTGCCCTCTGTGTGGGATGCAGGCCTGGTGTAGTTCTTGGCACCATCCCGCAAGCTATCTGAATTGCTCCAGCCCTGGAGGGGGCAGTGGGAGACTTGTGACAGTCTCCTGCATTCGCGCACCCCTGGGAGAGAAGAGCGTGAGGAAGGTGTGCAGCTCGTGCCTCTCATGGGTGCTGATCTCAGAATTTACAGGGAAACGTGTCAGGCCAGCTCCGCCTGGGGTATCTTAGCCGCAATGTCATACTCTCTCTTGAGGTTGAACCTTTCTGTTCTCAAGTTCAGCAAGGGTTTTCCAGGTAGTGCGAGCATATGTGAGTTTTGTGACTTTTCAGGTTATGCTCTGATCTGTAGTCATTGTTAGTAACCTGGTTTTAAGTTAGGGCTCTGGGAATGCCTTTTGGGGTGGAGTGGATGTTTTCCTCCTCTTTGGATCATCTGGAATTCGTGTTCTGAACTTACCTGACAACCAAGTCTTCTGGCCATGCTCTTCTGTGGTTGCTCTGAAATTACCCTGTAGCTTGAGGACGAGCCCTGATCTTTTTTACACAAAGAGAATACTTTGCTGAAATGTCAAATGGAGTCATTTGACTGGCCTGGCTCACTGGATGTAGAGTTGAGAAGCCCATCATAGTTTTATTCCATATCACTTTGCCCTCTATTGCTTCTTTAAACGTTTACATTTGGCTGCAGTTAAGTTTCAGAGTATGGTAGTGTAAGACTGGTTCATCGTTCCTGTGTACATTTTTAATAAGGATTCATGGTTTGGAAGGATTTTCCGGTAATTTTGCTGATTTGTTTATAGTTTTTTTGTGTTTAATTTATATTTAACAGGAAGACCATGTTTATATGACTAGGTATCGGTATCATGCAAGAACGTTGAAATAATAAAGATATATTTTTATAAACTGTTGACTACGTGGTTTTATTGGTTTGATACCTCAGATTTTCTTGGGATCAATCATAGAAAATAATATGGTTAAAGTAACACCAGTGATATAACTATTTTGGAACTCTGTACTGTCCTGAAGGCTTACAATTTCCAGGGGAAGACTTAGTAAACTGTGGTTAATTTTCAGTCAGTTTTAGCTAGTAGTACAGTTGCAGGTTCCTATGTCCCACCCCCAGCCACATGGCAGGGCCGTACACGTGTTCTTGGAGCAGCTTGCAGGAGCGAGGGTGGGTGAAGAGGACCCTGTCCTCGGAACATCAGGGCTCTACGCCTCATCGCTGATGGCTGCTTCTGATCAGGGCACAGACGAAGGGGGGGCAGCCACTGTCGCTGCGCCTCCCCCTCTGGATGGCAGCCTCTCCCTGCTTCATTTTTGCCTTCCACCTCTCAGGAGCCAGACATTAAAGAGTAGGACACTCAAAAACAATTGCATGTATGAGAAAATTTAAAAGTGATTGTGCACATCCAGGGAAGGGCTCAGAAAAGACCTGAGAAAAACTGAAGTTTACATCTCCAGCTGATCCCTGGCAAAGAGCCTACAACAGTAAAAATAAATAACAAACCAGTAAACGCTGGGGAAGGGGGAGAATCTGATTTCCAGAGTTCTGCTATTATTAGATTTAAATGTCTAGTGTTCAGCAAAAACAACAACAACAAAATCACAAGGCATACAAAGAAACAGGAAGGTCTGTTGAAAGGAAAAAGAAGAATTCAGCAGAATCTGTCCGTGAAAGAGATTTAATGGCAGACATATTAGCCAAAGACTTTAAAACAGCTGTTAAAGATGCTCAAAGAACTAAAGATTTGGAGAAAGTGAAGAAAATGATGTGTGAACAAAATAGAAATATCAAAGAAAACCAAAAAAAGAAACCAAAAATATGGAGCCAAAAACTGCAGTAACTGAAGTGAAAAATTGACTAGAAGGCTTTAAAGACAATTTGAGCAGGCAGGAGAATCAGTGAACTTAAAGATAGGACAGTGGAAATTATTGAGGCTAAGGAACAGAGCCTAAGAGATCCACGGGACACCATTGAAAGGACCAACATATGCATCGTGGGAGCCTGAGAAGAAGAAAGAGAAAGAGGCAGAATATGTGAATAAATAATGGCTGAAAAATTTCCAAATTTCTTGAGACACATGAATATAAACATACAGGCACACCTTAGAGATTGTGAGTTTGGTTCCAGACCACTGCAATAAAGCAAATATTGCAATTAAGTGAGTCCACACGAATTTTTGGTTTCCCAGTGCGCATGGAAGTTATGTTCACACTGTACTGTGGTCTTTTTTAAAAACTAAATTTATTATTTACTTTTCGGCTGATGCTACGCGCGGGCTTTCTCTAGTTGCAGCGAGCAGGGGGCTACTCTTCACTGTGGTGCGTGGGCCTCTCCTTGTGGTGGCTTCGCTTGTGGAGCATGGGCTCCAGGCACACAGGCCTCAGCATTTGTGGCACATGGGCTCAGCAGCTGTGGCTCACGGGCTCTGGAGCGCAGGCTCAGTAGTCGTGGCGCATGGGCTTAATTGCTCCGCAGCATGTGGGATCCTTTCGGACCAGGGCTCGAACCCGTGTCCCCTGCAATGGCAGGCAGATTCCCAACCACTGTGCCACTAGGGAAGTCCCTATACTGTGGTCTATTAAGTGTGCAATAGCATTGGCTAAAAAAAAAAAAAAAAAAAAAAAGTACATACTTTAATTTAAAAATGCTGTCAAAAAAATCCTAACCGTCGTCGAGCCTTCACTGAGCTGTAGTGGTAACATCAAATATCACTGATCACAGGTCACCAATTCAAATATGATAATAATGAAAAAGTTTGAAATATTGCAAGAAACACCACAATGTGACATAAGAGACATTGAAGTGAGCAAATGCTGTTGGAATGGTGGTGCCAGTAGACTTGCCTGATGCAGGGTTGCCACAAACCTTCAGTTGGTGAAAACAACAACAACAACAACACAGTATCTGCAAAGCACAATAAAATGAAGAATGGCCTGTACAAGAAGCTAAACAAATTCCAAATAAGAGAACTCCAAAAGATTACAAGACACGCAGTCAAACTTTCAAAAGACAGAGGGCAGACAGCAGAAGCAAGAAGAACTACAGTTCTATCGCTTCTCGGCCTTTTGGCTAAGATCAAGCGAAGAAGAACTACAATCCTGCAGCCTGTGGAAGGAAAACCACATTCGCAGAAAGACAGACAAGATGAAAAGACAGAGGACTTGGTACGAGATGAAGGAATAAGATAAAACCCCAGAAAAACAACTAAATGAAGAGACAGGCAACCTTGCAGAAAAAAAATTCAGGACGATGATAGTGAAGATGGTCCAGGACCTCGGAAAAAGAATGGAGGCAAAGATCGAGAAGATGCAAGAAATCTTTAACAAAGACCTAGAAGAATTAAAGAAAAAACACCTAGAAGAATTAATGGACAAACAAACAGAGATGAACAATACAATAACTAAAATGAAAACTACACTAGAAGGAATCAATAGAATAACTAAGGCAGAGGAGTGGATAAGTGACCTGGGAGACAGAAAGGTGGAATTCACTGCTGCAGAACAGAATAAAGAAAAAGAATGGAGAGAAATGAAGACAGCCTAAGAGACCTCTGGGACAACATTAAATGCAACAATATTCGCATTATAGGGGTCCCAGAAGGAGAAGAGAGAGAGAAAGGACCTGAGAAAATATTTGAGGAGATTATAGTCGAAAACTTCCCTAACATGGGAAAGGAAACAACTACCCAAGTCCAGGGAGCGCAGAGTCCCAGGCAGGATAAACCCAAGGAGAAACACACTGAGACACATAGTAATCAAGTTGACAAAATTATTGAAAGCAAAAAGGGAAAAAACGACAAATAACATATAAGGGAACTCCCATAAGGTTAACAGCTGATTTCTCAGCAGAAATTCTACAAGCCAGAGGGGAGTGGCATGATATATTTAAAGTGATGAAAGGGAAGAACCTACAACCAAGATTACTCTACCCGGCAGGGATCTCATTCAGATTTGAGGGAGAAATCAAAAGCTTTACAGACAAGCAAAAGCTAAGAGAATTCAGCACCACCAAACCAGCTCTGCAACAAATGCTACAGGAACTTCTCGAAGTGGGAAACACAAGAGAAGAAAAGGATCTACAAAAACAAACCCATAACAATGAAGAAAATAGTAATAGGAACATACATATCAATAATTACCTTAAACGTGAATGGATTAAATGCTCCAACCGAAAGACAGAGGCTTGCTGAATGGATACAAAAACAAGACCCATATATATGCTGTCTGCAAGAGACCCACTTCAGACCTAGGGACACATACAGACTGAAAGTGAGGGGATGGAAAAAGATATTCCATGCAAAAGGAAATCAAAAGAAAGCTGTTGTAGCACCACTCATATCAGAAAAAAATAGACTTTGAAATAAAGAATGTTACAAGAGACAAGGAAGGACACGACATAATGATCAAGGGATCGATCCAAGAAGAAGATATAACCATTATAAAGATATATGCACCCAACATGGGAGCACCTCAATACATAAGGCAACTGCTAGCAGCTATAAAAGAGGAAATTAACCGTAACACAATAATAGTGGGGGACGTTAACACCTCACTGACACCAATGGACAGATCATCCAGACAGAAAATTAATAAACACAAGCTTTAAATGACCAATAGACCAGATAGATTTAATTGACGTTTATAGGACATTTGGGCTTCCCTGGTGGCGCAGTGGTTGAGAGTCCGCCTGCCGATGCAGGGGACACGGGTTCGTGCCCCGGTCCGGGAAGATCCCACATGCCGCGGAGCGGCTGGGCCTGTGAGCCATGGCCGCTGAGCCTGCGCGTCCGGAGCCTGTGCTCCTCAACGGGAGAGGCCACAGCAGTGAGAGGCCCGTGTACCGCAAAACAAACAAACAAACAAACAACAACAACAAAAAACACCTAAATAGACATTTCTCCAAAGAAGACATACAGATGGCCAAGAAGCACATGAAAAGCTGCTCAACATCACTAAGTATTAGAGAAATGCAAATCAAAACTGCAATGAGGTATCACCTCACACCAGTTAGAATGGGCATCATCAGAAAATCTACAAACAAGGAATGCTGGAGAGGGTGTGGAGAAAAGGGAACCCTCTTGCACTTGGTGGGAATGTAAATTGATACAGCCACCATGGAGAACAGTATGGAGGTGCCTTAAAAAACTAAAAATAGAATTACCGTATGATCCAGCAGTCCCACTACTGGCCTATACCCAGAGAAAACCAGAATTCAAAAAGACACATGCACCCCAATGTTTATTGCAGCACTATTTACAATAGCCGGGTCATGGAAGCAAGCTAAATGCCCATCGACAGACGAATGGATAAAGAAGATGTAGTGGAATACAATGGAATATTACTCAGCCGTAAAAAGGAACGAAATTGGGTCACTTGTAGAGATGTGGATGGATCTAGAGACTGTCATACAGAGTGAAGTAAGTCAGAAGAACAAATATCGTGTATTAATGCATATTCGTGAAACCGAGAAAAATGGTACAGATGAACCGGTTTGCAGGGCAGAAATAGAGACAGACGTAGAGAACAAATGTACGAACACCAACGGGGGAAAGTGGCCAGGGGGGTTGTTGTTGGTGGGCTGAATTGGGAGATTGGGATTGACATGTATACACTAATATGTAAAAAATAGATAACTAATAACCTACTGTATAATAAAATTCAAAAGACAATTAAAAAAAAACTTTCAAAAGACAAAGGGCAAATCTTGAAAACAGCAAGAGAGAAGTGAATCCTCAGTACGAGTATCTGCAGAATTCTCATCAGACACTTTGGAGGCCAGAAGACAAGGGGGTTGATATGTTAAAAGTTTTGTTAAAACAAAAAAGTCAACCGAGAGTCCTCTATCCAGCAAATCTGTCCTTCAAAAGTGAGGGAAAAATCAAGACATTACCAGATAAAAGCGGAGAGGTTTGTTATCATTAGACCTGTCCTGCAAGAACTGCTCGGGGGAGTCCTATAGGATGACATGAAAGGACACTGGACAGTACCTCAAAGCCCTATGGAGAAATAGAGATCTCAATAAAGATAAATACATGGGCAATTATAAAAACTAGAATTACTATAACAATGGTTTGTAACCATACTTTTTGTTTTCTATAACCAAGAAACATACCTTTGAAGAAAAAAATATTAATGTGAAAGCTTGTGTTACTGTAACTTTGGTTTGTAACTCCAAATTGTGTTTTCTACACAGTTTAGGAAATACATTGAGAAGAATTACTAGTTTCTGTTTTGTGGCACATGACGTATAAAGATGTAACCACCAAAAGGGGTGGGACAGAGCTGTAAAGGAGGAGGATTTTTGTTATTGAAGTTAAGCTGCTATAACTTCAAATTAGAATGTTATAACTTCAGGATGTTAAATGGAATGCTTATGGTAAACACAAGGAAAATGGCTACAGAATATATGGAAGAGGAAGTTAAGAAGGAGTTTAGACAGCTCACTGCCAAAAAACAAAAAGAAAAGGAGACAGGAATGCAAGAAATGAGGAACCAAAAAGCTATAGGGCATACAGAAACATAGGCTGTAAGTCAGAAACGTTTTCAAGAGACAAAGAAGGACATTATATATAACAAAAGGCTTCTGTATAATAAAGTACAGCAAGAAGATACAACAATTATAAACACCTGACGTAACTAATGACCAACCATCAAAATACATGAAACAGAAACCGAGAGAATTGAAGGGAGAAATAGTTCTACAATAATCGTTCTACCCCACTCACAATAATGGATTAAAAAAACAGAAGATAAATAAGGAAGAAATGCTCAGGGGAGTCCTATAGTCCTTTAAACACCACAATAAACCAACTAGATCTAACAGACATTTACAGAGCACTCCTCACAACAGCAGCAGCAGACACAGTCTTCTCAAGTGCACTTGGGACATTTTCCAGGATAGACCATAGGTTAGACCTCAAATTAAATCTCAGTAGATCTTAACATATAGATATCATACAAAGTATCTTCTCTGACCACAAGATGAAGTTCGAAATCAATAACATAAAACTGGAAAAGTTACAAAATTGGGGAAGTTAAACAACACTTTTTTTTTGAGTATAGTTGATATACAATGTTGTGTCAGTGTCAGGTGTACAGCCCAGTGATTCAATTATACATGGACATATATGCATTCTTTTTCAGATTTTCCCATATAGGCTATCACAGAATATTGAGTAGAGTTCCCTGTGCTATGCAGTAGGTTCTTGTTGGTTACCTATCTTATATACAGTAGTGTGTGTGTGTGCATCCCAAGCTCCTGACTTATCCCTCCCCTCACGTTTCCCCTTTGGTAACCATAAGTTTGTTTCTGTTTTGTAGATACGTTCATTTGTGTCATATTTTAGATTCCACGTGTAAGTGATATCATATGGTGTTTGTCTTCCTCTTTCTGACTGACTTTGCTTAGTATGATCATCTCTACGTCCATCCATGTTGCTGCACATGGCATTATTTCATTATTTTTTATGGCTGAGTAATATTCCATTGTGTATATGTACGACATCTTCTTTATCCATTCCTCTGTCAGTGGACATTTAGGTTGTTTCCATGTCCTGGCTATTGTAAATAGTACTGCAATGAACATTGGGGTGCACGTATCTTTTCAGATTATGGTTTTCTCAGGATATATGCCCAGGAGTGGGATTGCAGGATTATATGGTGATTCCATTTTAGTTTTTTGTTGTTGTTGTTGCGATACGCGGGCCTCTCACTGTTGTGGCCTCTCCTGTTACGGAGCACAGGCTCTGGACGTGCAGGCTCAGCGGCCATGGCTCGCGGGCCCAGCCGCTCCGCCGGCATGTGGGATCTTCCCGGACCGGGGCACGAACCCGTGTCCCCTGCCTCGGCAGGTGGACTCTCAACCACTGCACCACCAGGGAAGCCCTCCATTTTAGTTTTTTAAGGAACCTCCATACTGTTCTCCATAGTGGCTGTACCAATTTACATTGCCACCAGGAGTGTAGGAGGGTTCCCTTTTCTCCACACCCTCTCCAGCATTTATTGTTTGTAGACCTTTTGATGATGGCCGTTCTGACCGGTGTGCTGGTGCCCACTGTAGTTTTGTTTTGCATTTTTCTGATAATTACTGATGTTGAGCATCTTTTCATGTGGTTTTTGGCCATCTGTATGTCTTCTTTGGAGAAATGTCTGTTTAGATCTTCTGCCCATTTTTTGATTGGGTTGTTTGTTTTTTTGACATAGAGCTACATAAGCTGTTTGCATATTTTGGAGATTAATCTCTTGTTGGTCACTTTGTAAACAATACACTTATTTTTTTTAAATTTATTTATTATTTTTGGCTGCGTTGGGTCTTCGTTGCTGTGCACAGGCTCTCTAGTTGCGGCGAGCGAGGGCTTCTCATTGTGGTGGCTTCTCTTGTTGCGGAGCACGGGCTCTAGGCACGCAGGCTTCAGTAGTTGCAGCATGAGGGCTCAGTTATTGTGGCTCGTGGGCTCTAGAGCGCAGGCTCAGTAGCCGTGGCTCACAGGCTTAGTTGCTCCGTGGTATGTGGGATCTTCCCGGACCAGGGCTCGAACCCGTGTCCCCTCTATTGGCAGGCATGTTCTTAACCACTGCAGCACCAGGGAAGTCCAACAACACACTTTTTTTTTTTTTTGCGGTACGCGGGCCTCTCACTGTTGTGGCCTCTCCCGTTGCGGAGCACAGGCTCCGGACGCGCAGGCTCAGCGGCCATGGCTCACGGGCCCAGCTGCTCCGCGGCATGTGAGATCTTCCCGGACCGGGGCACGAACCTGTCTCCTCTGCATCGGCAGGCGGACTGTCAACCACTGCGCCGCCAGGGAAGCCCCAACAATACACTTTTAAACAACCAATGGATCAAGAAGAAATTACAAGGGAAATTAGAACAAATGAAAATGAAAACACAACAGAATTTATGGGATGCAGTGAAAGCAGTGCTGAGGGGGAAATTTACAGCTACAAATGCTTATATTAAAAAAGAAGAAAGATCTGAGATCAATAACCTAACTTTACAACTTAAGGAACTAGAAAACAACAAACTAAACCCAAAGCTAGCAGAAGGAAGGAAATGATATAGATTAGAATAGATTGGAAAGCTTAGTATTTTTTGTTGAAAAAAAACCTCCTGTTTCTTTGCATGTCTAGTAGGCTTTGGTTGACAACTGGACATTTTTGATAATAGAGTGTAGCAACTCTGGACTTTATTTTTCTGAGGTGGTTGTCCTTTGGAAACTTACCTGGACTTAAACTTCAGCATCTCTTCCCCTGCACTCTGCAGCCACTGGTGTGTCTGCTCGTTTTTTTAAGATTATTTTTATTTATTCGTAGGGGTCACCCCTGAGTCTTTCTAATGTGGTAGTCAGCAGTGATTTTGGTTTAACCCAAATACTTTGAGCCTGTAGACCTCATACCCTCTGCTGATCAATCTGGGTTGGGGAATGCTTTCAAGCCCCCCTTGGCTTTCACTTTTCCCCATGCTCTCCTGGGTCTCTCCCACTCATACATTGCTCCCCAGTTAGCCAGGGATGTGGGGAGAACATAACTCAGCCCTTTTATGGTTTTCTCACTTCCAGGATGTCTGTCACATTTTTGACTGATCTGCTGCTTGCCCTAACTTGGACTGCAAGCTTGGGCTGGTAAGTCTGCGTGTTTTGATCATTCATTCACAACTGAATCCACCATTGTTGGCCAGCAAAACTGTAGGTTTCTGCAGCCAGTCCCACATTGGTAAGACAGCTACTTTTTCCAGCCAGGGTCGAGGGGTGGGTTTTGAAGGGATGGGAGCCTCAGTCCACAGCGCCACGGCCTCCTCCTGCTCCTATCCTAAGCACTGCCAGGTTTTAAAAGCGAACATTTCTCATTTTGTTGTCTGCCTTTGCGGTATTTCCAGTGCCCTGAAGTTGTTGTTCTTGACCATTTCCCCCAGTTTTATGGGGTTTTTTTGGTTTTTGTTCTTTGCTGCACCGCGAGGCTTGTGGGATTTTAGTTCCCTGACCAGGGATCGAACCCGGGCCCTCAGCACTGAGAGCTCGGAGTCCTAACCACTGGACTGCCAGGGAAGTCCCAATTTATGTTTGTTCTTTGCAAGGAGGAATTGAGCACCTCTTTATACTGCCATAACAGGAAGTCCTTCTTCTCACTCTTTATTATCATTTCAAATGAAGAAAGTGAGGCTCAAAGAGATGAAGCCACTTGCCTGAGGTCCTGCAGTTAGGAAGCAGGGGAGCCAGAATTAAACTCAGGAACTCTATTAAAAAAGTTTTATTTAAGCCACGTAATTTGACAAGTTTTACATATGAATATGCCTGTGAAACCATCACTACCACCAAAATAATAAACATATCTATCACATGTCTCTTTCTAATCCCTCCTGCCCTTCGCTCACCTCTAGGCAACCAGAGATCTTCTTTCTGTCACTATAGTTTGCATTTCCTAGAATTTTATATAAATGGAATCATAAGTCTGTACTCTTTTTTTCTGGCTTTTTTCACTCAGCATAATTGAAATCCGTCCATGTGGTAGTATATATCAATAATTTATTTCTTTTTATTGCTAAATATTCTGTTGCATTAATATGCAGAAGTTTATCTGTTGACGGACATTTATGTTGTTTCTAGATTTGAGTTATTACGAGTAAACCTGCTCTGAACATTTGCGTACAAGTCTTTGTGTGGGATATGCTTTCATTTCTCTTTGGTCATACCTAGGAGTGGGACAGCTGGACCATATGGAAGGTGTGTGTTTAACATTTTAAATAAACTTTTAATTCAGAATAATTTTAGATTTACGAAAAAGTTTCAAAGATAGCAGAGAGAGTTCCATATTACCCCTCACCCGATTTCCCTCATCCGTTAGCATCTTCCATTATTGTAGTTCATTTGCCAACGTGAAGAAACTGACATTGGTACATTACTATTAAACTCCAGACTTTATTTAGATTTCACCAGGTTTTTTTTTTTTGCGGTACGCAGGCCTCCCACCACCGTGGCCTCTCCGCTCTGGACGCGCAGGCTCAGCGGCCATGGCTCACGAGCCCAGCCACTTCGCGGCATGTGGGATCTTCCCGGACCGGGGCACAAACCCGCGTTCCCTGCATCGGCAGGCGGACCCTTAACCAGTGCGCCACCAGGGAAGCCCCTGTACGTCTTCTTTGGTTGCCTCCTGGGTCCTTTGGGCGTTGGGCGCGCAGGGGCAGTGTGGGCGGGCGCACGTAGGCGGCAGGCGGGTGCGCAGGCGCAGTGGGCAATGAGCGCCGAAAGCGCAGGAGCAAGTGCCCCGGGGCGGAGGGCGCACGTGGCCCGTGGACGGCGGGCGCACAGGCGTAGTGGGCGATAGGCGCTGAATGCGCAGGCGCAGGTGGGCGGCAGGCAGGCGCGCAGGCGCAGTGGGCAGCGGGCGCACGTGGTAGGCGGGGCCTCAGACGCCGCGGGTGAGATGGGGCCGTTACGCTGGCAGGTGGTGGCCGCTGTTGTCGGAGGCCTAGCGCTGGCCCTGGAGGCGCTACCCGCTGTGCTGCGCTGGCTGTGGGCCGGGCGGCGGGCGCCGCCGCGGCGCGAGGTGCTGTTCTTCCCGTCGCAGGTGACGTGCACCGAGGCCCTGTTGCGGGTCCCGGGCGCCGCGCCCTCGGGCTGCCCTTGCAACCTGCCCCACGGCGAGAGCTCGCTGAGCCGCCTGTTGCGCGCCCTGCTGGCAGCCCGCGCCAGCCTCGAGCTCTGCCTGTTCGCCTTCTCCAGCCCGCAGCTGGGCCGCGCGGTGCAGCTGCTGCACCAGCGCGGGGTGCGCGTCCGCGTGGTCACCGACTGCGACTACATGGCCCTCAATGGCTCACAGATTGGGCTGCTCCGCAAGGCAGGTAGGCCGGGCGCGGGGCCTGGGAGGCGGGAGGCAGAGCCAGGCTGGCGTGGGTGTTTGGGGCGGGGGCCTGAGGACCGGGGAGACCCTCTCGCGTCCCCTGGCGGCCTTGCAAGGTCTGGGGAAACTCCAAGGTCTCCTCAGGACCTTCTGTGCAGAGCGTCTGAGCCCGCAACCTGGGCGACAGCCCCGGGAGGGGCCGAGGCTGGAAGCAGGTCTGCCAGCAGAAGCTGGTCCGGACGCAGGTGTGCAGAGAGGCTGCGTCTGCTTAAGGACCAAAGGGAGGAAAAGGCTTTTCCCCTTAAACTCGTTAGTGAATTTCATTTTGGAGTTTCTGAAATGAATTTTTAAAAATTTATTTATTTTATTTTATTTTTTGTCTGCGTTGGGTCTTCGTTGCTGCGCGTGGGCTTTTCTCTGGTTGCGGCGAGTGGGGGCTACTCTTCGTTGTGGTGTGTGGGCTTCTCATTGCGGTGGCTTCTCGTTGCGGAACACGAGCTCCAGTAGTTGTGGCTCTCAAGCTCTAGAGCGCAGGCTCAGTAGTTGTGGCTCTCGGGCTCTAGAGTGCAGGCTCAGTAGTTGTGGCTTGCAGGCTCTAGAGCGCAGGTTCAGTAGTTGTGGCGCACGGGCTTAGTTGCTCCGCGGCATGTGGGATCTTCCCGGACCAGCTCGAACCCGCGTCCCCTGCATTGGCAGGCGGATTCTTATCCACTGCGCCACCCGGGAAGCCCTGAAATGAATTCTAAAAATACACTACAACGTGGAGCTGAAATGTTTAGTTGGTGATAGTTCATTTGTTTCTCAAGCTACAAAATGTCAGGGAAGTCAGGTCTTTGGCCGGCCTGCCTCTCTCACTGGGGTGGGGACAGATGAACCCGGATGTGTGAATAATTTTGAAGACGTTCTAAATTCACATCCTGCCTTACCTGTGAATTCTGCTTCCTCCTCCTGCCTCAGTGTGACGTTGTGTCCTGTGTGAGCTATTCGGAGTCTGAACCTCGTGCCCTTCTCTCGATCACTGAGGCACCCAGGAAGGACATTCCTGCACCAGCATCTGTTTGACCTGTCAATTGTGGTGGCCGCTGTGGCTGAAAGAGGCGTGGGGCCTTTAAGAACTGTCCTGGCTGCTCTCAGCCCAGCTTGCATGGGCCTCTTGCCCGCTCTCCTGATGGGAACATGCTTCAGTCTTCTGCTGCTTTTCCGTCTGCTTCCGTGTGGGCAGGGTTGGAAACCTAGTGTAAATGTTGAGGACCGTTGACTTCCGCTCTTCCTGGTAGCCATGTGTTGTCCTGATCTGTTGGTTCTTTTGATGGGGAAACTTGGCTATGTTTCGGCATAGCGGTTTTATTTTGTTTAGGTTTTTAGAGAACTGTAGAACCTCGGGTTTGGGAAGAACCTTAAAGGGCCCCGCGACCAGACTCCGTCTAAACCTTGATACCCCTCTGAGGGCATCCAGGCCGTCATTTGTCACTCACTGTTGAACCGGTCTCTCTGTGAGCCTCTATTTGCCTGGACCGGTTCCGGGCTCTGGGGACACAGTGCTGAACAGCATGGTCCCAGTGGGAGGCTGACTGCAGCAGAAGTCCTGAGGTGCCAGCAAGGGTCAGGAGGTGTCGCAGGACAGCTGGCCGCGGCGTGACACGCATGAGGGCCTATGCTGTCGTGTGAGGAGTGGCAGGCGATCCTGTGGTCGAAGGTGGGAGTCACGAGGAGGGGCTGCCGGGTGCACCTTGGGCTCCGTGAGCTCCAACAGGCAGAGAGGCTGTGCGAGCGGGGTGGTCACAGGGCCAGAGCCACGGCTTCAGGTCCAGGGCCCGGTGTCTCCTGTGCTGTTCCCTCCCGCCAGGCTTGTCCCCCTTACAAGGTGCTGACTGAAGGGGATCTGCTTCTGGGCCTGAGTGAGACCTTAGGGGCAAGTGAACCCAAGCAGATGGGTTTTGCACTAGTCACCACTGGATCGTCCTGGAACCAGTAACTGAAGGATGACGCGGGTCGCATGCCCTGGCGGGGGTGGGGAGCCTGCCCCGGATCAGGGGCTGGGAACAGGGCCTGTTTCCAGAGGAACTGAGTCACGCATCCCTGCTGCCACCCGGCCCTTGGCTCTGCGGTCCCCCCCACCCCGATGCCTCTGTGTCCTCCACGCCTCCTCCTGGGGCTGGTGGGGCGGGTCCCTGCCTGGCTCAGCCGCCGTCACCATCCAGACGTGATGGTGCCCGCGAAACTGGACACGAGCGCGATCAGTCATGTGAACACATCCATGCTGCAGAAGGAGCCTGAACTGTAGCGATGGGTGGTGAGAGGAGGGGCTGGGGGGAGGGAGCGAGGGGCCCCCGCGTGGGGGTGATGAGACGGAGCGCCCAGCCGGCGGCTCAGTCGGGGTGACAGGCAGCAGTGACGTCTCACTTTTTGCAGGGATCCAGGTCCGGCACGACCAGGATCTGGGCTACATGCACCACAAGTTCGCGATCGTGGACAGGAAGGTGCTGATCACTGGCTCGCTGAACTGGACCACTCAGGCCATTCAGAGCAACCGGGAGAACGTGCTCATCATAGAAGACGAGGAGTGCGTGCGGCTTTTTCTGGAGGAGTTTGAGCGCATCTGGGAGGAGTTTAACCCCACCAAGTACACCTTTTTCCCTCACAAAAAGGGAAGTCGCTGAGATGCCTGCACGTGGGGAGGAGCTCCCTCGAGCTGGAGCGACCCTCCGGGGCCACGGCCACATTCCTGCTGGGAGCCGCGTGCTTCCGGGGCCAGAATCCCACGTGTTGTGCAAGGAAAGCCAGTCCCGTTAAATTCTCCTTTGTTAAATGGTACAGTTCCCTAGAGAGTGTTGGGGTTTACGAGGAAGAGGCCATGCTGTGCAGCGCAAGGGCGGGTTTTTGGACCGGGTGCCGGGTGCCTCCGTCAGGGTTGTGCATGCAGGGAGGGCCACCGCCTCGTCACGGAGGCCGCTCCGAGCCCCTTGCCTGGTTCTGGGGCCTCCCCGGCTTCCCCTGACCCGTCGGTCCAGCCCTCGGGCCCCTCAGTGCTCCCTCAGCCCCCATCCAGCGGGTGGAACCTGGATGGCCAGAGGGTGACGGTCCCTCCCTCCCTGCTGTCTCCAGCTCCTGGGGGGAGGGGCGGGGGATGGCACGGCGAGGAGTGGCCGTCATCCTTGGGAATCACTCAGTAGAAGGGATGAGCACTGAGAGCTTGGTGTCTGGCAGCCCCTGGTGTGTGTAAGGTGAAGTGAGCAATCTACCACGTGGAAACAGGAGTGTCCAGAAGCTGCTCCTGTTTCCACGTGTTAGGATTTTAATTTTTAGCATTCTCACATTCATAGAAGTTCGGTTGTGCATTTAGAATTGACCTTCACCGTGACACTCGTGGCTTTGCTCAGTATCACCGAGGCGAGGCGGGTCCCAGGGGTGGCCTCACTGGGCTGTCCTGGTTCCCGGGGCAGGGATGTGACATGCTTGAACTGTCCCGGAGGCAGCTCCGAAGACATCTGGACAGCAGTTGCTCTCTCCTGTCGCTCAGGCCCAGTGGGCACCCCTGGGTCTCCTCCCTCATCTCCCAGCCCCTAGGGACCCCTCCCCCACATGGCGTGTTCCTCTCGATTTAAAGTTACCTCTGACTTAGAGTGTCAGACACGTAAACCCGAAACTTAGCTTTCCTTACCCAACCAAAGCTGTATTCTCAGATTGGAAGTCACAGACATGGCTTCACAGTGACCGTGTTTCTCCCCTGAGCTGGGCCCGCCGCCTCGAATAAACGCGCTCTCCTCTAGTCGACTAGCATTGTGTGTTTCTGCCTTTTGTTCATTCGAATGGTGGCTACTTATTAAAACTTTTTTTGGTGGTGGTGGTGGGGGGGAACATCCAGCTATTTAGAAACTGTTGGCCAAGGCAGGAGCCCCTCGAGGAGTGAAGATTTGGGGGTGTTGCTTGGGGGACCCCCAGTGTCTTCCGAGTGTCCGCCCGGCCCGCGCGGGGCCTGCGCCTTCCTTCCGGAAGCCGGCAGTGTCCGGAGTCCCAGCACTGTGCGTGCCGGACCATCCAGCCCCACCATCGAGGTTGCTGTTGCAGAAATTGTGAAATGAGCTCATCTCACATAGTCCTTTACTTAATGTAATTTTATTTATATTGTTTTAGTTATTGTCATCGTAGCGGTGGGAATTTGAATCTAAGCTAATGAAGTTCCAGATTAACAGCCTTTCTGAAAGGAAAACAACATTTTCTCTGAGGTCCTGGGTGCTGACGAGGCTACAGCACTAAGATCAGCCTCCACTTCGGAGGCTGTTCTGTCCCTTGAGGGTGGGTGACCATACGAGGTGACCAGAGCCCCGCTCTGACGGGAGAGGCGTGAGGAGGGGCAGCTGGGCTGGGGGCAGGGCATAGGCTGACCCCGGCGTGTCTGGTTCTCCAGGAGAGCCAGAGGCGTTCACGGCCGAGGCTGCGTGGTTCCCAGGTCTCCGGGTCGTGGAAGCAGGTGAGCTGAACTGTTGGTATTTTCTTGATTCAGAAGGTAGTTCAGGCCGAGTCAGTGGCTTGTGCTGAGTGGCAGTTGTCTGGGGGCTCATCCAGTGATGGGCAGGCACACCGAGGAGACCCCCAGAAGTGTGGCTGACATCGCACGGGCAGAGGACACCAGGCAGTGACCTGAGCACGGAGGGGAAGAGGCCGGGAGGGGACTTGTGTGGCATGTCGTCCGAAGTTGCACGCTTTGTCCACAAGATTCTGTCACGAACGGAACCATTACAGGAGGGAATCAACCCCCAGGAGGCTTGGCGGTTGCTCCCTAAGAGGCATCGAGGTCAGTTCCCCTCTTACTGCCCCCGCCCCCCAGGCTCCTGGCCAGCCTCGTGATTTTGGTTCAAAGTCGTCATTTTAGCTACGGGGCAGTAATGCAGCTTAACAAACATGACAGGCAAAGTTAATTAAACATTGGCACAGTTAACGTGTAAAATATTTTAAACTCATGCAACCCTTGTGGTAAAAAAAAATGTCCTGGTAGTAGTTTGTCCCGTAGCTGTCAAATACACGAGAATGTTGGGTTCAAACAATGCAGTTCCATTGTATTTAAAGCACTGTATTGGTTGTACTGAATTGTTTTTTGTTTGTTTGTTTGTTTGTTTTGCGGTATGCAGGCCTCTCACTGCGGCGGCTTCCCCCGTTGCGGAGCACAGGCTCCGGACGCGCAGGCTCAGCGGCCATGGCTCATGGGCCCAGCCGCTCCGCGGCATGTGGGATCTTCCCGGACCGGGGCACGAACCCGCGTCCGCTGCATCGGCAGGCGGACTCTCAACCACTGCGCCACCAGGGAAGCCCCTGAATTGGTTTTTAATGTAACTGACTAGTTTAAAAAAACACTTCACTCAGATTCACATACCATAAAACTCACCCTTTTAAAATATGCAGTTCGGTGTATTAACATTGTATTAGGAGATTGTCAGTTATTAGTATATTAACAGAGTTGTTATTTACTGTATTACCAGAGCTGTGCAGCCATCACTACTGCTTTCAGAGTGTTTTCTTCACTCCAGAAAGAAACCCTGTGTCTGTGGATTTACCTGGGGTGGATGTTTGACATAAATGGAATGCACAACATGTGGTCTGGTCTCTGCCTCCTTTCCCTGAGTGTAGTGCTGTTGAGGGCTGTCCATGTTGTAGCAGGTTTACTGCTACAGGTATAGCATTTTACTTCTTTTTATAGCTGAATAATAACGCATTGTATGGACAGAACACATTTTGTTTCCCTGTTTGCCAATTGATGGACACGGGGGTTGTTCCCACATTTTGTCTGTTACAAATACGATGCTATGAAGATTCACATACGAGTGTTCGTGTGGACATGTCTTCGTCTCTCTTGAGTATATACCTAGGAGTGGAACTGTTGGGTCATATCACTCTGTTTAACCATTTTAGAAACTGCCAGACTGTTTTCCAAAGCGATTGAATCATTTTACATTCCCACCAACAGTGTATCAGGGTTCCTTTTTCTCCACATCCTCACAAACAGAAAGCTATTATTTGACTTTGTAAAAACTGAGTTTTAAAAATGGAGGTGTAATTGAGGTACAATATTATGCAAGTTTCAGGTGTGTGACAGCGACTCACAGTATTTAAGGGTTATGTTCCATTTGCAGTTATAAAATATTGGCTGTATTTCCTGTGTTGTACTAAATATCCTTGTAACTTACTTTGTACTTTGAAGTTTGTGCCTCTTAATCCCCTACTCTTGTCTTGCCCCTCCCCCTCCCATCTTCCCACTGGTAACCACTAGTTCTCTAGATCTGTCTCTTCCTTTTTTGTTATGTTCACCAGTCTATTTTATTTTTTAGATTCCACATATAAACGATATCATACAGTATTTGTCTTTCTCTGACTTATTTCACTGAGCATAATAGTCTCCAAGTCCATGCATGTTGTCGCAGATGGCATTATTTCATTCTTTTTTATGGCTGACTAGTATTCCACTGCATATATGTACCACAGCTTCTTTAGTCATTTACCTATTGATGGACACTTAGGTTGCTTCCATATCTTGGCTGTTTTAAATAGTGCTGCTATGAACATTGGGGTGCGTGTATCTTTTCCAATTAGTTTGTTCATTTCCTTTGGATATATACCTAGGAGTGCAGCTGCTGGGCCACATGGTAGCTCTATTTTTACTTTTTTTAGAAACTGCCATACTGTTTTCCATAGTGGCTGCACCAGTTTGCACTCCCACCAACAGTGTATGAGGGCTCTCTTTATTTCACATCCTCACCAAAGTGTGTTATTTGTGGTCTTTTTGATGATGGCCATTCTGACTGGTGTGAAGTGGTATCTCATTGTGTTTTGTTTTCTCTTAGTTTACGTATTTATTTTGGGCTGCACTGGGTCTTCGTTGCTGCACACGGGCTTTTTCTGTGGAGAGTGGGGACTGCTCTTCATTGCGGTGTGAGGGTTTTTCATTTCAGTGGCTTTGCTTGTTGCGGAGTACAGGCTTTATGCATACGGACTTCAGTAGTTGCAGCACCCGGGCTTGACAGTTGTGGCACATGGGCTTAGTTGCTCTGTGGCACGTGGGATCTTCCCAGACTGGGGCTCAAACCCGTGTCCCCTACATTGGCAGGTGGATTCTTAACCACTGAGCCACCAGGGAAGTCCCATCTCATTGTGGTTTCAATTTACATTTCCCTGATGGTTGACGATGTTGAGCACCTGCTTATGTGCCGGTTAAGCATCTGTGGATTTTACTTGTAAAAAAACTTCTGTTCAGGTCTTCTGCCCATTTTTTAATTGGGTTGTTTGCTTTTTTGATGTTGAGCTGTATAAACTGTTTATATTGATTATATTTTGCATATTAACCCCTTATCATTTGCAAATATTTTCTCCCATTCAGTAGCTTGTCTTTACGTTTTGTTGACGGTTTCCTTTGCTGTGCAGTTTTTAAGTTTAATTAGGTTTCATTTGTTTATTTATCTATTTATTTTCTGGGGCTGCGTTGGGTCTTTGTTGTTGCTGTGGGCTTTCTTTCGTTGCGGCGAGCAGGGGCTACTCTTCGTTGCGGTGCGCGGGCTTCTCATTGTGGCTTCTCTTGTTGCGGAGCATGGGCTCTAGGCACGTGGACTTCAGTAGTTGTGGCACGTGGGCTCAGTAGTTGTGGCATATGGGCTTAGTTGCTCCTTGGCATGTGGGATCTTCAGGGCTCGAACCCGTGTCCCCTGCCTTGGAAGGCGGATTCTTAACCACTGTGCCACCAGGGAAGCCCCATTTGTTTATTTTTGCTTTTATTTCCTTTGCTTTAGGAGACAGATCCAAAAAAATATTGCTACAGTTTACATCAAGAGTATTCCACTTACGTTTTCTTTTAGGAGTTTAATGTTTTCTGGTCTTACATTTAGGTCTTTAATCCATTTTTTAAAAATCGAATTTTAGTTGATTTACAATGTTGTGTTAGTTTCAGGTGTACATCAAAGTGATTCAGTTATATATATATATATATATACATTATATATTTTATATATATTCTTTTTTACATTTTTTCCATTATTGGTTATTACAAGATACTGAATTAGTTACCTGTGCTATACAGTAGGTCCTTGTTGTTTATCTATTTCACATATAGTAGTGGTTGTTATTCCCAAACTCCCCTCCTTTGGTAACCATGTTTGTTTTCTGTGTCTGTGAGAGTATTTCTGTTTTGTAAATAAGTTCCTTTGTATCATTCTTTTAGATTTTTTAGACTCCGCTTAGCACGATCATCTCTGGGTCCATCCATGCTGCTGCAGATGGCATTTCATTCTTTTTTTTAAAAAATATATTTATTTATTTACTTACTTTTGGCTGTGTTGGGTCTTCGTTGCGGTGCACGGGCTTCTCATTGCGGTGGCTTCTCTTCTTGCAGAGCATGGGCTGTAGGCACACGGGCTTAGTTGCCTCGTGGCATGTGGGATCTTCCCAGACCAGGGATCGAACCCGTGTCCCCCTGTGCTGGCAGGAGGATTCTTAACCACTGTGCCACCAGGGAAGTCCCTCATTCTTTTTTTATGGTTGAGTAATATTCCATTATATAAATGTACCACATCTTCTTTATCCATTCATCTGTTGATGGGCATTTAGGATGCTTCCATGTCTTGGCTATTTAAGTAGTGCTGCCACAAACATTGGGGTGCATGTATCTTTTCGAATTAGAGTTATTGTCTTTCCAGATACATGCCCAGGAGTGGGACTGTAGGATCATATGGTAACTATTTTTAGTATTTTGAGAAACCACCATACTGTTCTTTATAATGGCTGCACCAGTTTACATCCCCACCAACGGTGTAGGAGGGTTCCCTTTTTTACACATCCTCTCCAATAGGTCTTTAATCCATTTTGAGTTTATTGCTGTATATGGTGTGGGAAAATGTTCTTCCGTTCTTTTACATGCAGCTGTCCGGTTTTCCCAGCACCTATCTGACTTTAATGATAGCCAACCTATTGGGTGTGAGGTGCTGCCTCAGTGTGGTTTTTTTTCTTGTATTTCCTGGATGACTAATGGTGTTGAGCACCACCATGTATTTACTGGTCTATTATATATCGTCTTTGGAGAAATGTCTATTCAAATCCTTTACCCATTTTTTAAACTGGGTTGCATTTTTATTGTTGAGTTATAAGAGTGTTTGTATATTCTGGATATAAGTCCCTTATCAGAAGTATGATTTGCAGACGTTTTCTCCCATCTTTGGGTAGTCATTTCACTTTCTTGCTGGTATTGTTTGCAGCATGTATTATTAATTTTGGTATAGTTCAATTTATCTGTTCTTCACCCGTTTGTGCTTTGGTGTCTTAACTAAGGAACCAATGCCCAACCCATTGGTGACAAAGATTTGCTCTTACTTTTTTTCCTGAAAGTCTTATATTTAGGTCTATGAACCATTTTGAGTTATTTTTTAAAATATATTTTCTTTGAACTCTTTTTTTTTTTGAGTATTTATTTATTTGGTTGTGCTGGGTCTTAGTTGCAGCAGGCAGGCTCCTTAGTTGCGGCCCAGCTGGCTCCCCAGATGCGGCACGCGGGCTCCTTAGTTTTGGCACGTGAACTCCCAGCTGCGGCATGCATGTGGGATCTAGTTCCCTGACCAGGGATCAAACCTGGGCCCCCTGCATTGGGAGCATGGCGTCCTATCCACTGCACCACCAGGGAAGTCCCATTTTGAGTTAATTTTTGTATGTGGTGTGATGTAAGGGATCCGACTTCATTCTTTTGCATGTAGGTAGCTAGTTGTCCCAGCACCACTTGTTGAAGAGAGTATTTTTTCCCCTACTGAATGGCTTTGACACCCTTGTCAGAATCAGCTGACTGTAACTGTAAGGGCTTACTTCTGGGTCTCCGTTATCTTCCATTGATCTGATCTGTATGCCAATACCACACTGTGTTGATTACTGAAGCCTTGCAGTGTGTTTTGAAACCCAGCAGAATGAGTCCTCCACCTTTGTTCGTCTTTTCCAACGTGCTTTGGCTGCTCCAGGTGCCCCATACATCTCCCTACGAACCTTAGGATCAACTGATGAACTTCTGCAATAGCAGCTGGGATTCTGAGAGGGATTTGCCATGAATCTGTAGATCAGATTATTCTGGAGAATATTGCTATTTTAACAGTATTACATCTTCCAATGCATGAACATGGGATACTTTTCGATTTATTTAAATCTTCTTTAATTTCTTTAAATAATGTTTCGTAGTTTTCAGTGTGCAAGTCTTACACTTCTAAAATGTGTTTGTTTCAGATTATTTACTAGTGTAGAGAAATGCAGTTGGTTTTTGTGTGAGTCTTGTATCCTGCACACGTGCTGAGCTCATTTATAGTTTTAATAGATTTTTTTTTTTTTTTGGTGGATTCCTTAGAACTTCCTCTATGCAAGATCCTGTCATCTGCAGGTGGAGGTCGTTTTACTTCTTCTTCCACATGGATGCCTTTCCTTTCTCTTCCTAATTGCTCTGGCTAGTCTCTCAAGCAGTGTTGGACAGATAAGGCGTGAACAGACATCCCTGTCTTGCTCCTGATCTCAGGGGGAAGCTTTCAGTGTTACCATTGAGTGTGATGTTAACTGGGTTTTTCACAGTTATCCTTTATTTATTTATTTGTTTGTTTATTTATTTATTTATTTATTGGCTGTGTGGGGTCTTCATTGCTGCGCGTGGGCTTTTTCTCTCCAGTTGTGGCTAGCAAGCGGGGGCTACTCTTCGTTGCAGTGTGCAGGCTTCTCATTGTGGTGGCTTCTCTCGTTGTGGAGCACAGGCTCTAGGCACATGGGCTTCAGTAGTTGCAGCGCGTGGGCTCAGTAGTTGTGGTTCATGGGCTTAGGTGCTCTGCAGCATGTGGGATCCTCCCAGACCAGGGATCGAACCCCTGTCCCCTGCATCGGCAGGCGGATTCTTAACCGCTGCGCCACCAGGGAAGTCCCTGTCCTTTAATATTGAGGAAGCTCACTTCTGTGCCTAGCTTGTTGAGTGTCTTTATCACTTTTCGAAATGCCTACTGGCTTTTAAAACTGCATGTACATAGCTTTAAAAAAATAGTGTTAAAGCTGTTAAAACACCATTATATTAGACCAGTGTCCTGAAACTATGCTTGACAAGAATAATTTTTTTAAATGGGTGAAAAACAACTGAAACATCTTTGAACAATTGGAATAGTACGGAAAATGTTTATGTGTCTGTACTCAAGTTTATTTTTGCCAAGTTTTACAGATTCCACAAGTTGATTTCTAATAGGTAGAGTCAGACTTGAATTTGTTTGTGTTTATCTGAGTAAAAGTTTGGATTCTGCAGTCATTTTCACATGTTTTACTCCAAAGGTTGTGACAATATTCGGGGAAAAAAGAAGTTTATTTTAAATTTATTTAGTGGGTGACAACCAGAATTTTACAAAATGAAATGGGATGGAGACGTCAGTGTGTGTCCTAGGAAGGGTGCATTGTTTTGTGAAATGTTGGGTTGTGGCTGGGGTGTTTGTTTGTGCGTACTGGGGCATGATGAAAAATGCATTTTCTTTTTTAAACAAAAATTAAAAATATTGTAAGTAAATCTACGAATGAAGGGGTAGGTATGGGGGAGTTATAGTTCTTTTTCTTGTATTTCTTATTGTCTTTTTGGCCCCCTGAAAGTTTCTGTAACAGAGCCAATGTGCCTTAATTAGATTATGGATGTAAAATATTTCTAACTCTTCGCTGTCTGTGAACATGTGAAATCTCCTGATTTTAAAGTGTTGACAACTAATCCAGACACTTAAAAAGCAGGTTTTGTACAAGTAGAACCAAAGCTCCGTCATAAATCTCTGGGCTCCTGACCAGCCCTCTGACTTGTGACCTAAACGCCTGTTTTGCGTCATGTCCTTCCGTTAAACAAAACCTCGTTTACAGCATGCCAAGAGTGATGCAAAAATAGTTTATTATGATATTGTTTATGTAAAGTTAGGTAATATTTACAGTAGAAATGATCAGCTACATCCATGGGAATCTAGCATGTCACACAAAGGAATAAATATTTTGACAAAGTAACACTTCAGTTGTAGTGAGCAGTTGATCAGAAATTTTGTTTTTAAAAAGGAGCCTCAAACTAAACCGTAGAAGTCTTGAATTGTCAGAGAGCAGCGAGCTGGCCAGGCCCTTCTCTTCAAGAGGCCCCTGCAGTCCCACGGGAGATGGGCCCCTCCTGGGGGCCGCCAGGGGTGGGGGGCGGCACGCGGTGGGTCTCCATGCCACTTCAGCCTGGCGAACATTATGTTAGTACAGAAATTAAACGCCAGTTAAAATTATACAAGCTTATTCTTTGAACATGTACCACCCGTGAAACGTTAGCTGTGGCGGGAGTGATTGTTGCTGTGAATTATTCCCGAACTTGTCACAGTAGAAGCAGCTACCTATGCTTTTCCACTTTGTTCGTATGCTGCCCCCGCCCCGCCAGCAGCTAGGCATAGTATGCTTTTGTCTCAAGTAGCTGGATTGAGACATTCACCCTGATAGAAGAGCGTATCTGTGAGAAAGATCACTGAGGATTCTAATTGTTGAGGAGCCACTTAGAAACTTTACGTTTTATAAATATTACTTAGGAAAAGTCTTAATCGCTTAACTGGTTTTGAATCCTAACAGTAAGCCAGTAGATATGTTGTTAATACTAAAGGTAAATCCTAAAATCCATTTTAATCGGTTTTGTGATACAAGCGTAACACAAGAATGAATTTAGTGTTCTTTGTAATCTATTTCTAGCTTTCTATAAAATAAAACTGAAACGCGCGACGTAGCTAGCTGTAAAGGGGAGAGGGCGGATGGCTGGAAACGTGATGGGCAGCACGCGCCCGTGCGTCTGAAGGCTGCTCTGCGTGAGCTCAGACTGCCCTCCCGGCTCATCGCACAGGCCTGGACGGTCCAGTTCTCAAGTACGCTTGCCAGCCTGACGGGCGCACATCATAGAATAACAGCCTTACGAGTTCTGCAACGTCCAAGCCGTCACACAACAACCCGGCGCTTGGCTGGACTCCCACGCAGCCCCCAGCAGGTGGCCACAGGTCACTGACTTAGACGCCAAGGTGCTGGGTCTCCTGCAGGTCCCCAGTCACTGTGTGCAGGATCCGGGCAGGAGCCCCTCCTGTGTTCCTCCTCCTCCTGATTTTCCTCAGCACTTTGAATGGCTCTGCCAAGAATGAGGAACAAGTACAACCGAGATCTTTCAGGGAAAAACAAAACCACCTGTTAAACGGCCAGAGCTTTATGAAAGGTAACACAAGTCATTAAAAACACTTCCTTGTAATGTTGAGTGGGATTCAGTGTTGTACCCAAAGCTGTTCGTCCTATCTTAGAAAGCAATGCTTGTATGAAAAAAACCCACACAGACTTTGTCACAGAAATCCATGCAGTAACTTCTGAGTAGTATTTACACTGCTTGCTCTGAATAATACCCCGGTTTTTCTAAATACAGAGGACCTGGGAGCTGCATGGGGTGTGCGGGGTCCCGTGGGCCCTGGAAGGAATGGACACAGTGTGTCTGAGCTGCTTTCGGGGACACAGGTTTAGGCCTGCTCTTCTGAGGGTCTTCTTCTGTTGACAGACCTCAGGGAGGGGAGACTGCTTCCCTTTACAGAGAAACAGGAAGAAACTCACTGTTCTCAAAAGGGCAGAAGAACGAGACCGGTCTTCTCCGGTCGGACAAAACTTGAGAGACTGACAGTTCATCTCCATACTGGGTTTCTGTCCTGTCTTCCTATCAAAGAACCCAAAACACGTGGTTTCTGAGACCTCACTTAAGGCTGCTGCTTATTTGAGTTTTCAGCTGTGGAAAGTATGGCCTTGCGAAAGTGTACACATGTGAAAATACACAGAACTAAAGTGCAGCCCCGCCTCCTGAGAGCAGGCTGAGGAGGGCCGGGCTGGGCCTGCTGCGGCGGGAGTGTCCCTAGCGTCGTGCGCTCGTTGCTGAGAGCAGGGGCGGGCGCTATGTCTCACCTGACCTATGGTGAGGAAGACCTTTCCCAGGCTTGGGAGTCCGACACCTGCGCTCAGGCCTCTCGGCGCCGTCCAGGATCCCCTCTCAGAATGGCAGGATGCAGGAGCGCCCACGATCACAGGTGGACAAGGTGGGTGTGCAGGTGCCTGCAGTGAAAACCTCTGGAAGAAGTCGGTTCTCAGCAGCACCTCCCAGGTCTTCTAAGGGTGGGGCTGCAGCACCAGGGCGCCGGGACCCTCGTTAGTTTCGGCTGAGTGGAGGAAATGCTAGGGCAACAGGTAAAATCTGTTCATAAAGCAAATTCCTATTCAACGTGAAACACCAAGAGCTCACTGTCCAGGACTCGGGTGTGAGACATTCCGGAATACTCTGCAGTTTCCAGAGCAGAGAAGCTTCCAGTTAAGGTGCCAGATCTGTTTTCCTTCTAGGATTTCATTCTTTTTAAGTATCATACTACACACTTTCCAGTCCTTTGTAAAACTCTGGCAACAGTTAAATTTCCTCCCCTTTCTAGGTGATAAAGGTGTCTAGTATTTTTGTTTTATGGAATTGCGTCTTGAAAGTAAGCTTCTTGAGAAAACTTCTTTTCAGGAACGAGAACTGCTGGCGGGCTGTGTTCATTTTACTCTCTAATGGAAAACAGCTTTGAGTCCCTGGAGAAGACCGTGTCAGGAGCGAGCGGCGGCGGGAAGCCTGGCTCATGGTGCTCCGGCGGGACGCCGCGTCCTCAGGGAGGAGCGGGCGTGAGTTCCTTCGCGAGGAGAACGCGCACGCCTGTCTACCTGCTCCTCCCAGCGGGGGACACCCCGGGGCGCCCGCGCAGGTCTCACCGGCTAGAGCTGGGGGACCCTGGCACCTGGCTGGAGGGGAGGTTCCAGGGTGAGCGCTCACCATACAGGCCCCTCGGAGGGGGCAGGCACTGTGCCGCCTCAGCCAGAGGATGTGGAGGGGGCTGCCAGGCGCAGCGATGGAAAGATGGTGTTTCCCTCGCAGAGAAACGGCATTAAATAGACGTCTCTGAGAGTGCTGACGCCGTAGGTCTTGTCTCGTGGCCTCATCTGTCAGAACTGCTCTCAGGCAGCTCCCTCTCTTCCCGAGCCTGGCCTGCATGAGGCCTCGGTGCCCAGCTGTCGGGTCAGTGAGCCGCTGCCTGCGACTGGACACCGTTAACGACAGGCTGCCCGTGACTGGCCAGAGGCTGGGCCTTCCCTCGTCCTCGGTCTCCGCCGGTCACCCCAGCACAGCCATCGCTTCGTCCCAGAAAGCCACGCTGGCTCTCATGCGCCATGGCACAAGCCCGCGAGGCACGCTGCGGCCAGCACGGTCACCTGGAACACTGGCCTTCAGACCTGCTTAGGCCCCGGCAGCACGTCCGAGCAGAGGAGGCCGCGAGCCCGGCGCACTTGCACTGCAGTGATGCAGGTGTTCACAGAGCCGTCAGGTGGCGTGAGCCTGTCCAGCCGTCCCGCTGGTCTGTCGGGCTCGGCTTAGCTGCAGGTGCTCGCAGGTCCCAAATGAAGGAGAAACGTTTACAGGAAAATATCACTGCTGTGAAGAGACGACCCAGGGAACCTTTTCCTCCTTGGGGACGTGGGGACGCTCCCCATGCCGGGGGAGTGCTGGGAGCACCCTGGGCTCGCAGTCACCCGCGCCTCCCTGTCCACAGCCCCCCGAGGGCCTGTTCTCTGCCAACGCAGACACCGGCTCAACCTCCGCATACGTGTTCTTCCTCCCTTCTGGAGTGCGGCAGCTGAATTGCTGCCTGGGAGCTTGGGTGGTCGCAGGGAGAGTCCGGAGGACGCTGCGTGCCGGGGGCTGAGGTGGGACCGTGAGATGCAGAGCAGAGACCCTCGCCGTCCTGTCCTGCCTGCTCACGCCAGCCCGAAGCTCAGACCTGGTTCCGAACCAGGCGGCGGCCGTCACCACGTGCTGCTGCCCAGCACTGCCGGGGTCGTTGCTCGGCCGGTTGAGCTTTCGCGGTGCATTTCCCGGCCACCTCTGCCTGCAAGCCCCGGATGCTGCTGCCGACACCTGTTCCCCAAGATTCCTGAGCTCAGACCTCAAAGGATAACTGATGAGACACGTGAAGAAAATGCTCTTTTGACCTAATCAGGAGCACTGCACAATCCAAACGCTCACGTCTACGGGCAGACGAAACGCAACTCTGTGCGCGGACCCTGCCCTTCTGGGAGGGCCGGAGATCCCCCAGGGGCAGCGGGGGCAGCACAGGGCCAACCCGGCCTGACGAGGTGCATGCTCGGAGGAGGGACACGAAGCCACAGTGTCCCCACCCGAAGAGCCGCCTGAGCCTGGCAGAGGCCCGCCCAGCAGATCCCCAGGGCACCTGTCACGCTGCCCTCGATGACACGCTCACAGACCACTCTGGAGACAGCGCCAGTCTACATGGCGGGGGTGTCTGATGCCAGAATTAAAGGAGCTAATGTTCTCTGCTTTTAAAAACGTGGGAGGATAGCGGTGAAGGAGTGACTGGCGCGGTGTGAGGCTCTGAACAGCTCGTGAGCAGGGAGGGCCCACTGCAGCCAGGAGCCCTGAGACCATCCAGTGAGAAGACGGCACGGGAGCTGCACTTCTTACACACCCCAGGGCCTCTGTCCTGCCCTTCCAGGACTCTGTCCAAATGACCTCGTGCGTTCACTTAATCTAAAAACTGAGCAAGATGATTTCTACGTTTCCACGCCCGAAGCACCCACGTACCCGAGACAGTGGTGCTCACCCAAGCAGTGAGGCCAGGAGGCCTTCCCCCCCGCGCCCGGGCTGGCTCCCGCCCGGTGGGCTTTGTTCACACTCCCCACCCTAACGGGATGAGGAGTTTTCATGGGGCCGTCATAGAACCCCGATTTCAGAGGTTTTCAAGAAGTGCTGTGGAGTGTCTGATGGCGGTTAAAGAGTTCTTAGACCACTAAGGAAGCAGAGCCGTCGGTCCAGGCCCGGTGCAGGCGCACCCAGTGCCGCACGGTCTGAGACCTCAGGTGAACTGAAGGAGGCTTAGGAGCACGTCAAGAATGGCCAGTTCTTATCTGGTTCCAATGTCTGCTCTAATCTTCTCGACTTAACACAGGGTCTCCTGTCAACCGTGTTCTCTGAGGGAAAACTCTCTTCATTATTTGTGATCACAGCCTGAAACCACACGCTGCAGGTCAGCATCTACCGAGTATGAAAGGACCAGGGTTCCTGGTGACCAAGAAAGAAGCGAGCGTAGGAAGGAATGAGAGGGGCCTGGTTTTGTGCAAGATTTAATAAAAAACAAACAAAAATAGGAATGGCTGCTTTCAACATTTTCCAGGTTGTGAAAGGTTTACCACGAGTATCTGGGGTGTGGTTCTAAGCGGCATTAGTGGAACAAATACAAAATGCTGTCCTCCTCTGAAGCCCAAAGGTGGTACATCCAAGGTTCTAAGCCACGCTCCCCCCCCCCCCCCCCCGCAGGCTACCAGCTATCTGCGCTGGGACCGCAGCACACGGTTCTCTCCCAGGGACCCGCCCGGGCCCTGACCCCACCGCGCACTGGGCGAGACAGAGCTAGCTTATCGCAGGCTGCTGGGCCTTAATACTGACATGAGCGCGGGGGCGACGGGGGAGAGCCACATGCGCTCGGCCCCTCGGCCGGGCTGGTCGTAGAAAACCACGGGGAAAAGCTTCGGTAAACACAACAGGGGTGATGTGAGCAACCCACAGACCAGTCTCTCATGCATCCATACCACAGTTACTGAGGGCGATAACAACGATAACGGTAACAGAAATCGAAGGTACAGACGAGGGCAGGGCGGCGGCCGCGGGCCAGGGAGGGTGCGTCTGAGCTGCGTGGGAGCAGCTAGTCGCGCTCCAGGTCCCTGGACTCAAAGAGCTTCAGGCGATCTTGCACCGTCAGGCCTTCCTTCAGACTCTGGTGGAGAAACAGACAGGCCGTTAGCCGGCGGCCCCGCTTGGCACGGGCTGCAGTCCGGCGAGAGGCGCGGCTCGGGGCTCCCGGAGGGTTAGTGGGCGTGCTAGAAGGGCCACGACCCCCAAGGTGGTGGTGTTACTAAATGAGAAGGAAAAAGAAACAAGACCAATGCTGAGCTTCGGGCTCTCCCGACAAGCAGGGATCAGACCAGTGGAGCCAGGAGAGGAGACCCTGCCAAGAACATGAAGATGCCCGCTACGTCCGCATCCACGTCTGGTCTCTCGCGACCGCAGGCTGGCAGGGCCTGCTGCACCGATCACAAACCCTGTTGGACTCTCACTGCCCCGGGGATTTGGGAACGTGGCGGTGGGAACATGTCGCTTTGTTTACTGAGTCTCTGAGAACGGAAGCGAAGGTGGGGGACAGAGGATTTCCTGCTTTACTCTGGGAGGCTCTTCAAAGAGACTTAATTTCTGGACGAGAAAAGAAGCATCACCTCAGAGCACGACTGGGAACGAAGGTGCCTCGCTGCCATCGGATCTGCGTGGCAAGTCCAGGCTTCACCGAGGCCGCGGAACCGGGGCCGGCCCACAATCAGCAGGTGAGACCGAGCCCAGCCTCCACCTCAGAGCTGACCCGCGTCCCCTGGGGCCCCAGCTTCACGCAGGACAGCTCTGCTTGCCTGTATTTTTAATTTAGATGCCACTGGTCAGAGGAAGAGGACCAATCCACGTCCCATGCTGACATCCATTAACGCATTAACGCACACGACTGCCTCACGTGCTCTCGGGACTCTTCCCAAGTGCGCCTGCTTCAGGTCAGGGCTGCCATCTACACAGCCGCTGTCTACACAGCAGCCAGTCTCATCCAGGGGCTGGGCCCCGTCACCTGCCACGCTGCACCGCTCTAGTTGGGGACTTTCCCTTGGGTGGCAGCAAACCGCCACTGCTGAGTCCTGAGGGACAGAGATTTTCCCTCCGCGCATGCCTGGTGATCATCCCTGCTGTGCAGCCGCTCACCACAGCTGTGGGGGCGGAGCCTGAGAAGACCCCGTGCTGCCCCGCACACCCAGCATCTCCGTGACCCCACGCTCAGGACGACCAGGCGGGGGCCTCCGTGAGGAGCCCGGGAAACGTCCTCTCTGGTCTCCATCCCAGAAGAGCCCAGCTGCTCTTAGGCAACGAGCTTTCTGACGTGATGGGGGCTGAGCCTTTCTGTCCTGCTGAGGGAGGCAGGTACAGAGACAACACACGTGAAAAGATAAGACAGCCGTATACATCAGACCCTGTATCAAAAAGCACCAGTGACAGGTTGTTTTTGGGCAACTTAGTTCCCGTCTTCCTGTGGGAGGTTCCACGGTTTCCAAATACAATCAGGAAAAAGGGCAGCACGGAGCTGTGCAAGTGTCCATTGACAGCACGTTACAGGCACAGCATCACGGCTGGTGTCCCCGAGGGTGGACCATAAGGGCCCCAGCTTCCTCCTTGGGCCAGCAGGGCTGTCCCCACACACCGAGAGCACTGCTTTTACGTCGCAAACTTGGCAAGCCGAACTCGGACTCAAACGAACACAACTCTGGGAAACCCTGCTCCTGGGCTTCTCCCCACACTCATCTGGGTCCCGGCCTTGCAGAGAGCCGCAGGCAGACCCTCGTGGGTGTGCCTGACAGTTTCCTCCCTCATTCCCGGCCTCTGCTTTAGCAAGCTCCCGGCCAGCATAGAAGCTGCCATCTACACGGCCGCACATGTGTGCCAGCACGTCTCATGGCCAAAGGCCCTTATTGACAGAGATGTTTCCACTGATCTTCTGGCCCTTTGTCCAGAGCCCAAAGTACTGTGCAGCTTGTGGGATCTTAGTCCCCCGACCAAGGATCGAACCCAGGCCCCAGCAGTGAGAGCGCCAAGTCCTAACCGCGGGACCACCAGCGGATTCCTGCAAAGCACTTTCCCTCCCCCGACACACGGTCCGCCTGATGGGGCGGGCTTGCTGGAGCAAGGCTTCCCTGCAAGGGCCCTGGCAGAAGTGTTTGTCGTTTTACAGGCAAAAGGCCCAAAGCACTCACGGTGAACCTGCAGCAGCTACAGTTCAGCCTCAGACAGAAGTAAAATCATCAACAAGAAAACCACAGCCAAGAACACGTTGCCCTTTTGCTAAGCAGAATGTTTTCCACGTTTAAAGAAAAAAGCCCGAACTGAGTTTTGAACAGGCTTAAACGTTTCTGGTGATAAGTGAGCCAGGACTGTAGGGAAATAAACATACCAAGTACAGAACTACTTGGATTTCCTTCCGTAAAATCTCCCTAAACCAAACCCCTCAGCCCGCCAAGTGAGCCGGGCGCACCCGCCAGCGTCCCGTTCTGAGCCCTTCCTGCTGCCCTCAACTTCCTCATCAGAGGGTCAACGAGATCAGGCCAGCCGAGCTGAGAAACCCACTAGGGAAAGAGTGACTCTGGGCCCGGATGCCTGGGCCTCGTGGGAGTCAGGAGCGTCCAGGCAGGGTCGGGGTCAGACAGCCTGATGTTTCTGAGCCAGCGCTCATTCAGCCCCTGCTTCCTGGCTTTGGAGGCACCCGGGGTCCTCAGGGCTGGCAAACGCTCAGCCCCAAGCGCTCGCTGTACTGAGTGGTTTCCAGAGCTGCGTGTGCGAGGTATCAGCTCCCTGGCTTGCTGGGCTCGGGCCTCCTGAGCCTGTTAACAGGGCGGGGGGGCGCGGGGCGGGAGCACTTCAGCAGTGGGCGGCTCTGTCAAGTCCGTTTCCCGACGGAGGGCAGCGGTGCCCCCAGAGAACGTGAGCGCACAAACCACTCGACATGCATGTGACGGGGCCGAGATGCTGGCCCCACGGGCAGCCCACCAAGCTGGGGGGAACTCCCCTCTGTTAAGAGGTTACAGTGCAGTTAACTCCCCAGAACAGGTTAAGAAACTTCACATGGATCGTGTATGTGCCGGCTGGAGCAGGAGGAATGAAAGTGACCGGAAAACAAGGAGCTCGCTATGGAGGTGTGAGCAGTGTGCATGCAGGTAGTACCCCCTCGAGGGCGGCGGGCGGGTGGGTGGTGGTGAGAGTGGTTTACCTACACGACAAGGGACCGGGAAGCGGGTCGTTTCAGTTATCCCATGAGACCTGCTCAATTACGGACTGTCGGGGGAAAGAGCAGAAAACAAAAGATACACACACAATAAATCCTAAATGCAACGTGCTGGTCACCCCCACCCTCCAACCCACCTTCCCACAGAGGGGCACGTGGGGGCGGAGGGCACACGCTGGGGGGGAAGGAGCGCGGGCAGCTTTGTCTCTCGAAGGCAGCCGGCGTCAGCATGAACTAGGGACGTGCAAGGAGCAGTCCAGATGGGGCAGGACCGACCCAGCAGGGCGCCGGTCTGAGGGGATTCACCCGAGCCCTGCTTGCTGTGGGTCTGGCCCTGCGCTGTCGCTGGCAGGAGATGGTCCCACTGCTGGGCGAGGGACACACTCAGTGCGAAGCCCGTGGAACTGGCCCAGCAGGCTAAGCGTGTGGGGCCAGTGAGTTCTGGGACCCTGGGGACACTCTGCTGTGGCCCTAGGTGGGCTCTACGTACACAGGGGCTGGACCCCAGACTCACCTTGGACCTGATGCTTCTGAGCTGTCGGCTGACGCAGGATCTGTCTTTCTTCAAGAAGTCAGGGTTGCTTTTAGACTTCATTATATCTGAGAAGACGAGCAGACCCAGTGCCTGTTTTGTAAACCCCCTGGGAACAGACTTGGGTTTGAAGGCTTCCAAGGCTTATCATCCTCACCCACACGTGAGACGTTCCCTTCAACAACCCACGAGAACCCCAAACAAAGAACTGTAAAGCACGAGATCCTTGGAACAGTTCCGGGCGCTGGGAGACCTGGAGGAGGCACGCGAGGCCCCGGGCCGGGCTCCTCCCCGTTGGCCGGCCGCAGCACCCGTTGCCCCTGGGCTGCTGGGCACACCTGCCGCCCTCCTCCTCCTGAGAGCCCCGGGCTGCTCAGGGTTTTTAACTTCCCATACTTATGGCGCTCTCCCTCACTTGCTGAGAGCTGTGCAGTGACCTCACGGTTCAGCCCCCGACCGTGGAGGCAGAGCCAGCTCTGTGCTCCTGTGCGTTCAGAAGGGTCACAGGCTGCACGTGCTCAATCCTAACCCTAAATCTCCTGGCCCCCAGACGACTCCTCGGAAGCAGCCAGTGTCACCATCCCGTCCCGGGTCTGATTTGAGCTTCGCTGCACATGGCCTGCCTGCCTTCGGGAAGACCTGTAACGTGCCCGCCCAGCAGCGATGCAAACTGGCGAGGAGGGATCCTTGCCGGCTGAGAGGAAGCGGGTAGTGAGCTAGGGCATCTCTTCAGAAGGCGGCATTCCCCCATCCCCTCCCCCCATGGCCTTCTGCAGATTTTATGGTAAACCCCCAGGATCAAGAACCAGCGAGCTGCTTACGGGAATGAGTGAATTGTTCAGGAAAATGGGAAACACAGCCGGCTGTCACTGTAAACACACACCCCGAGGTATGACTGTCCCTCAGGGCAACCAGTGCAGCGTCGGAGGAGAAGGGCTTCCCAACCAGGAGGGCCCGAGAGCCGGGCGCCTACCACCCCTGCAGCTGTTCCCTACCAGGAAGTTAGTCTGACAGAGAAAAGAAACCCTCTGCTTGAATCAAGCGCCAGCAGCTCCGGGACTAAATCAGCGCAAGTTACTGAGTCAGAATCCAGAGCTGGAGGACTCACCGTAGCCGGACACGGGGGTGTGTTCCGGTGACCTTTCACCCAGTGCGTCGGTTGCAGCTTTCAGCTGCTCCTGCAGCCTGCTGACGTCACAGTCGGCCTTCGCCCTCACGATGCTGAGCTCTGTGTAGATGTCCTTGTACTTGTCACTAGCGTACTTCTTGTCCTTGGGGATAGAAGGGCAAAGAGCAGTTACAGCCAGGCTGGGTGGCCCGTCCTCCTGGGGCCAGAGCGCTTCGGGGGCGACTGGGCATGGGCCCGGCAGCAGAGAACGCAGGCCAGCCCCCGCCTTCCAGAGGCAGAAACTGGACACAGAGCGGAACAGGCACGGCAGGGCCCCGGGCTATAGCCAGGCTGGCGCCGCCTTGAGCCCCGAGGACCTCTGTGTGGCTTCAGGCTGGAAAACCCCTGTGCCTTGGATCCCCTAAGTGACTTGGCCTCCAGGAGCGCCCGCAGGAGGCAACAGTGTGTTTGGGTCTCGGGTCCCTGCCCCAGCACGTGGCGGGCACGGGGACGGCCCCTTGTTCCTGCCGCGCCCACCTGCAGGCTGCCATTCTTCTCGTGGAAGCGAAATCTACTTCAGAGCTGCTACATGTGACTCTGGACACGCGTGGCCCCGCCCCATCCGGAGCCCATCCCCCAGGTCCACGGGTGGGGACGTGCGTTACCCGCAGCGCCGTCTGTAGCTCATCCTTGAGGGAGCTGATCTCCTGTTTCAGGTACTGAATTTCTGACTCCTTGACCCGCAATAAGACCTAGAAAAAGAGAGAAATTAAGAGACTCACATTCGGGAGCAGAGGGACTGCCAGGGCGGGACTGCCAGGGCCTCGAAAGCAAAGACTGAGCCACACGGAGGACTCGCCGCCACACGCCGGTGGGCAGGCAGCTTTCTCCCGGTCCTTGTCAGGAAGAAACGGCCGTGACCCCTCCTGACCCGAAAGCCTCGTCCTCAGCCCGGGAGCTCCTGGCACAGAGCCCAGGAAGGGGTCCTGCAGAGACCTCAGGTCAGCCTCTCCCATCATTAGGAAGAGATGGTTTCATGAAATTTTAATTGAATGGGGAAAAATCTAAGTGCTTTCATAAAAGAACACACCTTATACATAAGAAGCAATCATTCTGACTTAAGATGAACCTTCCTGATCGTGAGTAATACAGCCTTAAGAACCTCAAGCAGCCGCAGCGTTCACAGTTATTCAATGTTTCATTTCAGTTGGTCAGTGTTTGTGGCGTGGTAGAACAGAGGGGCGGAGGGCAGGTGAGCGAGGATGCGTTAAAGGTCCCTGTGGCCCCGTGAGGGGTCCCACGCTGCCTGGCAGCTAACTCTTCTCTTTTGCGTCCTGGCATGACTCAGGTCTTTCCAGGTTCTCCCCCTCTTGCTGCCCATAAGCTAGGGGCTTGTATGGTGTGAGCTGGTAAAGAGGGACCTGGCTCTGAGCCGTACCTCTAACTCATAGGCGTCCTTGCCCTGCGTGAGAGGTGAACCAGCAGCCTCGCCACCGGCGTCCCCGGTCAGCAGCGTCCGTAGCCGTGAGATTTCAGCAGCCAGGCGGTTGTTCAGCTCCTGGGGGACAGCAACACAACCAAACAGGGTGCTCTACAGAGCTGTTTGGCCACGAACACAGGGCGCGGCCAGGGTAGCATGCAGCACGGGAGGCCTGCAGCGGTGCCTGTGCACGGTGGCATCTCAGAGTCAGTGTGGACACCCTTGCCAAAGCCATTTACACGGCCCAATGCTTTTGTGGAACTGCAGCTGCAGGATCCATGCTCAGCCTCTTTCTGTCACCGTGACTAGTGTTAATCAGTTCCAGGATTTGTGCTCCTGAGTTTCTGCAGGATCAGGACCTCCGGCCACCCTCACCACTCGCTTTCTGTACCTTCTTTCCAGCTAGCAGGTGGTCGTCTTAGGCCACCACAGTGGCCAAGCAGAACCAGTCCTGCTGGAGTGTCCCCCACATATGGGCAGCTGTGGGCCCACAGAGGCCTTGAGCCTGGGCCAGGCTGACGTGGCTGTCTCCTCAGTGCGGGGGGAGAACGAGGGGTCTTGTACCCACAGAGAAGCTTTTTTGAAACTAGACCTACCTTGAGCTGTTCCGTTAGCCAGGATTTTAAATGTACCCCAGTTTTCTAAGGAGCAGGCACATTTTTTTTTTTTTTTTTGCGGTACGCGGGCCTCTCACCGCTGCGGCCTCTCCCGTTGCGGAGCACAGGCTCCGGACGCGCAGGCTCAGCGGCCATGGCTCACGGGCCCAGCCGCTCCGCGGCATGTGGGATCTTCCCGGACCGGGGCACGAACCCGCGCCCCCTGCATCGGCAGGCGGACTCTCAACCACTGCGCCACCGGGGAGGCCCAGGAGCAGGCACATTTTAAGAGAATAATCTGACAGAATCAAATGCGAGCAGTGTATGGTCTTGACTGGGAGGTGTTTAAACGCGGTCCCAGCCGTGGGGACGGGAGACCTGGACCCGTGCCGCCCAGCAACCACGGAGGAGGAACAGACATCTCGGAGCCTCCAGACCCCAAGGCCAGCGGCCAGCTGCAGAGCAGGAGGGGCTCAACCCCAGCAGCTGCAGGGAGCTCCTGTCCACACCCCGGTGACGCCAGACGTCGGGAGATGCCTGCAGATTGGGGCCCCAGTGCGGCGCACCTGGTTGTGGGCGTTGAGCTCCTGGTTCTCGCGCTGGCACTGCCGCAGGGCCTGCCGCTCGGCCTCCAGCGCCTGGGCCAGGTGGGCGTTCTCCAGGCACTTCTGCGAGTACTGCTCAGAGAGGACCTCCAGCTCGCGCTGCACGGACTGCAGCTCCTCCCTGGGGAGAGGGCACTGCTCACTCCTCTGCCCTCGCCCCGGGGCCCAGGCCTCTAAGAAGCTCAGAGTCCCCTCCGCGAAGCCTCAAGGACGCCGAGACCCACACAGCAGAGCGACCGCGAGCAGAGCCCTGCACCTTGTGGTCTCGAGTGGCCATGCAGCTTGGCGGCTCCGTCCCTGTGCTCTTGCCAGTAGTCGAACAGCCCCCACGGGCGGCACTCCTCTCCCAGGGTCAGGAGAGGCCTCACCCACGCACCCCAAAACACGCTGTGTCAGAGAGAGGTCAGACCTGGGACCGTTTCTAGCACTGTGCCAACTCGATCCACGTTCAGAAAACCAAAGCCTCGTGACGTCGCTCTCGGCCACCCTGGACTTGAGAAGGGCTGGTACTGTGGAACCGACACCCCCTCCAGCCGAGGTGAGCTGCTCCCGGCCGCCTGCCCACCCACCTGCTCCCTGACTGCACTGCACGGGAACCCGGGAGAGGAGAGACGCTGACTCTGTGCGTTGCGGAGCCCCACGAAGGCTGGCTCTGCACGGCCCCTGCAGCAGCCAGTCGAGGCGCTCCGAGTGGTGCGAGTTCCACTGAGGGCAAAACTAAACAGTGGCCGTGCTGGTGAACGCTCCCCATTCCCTTGCCTCTGCAAAGAGAACTGGCACACGCACTTCTTAAAAATGTAGGGGTCGTGGCCACTTCTGCCACGCACAGCCGCAGAGCATCTGTGTCATGCGCTGCACCGCGTCCCCTCCCCACGACGTCCTGAAGCAGCAGCAGCTGACGGACAGAAGGAATCTGGGGTCGCCTCTGAGGTCGGCCCTGAAGATCCGACAGTATTGATAAAATCTCCTCTGCCACGTCTTATTCTTTACATTTTAGTCGCTGGTTTCTGTTTGACTCAGTAACAGGAGCCCACTTGGGCCATGAGAGCAGTGGTTCGCTGATCCCCAGGATGGTGCTCGGCCCCTCAGGAAGGAGGCTCTGAGCAGCCTCAGCGCCCACGGGCCTCCACCTGCGCCACCCTGGGGACCCGAGTCTCTGTGGCTCTTACAGGGAAGGTGCCGCCCCGTCCCCGAAGGACCTCCCTCCGGCCCTGCCCGCAAGGGCCACCTCCGCTGACTCACAGGTACTGCCGCTGCAGGGCATCGATGTCCGCATTGACACTGCTGATCTGGGACCGCTGGCTCTTCTCCAGCTCCCGTTCCATCTCCTCGCGGTGGGCATTCTTCATGGCTTCGATGGCTGTGGACAGGATGTGGCCCTCAGCACCCACGGGCTTGGGAGGTGAGACCGACAGGAAGGCGGGACATCCCCCCACCTCTCATGCCAGCCCATTGGCAGTTGGGCCGGGAGGATTCCCGGGGAACTCCCCCATGAAAGGGATGCAGGTGTGTTTTTTTCTTGATGTTAACAGAAAACCAAACTGATTCAATAAACGTCAATGTTAAGTCCAAGTATGAGTTTGTAGGACAACAGGCTTTCAGGCTGGGCCTGTTTTCTTAGTGCCACAATCACAAGCACCGCAGAATAGTTACATGAACAGAGGGGACACAGGCCAAAGGCCCAGGGCTCAGTCCGGACGCTCTGGGCTCTCACGGACCAAGGGCCGCGGGCAGAGGTGTCCGCTGCCAGAGAAGTGCCAGCAGGTGGGCCGATGAGGCCAGGGCAGCCCCTCATGAGCACCAAGTGTGCCGGCGGCCACAGAAAGCGGGAGTGCTGGCGCGGGGCTCTCGAGCTCTCAAAGGGCTCCTCAAACAAGCCTTTCCCCCAAGAGAACTATCCAAGAATTCTCGTGGGTAAGGAGGCTTCAATCTCAGCCGAAAGACGGTGAGAAGGCCAGTCACTGCTCAGAGCTGTGCGATCAGCTCAGGAGGACCCTGCTGCCCGTCCCCGGGGTTAGCGGCTCCCACCTGAGATGGTGGCCGCGGTCTCCTCAGCCAGGAGGCGGTCTTTCTCCTCCCGCAGTTTCTCCAGTTCCCGCTGGTGCTGCCTCTGCAGGTCTTCGATCTTCTTCTGGTGTGTTTCTTCCATGGCTGCAAACCCTCGCTCGCACGTGGCCTGCAAGGTGCACAAGAGGCTTTACGGACTTTTCTTCTGCTATTTACTGAACAGACCTCAGCCCTGCCCTCCAGGCTCCTGGCACAGAGAAGGGGCTCTCTTGAGCCGAGCCCCGCGCCAGCTGTCTGGAGACTCACTCTGCTCCTGCGTGTTTCATGCTCCCAGAGCATTTAGAAAAGGGTGCCTGATTTCTGTGGTTGTTGTGCATCCCATTTCTCTGTAGAAAGAGCTGGTATCGTGGGCAGGAAAAGGCCGCAGTAGAATTTAAAATAGCCAATCTTGGACCATTATGGACCGACAGGAGGGGGAAGGACAGAGTGAACGGGCAGAGGCTAGCCGCGTCTGGTCTGAGTTTCATGGGCATCAAGGACAGTCATGAACAGTAATGTCTTTGTCAGCCGCAGGGAGCCAAGGCCATCCTGTGAGTGACGGGTAGCGGGTAGCCCAGTGCACGGAGCCAGGGGGCCCAGCCCTGCCACTGCCCAACTGGCCGCCCACACCGGGTCACTGAACCTCTCAGGCGTCCACTGAGGAAATTAGGCTAGGGTGTACGACTTTTCCTTTTCCTTTGGAAGGAGTACAAAGAGGGGGCACTAATTAACGAGTGCCTCTGCTAACTGTACCGAGACCCACGACGGAAGAGCTGCTCTCCAAACCTGTCTGTGCCTCGCTGCAGCCTGGCTTGGTGTTTGACCTAGACACGGGTGTGGGGAAGGACACAGGCATGACCTAATAAGAAGGGCTCAGACCACCCCCCCCCCCCACTGTGTAGTAACCCAGGCCTGGCTTATCGTTGGCCTCGCTGGCGGGGTGGGTATGAGGGGCGGTCTGTGCAGCCGTTCTGTGCGTGGAGGCACATTTCTTGTCTAAATCCCTTGCAAGATCTGTTTCAAAGTAGGGATCCTTAAAAACTGGACGAATGTGGGCACGTTAATTCCAAATCCAAGTATCCTGTACTTGCACATGGATCAAGGAAGGGTACCAAGAAATCCAGCCTCCGTGTGTGGGCACCTCTGTCTCAGCCCCCACGGTGACTGAGAGGCCCTTCTGAGACTCTCCAGTCAGTATTTTTCAAACTCACGGTCAGAGTCTGGACTTCCCTGCGACAGATCTGCTTCACTGGGGAAGTGGTCTTAAGTGCTGTGCACCACTCACTGGGCGTTTTTCTTCTTGCAGGGGCTCCACCTGGAAGCTGCTGTCTCCTCTCACTGCCCTCACACCCCGGGACACTGGAGGGTCCTAGCGCTGCCCTCTCGCACGCTGTGGTTCAACGTGGACTCTTGGTTAACACATAGCTGCAAGGTCTTAGTTTGATTTGAGGGCTTTAGAATAAAGATAAGGGTCAAAATTCTTCCTACAGAAACACTAAGGTGTCTTTAGAGACTAGCTGCTTCCTTGGAGAGTATATGTGTTTAAGAAACAATCTAATTTTTAAGCCAGTAAGTAATCCCTGGGAGGGATCAATCAAAGTTCCTCCGTAACCACGGTGCAGAGTCGTGAGAAAGAGCACCAGCCTTCAGCTATCAGAAGAGGGGCCCTCAGGCCAAGACCCCAGTCTCCCTGACCTGGGCAAAAATCTGCACAAGTAACAGCTGTCAGCCGGGCCCCAAGAGAGCGGTTTGGTTGTAATTTCTGCGTGTCTCACAGGGCCCAACAAGAATAGGCACAGGACAGAGGACGCCGCCCACAGCAGGCAGCGTCCAAGCCCCAGCCTGCATCACCGCCGGGGCAGAGCCTGCCCCCAGTGTCAGCCCAGGGCTTTCCTCCCTCCCGGGTTCGTGCCGATGGGCGTGAGAGCCAGTCTGGGCCTTGTCTGAGTTTCCTGCTGCGCAGACGCGCTGGGTGTTGTGGGAAGCGGCCGGGAAGTTACTTTCAACGCGGCACTGGTATGCGCCGGCCGCACGGGGACTGTGTGGCACTTTCCAACAGCCCTTGAAGCTTCCTTGGGATCCAGAATGGCCTTCAAAAGGTTTGGACTGACTTGGGAACAGAGCAGTGGAAACGGCCTGGCAGACACTAACGGCCCGCCTGCTTGTCGCAGCAGCGCCGGGCTGCCCTCAGCACTGGACGCACTGCCGGCTCACAGCTGGAGGACGGGGCTGGGGACCGAGGGCACGGGAAGAGCCTGGCGTCTACTGGATGCAGCTCAAGGGATGGCGAGAAGCCCAAGAGGACGAAGCCCAGAGCCCAGGCTGCCCTGATGGCTCCACACAGCCCAACGCCCCAGGGCCCGAAACGTCACCTTGATGGGCCAGGGCCTGGGAATCCTGTCTACCAAGGTGGGTGTGAAACGGGGTTGGGGTGTGGTGTGGTGGGAAGGTCACTTCTCAAAACCCCTGGAGCAAATAAGGCTGTGCTCCCTGTAAGAGCAGCCGTTCCCACGCAAGGTTCCCACCAGACGTCTGTCCCCACAGAACTGGGGCGGGGAGTGGCCCTCAACACCCCACTGCAAACATTCTAGCCTTTGGGAAGCCCAACTCTGCTCTCCTAGGACAGCAGAAAGGAGAGGACCCTCGCCAGGTCCAGGTCTGCACAGCCTGGAGGTGGGGGCAGTGGGGGAGCTTCCCCACCACCCTGCCTTGCCAGGCCCCGCTGGGACCCCACCGCAGCCAGTGGAAGGTCAGGCGGGGAACAGCCCATCAGCTCCTTCTGCCGTTCGGTGACTTGGAGCCAAGAACCGTGTCCCAGCTCCGCCTGCACTGGACGCCCCCCAACCGCTCTGCTTCGAAACCTTGAGGCTCTCAAAGTCCCTCTGGCGCTCTTCCCGCAGTGAGGCCGCGCCACCCGCCAGGTCCTTGTGCTCCAGCGCTTCCCGCAAGACGTCCACCTGGGCCTCCAACTCCTGGATGCGCCCCTTCAGCCCCACCATGGAGTCGGCCTCCCCCTCAGCTGGCCGGCTGGAGGACGGGGGTCCGTGGGCTGGTGGGGCGGCAGGGGGCCGCCCCTGGTAGTGGCGCAGGGTCTCCTGCAGGCACCGCAGCTCCTCCTCATGGACGGCCTGCAGCTCCCTGATCTTGAGCTGGAACTTGTCCTCCAGGGTCTGCACCTGGTCCACAGGCTGCCTCTCCAGGTCCTGCCTGTCCCCCGCCAAGGCATCCAGCTGGCTCAGGACCCTGCCGCGCGCAGCCTGCGGCGCACCCTCCGCCCGGCTCAGCCGCTCCCCTGTGTAGCTGACCTTCCACTCCTCAAACCACCCTCGTGGGGCAGCCAGGCTCTCACGGCGCTCACTCTGCCCCTCTTCCAGACGCCTCTGCTGCTGGCCCAGCTGGGCGACCTTGGTCTTGAGCTCCGCGTTCTCCCGTTCAACGATGGCGATCAGCTCCAGGTACTCGCTCTTCTGCTTGCGGAGAAGCCCCTCGTACTCCTCCCTCAGGGCCCCCACAGCGTGCTCGTGCTCCTGACAGGAGGCCCCCCTGCCCGACCAGGACTCCCTGTAGCCCCGGAGCTCCTTTTCATACTCCAGCCGGATCCTGCAGGCTGTGTAACACACCTGAGCCTGAATAATCGCATCTTGAACTAATAAGGAAGAATACTGGCCGAGGCCTCCCAGACAAGCGCTACGGGAGAGATGCCGGGATGCCTGGAGAAGCTTCTGACAGTCTCGCACTGCCTCCACAGGGAGAAGTGAGGTTAAAGTGGCAGAGATCTCTCCCAAGAGACTGGCCTTATCTTTAAGCTGCAGGGCGAGCTCTTCTTGAATAGCAACCAAGGCCCCAGAGCTCTGGCTGGACAAGGGACAGAGAGCCTGTGAGCCAGCTGGGTCCTGATGACTTGGTACTTCTTCCAGCAGGCTCCCAGTCCAGGACACCTGGACACCATCTCCGGCACCTGCTGGAAGCTGGAGGGTTTCCGAGACCTGCAGCATCACTCTCTCGAAGTCGGGTGTCTGGTAGGCCCCTAGGATCTCCCCCAGCAGGCGCTTGTGCTGCTGCAGGGCTGCCTGTGTCCCCTGGAGGGTCTCCTGGATGCTCTGCAGCCTGCGGTGGAGGGACCCCCTCACCGAATGCACGGCAAGGCTGAGCTCCGCCCTGACCCACGTGGCATCGGCCAGGGCAGGGACCGGGGCTGGCGGGGCGTTTGGCCGCCCACCTCCCGAGGCACTGGCTGCCTCTCCGCCCAGCATCTCCAGGTGCCGGCTCAGGGACTCGACCTGGCTCCAGAATTCTCCATCCACCAGCACCTTCTTGGCCCAGGCATCCACTGGGGCCCCAGGACAGGCCACGGTACTTTCGGACTCCAGCGGCCACTTTCCGGACTGAGAGATCTCGAGGAGCACGTGCGAGATATCGGAGGTGGTGTTTTTCAGTGAGTCTGCTATCTGGTCTATCAGCATAGCTTCCAGAGCTATCTGATCAGAAAGGAGCTGGAGCTGCTCCTGGTCGCTCAGCTCCGGCAGGTGTGGTGGCTGCCGTGAGGTCACTTTTTCTTCCTCTGAGAAACCCGCCTCCCCTGTGGGAGGTGGCTGGTGACACAGGGCCTGGATGGCGCCGACCAGCAAGCTTTCCACGCCGGCCAGGAGCCCCGCCCCCGCGTCAGCCGGCAGCGACCGCAGCTGCTCCCGGCAGCTTTCCAGGCAAGCCAGGGCCTGGCTGTTCTTCACCCGGAAGTCACCGAGCTCCTCCACGTGGTTCTCAACCACCTCCGCCCTCGCCTGTCTCTCCTGCTCCAGCTGGGAGGCCAGCGCAGCGACCTGGAGCAGGCTGGCACGGAGCTGCTCGCGCAGCCGCGCTTCGGTGCCAGCCCACTGTTGGTGCAGAGCAAGCAGGGCCTCCTGGCTCTGGCCCTGCTGGCTCTCCAGCTTCACTGTCACATCTTTGAGCTTCTCCTCGGTGACGTAGAGCTTGGTCTCCAGGGAGTGGATGATGGACAGGTAGGTGTCCGAGTCGCTGGTCGCTGGGAGCGAGCTGGGGGTGGCCTCCGACGACATGCTTTCCTCCGAGGGTGAGCGGTCCTGACTGGTGTCAGAGGACGTGCTGCTGGTCCAGGTCCTCTCAGACCCGTCAGGGTGGGTGTACTTTTGGCACTGGATCGTGGAGAACCGGATTCTTTGCCTCTTAAGGCCGGGTGCTCCCTGGTCGGGCTTTGAGGTGCTCTGCAGGTGCCCCTCCCTGTCGGACACTTCCGACCTTGGGGGCACTGGGCTCTTTTCTCTCCTGGGGCTGCTGTCCCTGTGCTCCTCCCCCAGGGCAGCCCCCGGAGGTGCGCTTGCAGCCCGGAGCTGTGGGCCCGAACGCGCGACGCCGTCCTCCTCCTCAGCTTCTTCCAAGAAGCTCCGTGGCTCCTCGGCGTCCTCTGAGGACTCCTTGGCAAACTGCCTTGCGATCTCTTCCTTTGCCTGGAGATTCACTTCTGTTTCCTCTAAGCTGCTCCCCAAGGCAGTCATCTTAACCAGCACATCCTGGAGATCCCGCTCTTTCCTCGCCAGCGCCTTCTCGTGCGTGTCCTGGATGCACCTCAGCTCCTCCTCCTTCTCCTGGAGCCGCGTGTGCGCGCCCTGGAGCTGGCTGGCCACCCTCCTGTAGGAGCGCTCCAGGCTTTGGTAGTCAGCCTCCCTCCCCTTCAGCTTCTCCTCAAGCGCAGCCACGTCCCCGTCGGACAAGGCGACGCGGCCCATCAGCTCTTGGAAGCGCTGCCGGATCAGGTCGCGCTCGTCTCGGAGGCTCTGGACGTGCTCGGCCAGCTTCTGGATGCTGGCCTCCTTCATCTCCAGCTGCTCCTCCAGCCGGTGCACCACCTCGCTGCCCTCGGACTTGGCACTCAGCTTCTCCTTCTGCAGGACCTCCATCTGCTGCTCGTGGTCCTGGAGCCGGTCCTCGAAGGCGCTGGCCCTGTCCTCCGCCTCCTTCAGGCTCTGCAGAAGCTCCTGCTTCTCCCGCTCACAGCTCCCCAGCAGCAGCTCGTAGTTCCTCTGCAGCTTCTCCTCCATCAGCCTCTGGGCCCGCTCGCTGGCGCTGAGCTGCTGGCTGAGGTCGGCGATGCGCTCCTGCAGCCTCTGCACCTCCTTCTGCCGGTCCCGCTGCAGCGCCTGTTGCCTCTCCAGGTCCCGCAGTTCCTGCGTCCTCCCCAGCAGCAGGGCCTCCGCGCTCTGGAGCTTCCGCTCGCTGGCGCGCAGCTGGGCGTTGAGCGCGGCTTCGCTGTGCTGCCGCTCCTCCAGCTGCTCGCGGACCTTGTCCTTCTCCAGCTTCAGCTCGCCCTGGAGCTTGGCCAGTGCCTGCTCTTTGATGGTGAGCTCGGCGGCGGCATTGCCAAGCCGCGCCTGGAGGCTCCGGATCTCGGCCTCGTGGTGCCGGATCGCGTCCTTGGCCTCCCCGTAGCTGCGCTTCAGGGCCTGGATCTGCCGCGTGATGAGCTCCTGGCGCTGGCACTGGGCCTCCAGCTCGCCGTGCAGATCCTGGTTGACTCTGTGGAGCCTCTGCCAGGCGCCGGACGGGGAGGTGGCCACTTCAGTCTTAAAAAAACCGATGAAATACGGGTTAGTAACACTCGGCCTCCCAGTTCTGAGTGTCACACCTCTGGCCAGGGTCAACCACAGAAAGGCTCCTTGGTGGGTCTGCCTTTTATCCTCTGCACAATTTTATTTTCATTTAAACAAAAGAAAAACAACTAACAAATCGTCTCAGTTTTTTTTTTTTTTTTGGTAAGTAGCTGCTTCCAGGTAAACAGAAAACATGGACATTAACATTCAAAACAGCTCTAACCGAACAGCTTCTAGGAGAAATAAACCAAACAAAACTGAATAATGGAGCACACTGATAAGCAAAACGAAGACTGAGGGACGAGAGACTCCAGCAAGAGGGACGGGCGGGCGGGAGCAGAGCAAAGCATCCGTTTGTTTGTTTTGCAAAACAAAAGGCACACAGCTCCAGACCACAAACCCCACCAAAGCGCAGGACCGGTGACGACGCCACTTCCTTCTGGGACAGGGGAGAAGGAAGGGAGGCACCGCTGGCGGATGTCAGCAAGGTGACATCCGAAACATTTTCCTGTGAGAGGTGGAGCCCGTCCTCTACAGTAACAGGAAGAACTAATCTCTACCTGCAAGAAGACAAAACGAAGGGGAAAACGCAAACCATGGAGTGAAATATGAGAGTTAACAAAACAAACAAACCTTTGTGGCATATTCAAAATAAAGTGAAGCATGCAGAAAGTAAAACACAGTTGAAACAAAACTCCCCAAACTAAAAGGCATGCAGAACAGACAGAACTAATTAGCGCAGGAAAAAAGAAGAGCGTGAAAGGAGTGAGCACAGCTCAGCCTAAGAACTGGCCTGCCTGTGGCTCCCTCCAGGCGTGCTGGCGGGGCAGCCACAGATGTGACACTCAGTTACGGTAAGTTAGCCACTCCACGTCCACACCCTGCCAGCTCCTCCCGGCCGTCGGCGCGGAGCCCACCCCCAGCTGCAGATCCTTCTCACCCTTAACCCCAAAGCCCCTTGCTCATTCAGACTTCTGATTATAAGAATTGTCAAAGCACGTAGGGAGGTTAAAAGTAAACTGTCCTTTGCCCTGGCGGGGAGGTGTTAGCGTGTCAGCTGACGGATGGGCTTCAGTGCGGGCTCATGCAATCGTCCAGGTCAGACACAGGACAGGGTAGTAATGTTCAAACTCTGCCGCCAGGGTTTTTACCACCTGGTGTGAAATGAGTGCGTGTAGGATGGCAGCCCAAACCAGGGTTTAAAAAGATGCTTCCCAAGCCTGCGGGGTCTGCACAAAAATGACTCAGAAAGCCCCGGAGTGAGACATGCAGGGAAGAGGGGTGCCCCCCATCACCAGGTTCCGGTACCTCAGAGTCCGAACTGGGCATGGCAACAACTATGGTTGAAGGGCTAAGGAGGAGGGTCCAGGGGACATGGGGTGCCCAGGGCCATGGCCAAAGCTTAGGGGGAAAGGAAGGCAGAAGAAACGTGCCACAAAAAGGGCATGGAGAGAGGTAGGAGGGCAGACTCCGCCCAGAAGATCCACTCGGACCAAGGAAGCTAGTGTGCTGTAGTCTGGAAATGCTGATGCAAAAACTTATCACAGAGATTCTGGGTCCTTGAGAGTCTGAAGAGCCCTCGGGGACGAAGTCTAGGTCTACACAGGCAAGGAGGCTGATGCTGCAGGGGAGGGGGCGCCGCGGGTTCTGCTCAGTGCAGGACCCTGACTTGAACGCTGTGCCTTCAGCCTTGGCCAAGAGCTCGAGTTCTCCGTCCCATCGCCCTGTCTTGCTTTCCCCCCGGCACTCATCTGTCAATCACCTCTCCCCACTGCACATTGGCTGAGGGGGCAGGAGAGTGTTGTTTTATACCCCAGAACTAGAGCAGGGCCTGAAACGCTGCAGAAGAGTTGGCTCACATCGGCCTGCTCCATCCAGGTGACCTCCTGCCTGGCAAGATGCCTGTGGCATGCCCGCTGCTGCATGGTGGGGGGGGGGGGGCGGCACTCTGGCACAGAGGCCTCTGCAAGAAGACGCTAGGTTTGGACTCTCAGCTCAGGACTCAGGCTGCTGTCCTCCCTCCCCTCCACACCACTGGGCAGGCTGGCTCAGGGCTGGGTGGCCATGTTTCCCCCTCAAACTTCAGCCTAGGCAGAAAGTAAGAAATGGGCCACTAGGCTAGTGGTAACAGTCCCAGGCTGCCTTGTAGGTGTGGTACAGACACGGTCAGGGGCAGGAAACCAGTTCTAGCTCTGCCATGGGCTTGGCCATAAAAGGAGGCATGTGGCTGTTACTCAAGTTCTTAAATTTGTAAAATGGGACTAATGCTGCCATTGTGAAAAAAGTTAGAAACAACATGCAAACATGTGATGTTGATAATAAATATATATTGGACTCTTTGGAAGCCAAAGAGAAAGACTACTATTGAAAACATCTAAAAAACCCTTCGACGTAGAGGGCTCAGGCAGATCCTCCAACTTGTTGCACAAGGAGGAGACCCAGGCAGCCCCACTGCCCAGGGAGCCCGCTCCAGTGGCACAGGCGTCCAGAGGCCTGGCCCTCGGTTTTGCACGTTCCTAGCCTGCCTGGGTCCTGCACACTGAAGCCCGAGGGCGCCTGGAGGGCCGTGGCGGCCCCGCAGCCCTACCTGCAGCACATAGCCCTCCCGGGCGCTCTGCTCCCGGCCCAGAGCCACCCTCAGCTGGTCCTGCAGCAGCCGGTTCTGCTCTAGAAGGTCTGAGGCCTCCTTCTGGCTCTGCTCCAACTGTTGGCAAAAAGACACACGTTTTTAAGCAAAATGGCGGTTAACAGGAGCAGCAGCACGGCACGGGCGCTCGGTGGTGTGCCCAATTCCAGCTGGGCTGGAGCTCAGTGGCGCCTCCGAGGGCCTTGCAGGCGGCCACACCTGGGTGGATGTGCTCGTCAGGTCTTCACCCAAGGTTCCAGCTCAAGCTGTGAATCAACCTGGGCAGCCACGTAAGCTCCACACCTGCCTGAGGATCCACCAGGTGCAGACCCCACCAGGAAATGAGGTCTTCGTGCCCCTGTCAGAGGGAAGACTGCCCACTGGGTCCTTTGGGTGTCCTCAGCGTGGCCAAGCACGCCCGTGCTGCCCCAGGGCAGGCCTCACACCAGGTTCGACCTTGGCTTCTGGGGAAACCCTGTTTGACCAGTTGCATACAATGGATTTCATATAAAGTTCTGTTTGTGAGAAGAGGTCCTCAAGAATTGAGCTGCTTCACACTCTTGCTGTCACTGGCTGTGAATCCAGCCGTCACCCATCTGCCCCTCTCTGGAACGTTGCCTACGTGCCCAGCTGCTGGGCCGTGGCAAGCAGGGAGCTGGGCGTGCAGCAGACTGTGCCGACCAGCACGTGGACCTTGGTTTTCAGACCCTGCCGTCTGAAACAAACTCAGGGTCCAGTGTGTGGCCTGCTGACTTGCAGGCTCGTTTTGGCTGTTTAGAGCAACGTGAGTTTGAACTGTTACTTTTCCACATCTTGCCTCTATTACTGTATTAACAGGCGTAGAAAATGGAAAAAACTGGGAAAAAATCCAAGTGTTGACGCTAGTGATAAACGTCAGCCTCGTGAACCTAACCAGATAAGAAGAGGATGAGAAGTAAAGGCAGGCCAGTGGCCAAGCTGTGATTTCGTTAGCCACCCAAGTCAAGCGCACACGTAAATCGCATCCTTGAGGACTCCTGAGAGGCAGGTGGAACTCCACCTCCTTGGCCGTGGCACCTCTGCTCAGACTCACAAACCCACGGCCCACCTTCTGCAGATTTGACTTCTGGGCGCTTCCTCATGAAGGGAAATGTCACGTTACCAAGTGCAGGGACCGCTCACCCACCTCTGCATCTGGAGGAGGCTCGTGCCAGGCCCCCCAGCAGGCCCGTCCTGCCCCCAATACCTAGAATCAGCCCCGCCTCCTGCTGCCTGCCCCGCACCCATCAGGTCTCACTGAGGGTCGCAGGGCTGCCCAGTCCAGACAGAAAGCTATCTCTGTTGACATGCCTCTTCTGCCCCCAGCCTCTAGTGCGTGGCGGAAGCAGGGCAGACGAGGCCCCACCTGGCCTGCAGCCCACCCGCCTCATCTCTGGCACCTCTGGCTCTCAGTGTCAGCGCCGCTCCTCTGGTCTCCAGAAGGGCCCGGTGCCCTCTCTGCCACCCCCCACCCCAGCATGCCTCAGGCCTGCACTGCGCTCAGCGAGGAGGCGGGGGGGAGGGCTGTCGCGTGTCTGTCTGCCTGAGGGCCTGCAAGTCCCTGGGGCGGGTTAGGCACAGCGGGTGCCGGGGAAGGTGGCTGCACGGAGCCGCCCTGCCCATGCCGCCCGGCCATTACCTCCTTCTCCAGCACAGAGGTCAGCTCGGGAGTGGACAGTCGGTCGCTTCCATCCTCAGAGGACAAGTGCAGGGGGGCGATGGGCACTTGTTTCTCCTCCCGGAGAGGGGTGGTCTCCACCTGATGCCACCGCTGCTCGATCTCCACGTGCACGTTCTGGGTCCTGAGGTCGGCGGTCGCGGGCGGCCCCGGGCCCCGGTCGACCTCCATGCGCAGGGCCGTGTCGTCGACGCTGGGCCCGTCAGCCGCGTCCACCGCCCCAAAGCGCTTGCGCCGTTCCTCCCGCCGCCGCGCACGCTCCCTCTCCAGCTCGCCAGGCTCCGCCTCGGGCCGTGTGGTGGCAGGCCCCGGGGCGCCGGCTCTCTGCTGGGCCAGGGCCTGCTGGATGGGTCGGAACTCGGCCCAGTCGAAGGTCTTGGAGCGGCCCTCCCGCCTGCGCTCACGGGCCCGGCTCCGCTTCTGCTCGGGGTCTGGCTCCCCGGGCTCCCCGTCCTGCTTCTCCCGCAGCCTCGTCTCCGAGGGGGAGCTGCTCCGGTCTTTGCCCTGCGGCAGCGAGCTGGGGCGGGGGAGACAGTTGGTCAGGCGGGGCTCCCGGCGACAGGGCCCAGCTCCCTGCTGTCACCACATGCCTTTTTCTACGCGGCTGTGGCTCCCACAAGGAAGGGGGAGACTCTGCCTTGACTCACTGACACGTCTGTGGAGGGAACCCCAAGTGGCACTGAGTGGTGACGGCAGAAAAGGAGCCGCAGACAACGGCCCAGAGGTCTCCCGCAGGATGATAATGGGGGGGCCGCAAGCCCCTTCAGGCTGCGCCGGGCACGGCCACACCCACACAAGGCCACGTGGGAGGTAGACCCCACGGCACGCAGGCACTGGGCTGGCGGTGACGGAACAAGCGAGACCAACAACCGCTTCCCTCGAAAGGCTCATGGGTTTTTAATAAGCAGGTAAGTAACACGGTCAGGTCTGTGTTTTAAAAAACCACTCTGGGTGGCTGGCGTGACAGACAGATCAGAGTGACGGCCCTGGGACCACCTGTGGGCCAGTGAGCTCGATGGCCCAGGTGGCACCCACGAGCCGGCACCAGGCAGGGGCTCACTGAACAGGACTTGAGCCGGCACCAGGCAGGGGCTCACTGAACAGGACTTGAGAGGACTTGGTGGCCCACCCGGGGCAGAGGTGAGCAGGAAGCAGGACACTCGAGGGCACCTCTGCCTGCCCAGCAGCTGGATGCGCCTCCCCCCACCTGCCCCACAGCGGAGGTCCCCGGGCAGGGTGCTGTAGGGCACTGGTTGTCGCCGTCCGAGGCAGAGGTCTCCGGGCTCCAAGGACAAGAGCCTGCGACCCTGGCCCGAGCCAAGTGGCCTCTGGTCCCGCCCAAGCCCTCAAAACAGGGTGGGAAGACCCCCAGCGCGGCGAGGGCTGGGCCTTGGGGACTCCAGGGAGCACCTGTGTTTGAAAGGTGGCCAAAGAGAAGGGAGCCTGCAGAAGAAGCATCCTCCCTGTCCCGGGAGGCGGCCCTGGGAGCTTCCAAGTCAAGACCACACGCTTGCACACAGTTTCTCCAGAGCGGACCTTTTCAACAACGCCACTGAACTGAGAGCTGGCCCAGGCCTCGGACTGCAGGAGCCGTTAGGATGACACAACAAGCCGGACCCGCCTCTATCCGCAGGAGAAGCCCCTGCGACTCCCACCAGACTGCACACCGGGGGCCGCGGTGCGCAGCTCCAACCCACACTTCTGACATCTGCACCTGTTTCCAGTAACTTTCCCGGGGCACGGCCTTGCTGCACTGAAAAAATCCATCTTTTCCTCAAAGTATAAAAGCCCACATGGAACAAACTGGGTGAGGCAAGCACCCCGGCTGTGAGGCGGCTGACCCTGGAGTACACTGCTCATCAGGGGGACACTGTCCCCATGGGCTGTGGCCCCAACACGGAGGGGAGGCGCCTCTCCCAAGCCATGTGTCGCCTGAGCGCATCCTTCCTGCCCTTTCTGAGGCCAGAGCCACACACCTGCGACATCCCAAGGCTAAAGAACCCCAGCCGGGCCCCGACCCACCGCATGCAGCCTCCTCAAAGTACCCGGAAAGAGCTTTGGTCTCTGCTTCTGGTCGTAGAGACTCGGGAACAACCAGGTATTCTGTTCGTGCAATAAATGAAGGAATGAACAAACAATCGAACAGACAACACAGGACGGAAGGACTAGAGAGAAGAGTCCTCCATTTAGGGTCCCTTCCTGCCTTCTTGTTCAAAGAGGTGCAGGTCACTAGCAAGGAGGCCAGAACTTGACCAAGGTGTGAGGCCGCCCTAGGCCAAGGAGCGCTCCGTGGGCACCAGGGTCGCCCCCTGGGCGCAACCTCCAACACAAGAGAGTCACTCAAGAAGCATTTAAACGACCGGACCGAAAACCGCAAGCAAGAGGCTCTCAGAACCGGCGAAGGCGCCAAAGCCGTGAGGATCAGGGCGGCAGAGTTCTCGACATCACAGCACCAGCCACATACAGGGAGCTTCTCTGCTTTTTGTAAAATGAAAACTTCAGGTTTCTAACCATCAGGGCAGGAGGAGGAAGGTGTGGGGCGAATCACGAGGTTTATGAAGCATGGATGTTGACACGGGGAACAGTTTCCCAACTTTGGCCTCCAGCACCAAGAGATGCAAAGAGAGCTTTGTCACAGCTGCACGGAAATCCAGCAGATTCAGGAGTGAGGCAGAAGGATCAAGAAAAGGAAACGCTAAGGTGGCCTGTGAATGCGGCATCTGGAGCCGCCCTCACCCAGCCGTGGCTCAGTGCCCGGGCCCCGGGGAGCTTCTCCCGCCGGCCAGGCCTGAGGGGGAAGGGTAACCTGAGGCAGAAAACCCAGGAGGCCAAGTGGAGAGTGAGTGGGCAGCGGACTGAAGGACGGGGGCGGGAAGGCTGTGCTGGGCCCCCTCGGGCACCCTACCGGCTCACCTTGTCACGTCTGGGGCAGAGATCGGGTGGACGTGCTTCATGATGGTCTGGATCCAATTCCGCCGGATTCCAGATGTCATAGCAGAGAGGGTGAAGGCGCCCTCCTTTGTCTACACAGAAGACGAGGAGTTAGCAGTGACTGGCACCTCCCCACCCCTGAAGAAGGCCCCGCAGGGAGGCTGGCGGCCAGGTGGCCGTCCCAGGAGTGTGGTATGTGCCCCACTCAGGATGAACAGAGCTGGAGGGCAAAGGAGAGAGCAAAGCCGCGAACACTGTCATGGCTGTGGCTAACCCGGGCGTCCCCTCCCCACGGGACCCAGCAGGCCTTTACTTTTGCTGACACTCCCTGCTCTTTAAGGAGCTCGCAGACTGGAAGGAAGGAGAACATGCGTGCGGGGAGCAGTGGGAAGGGGCCAGGGCGTGGCAGGGCTAGGGAGGGTGGGCGAGTGGACGGGGAAGGGGTGCATGACCCAGGTGGAGGGAGTGGGCCTGGGGCGTGCAACCACGCACAACAGGCTCACAGGGTGACCGGGGATAGGAGTGGCAGGCACGAGGCTCAGTGGTGGCTGGGGCCCGATGGGGGCTGTGTCTGGTGGGCTGAGGAGGGGCAGGGAGACCTGCTGGGCGGCCGGGCTGGTTGTTCAGGTGATGAGAGGGGCTTCAGAGAGGTGGAGGAGGTGGCATGCACAGTGCAGCACTGACAGGCTTGTGTGGGGGGGCACCTCAAGGACAATCCCTGGACCCCCCACACACTTGGGTGAGTTGGTGGGATGCCAGTCAAGATGAAGGACATCACAGGAGGGGGCAGCATGGGCAGTGGGTGATGAGTGGCCTGGAGACACAGTCCCTGTGGCCCTGAGCGGCCCACGCGGCTCCAGCAAAGCTGAGGAGGGGTGGGGATGCGGGTGGGGATGTGGGTGGTGGCTGCACAGAGTCCACTCCCCTGCCTCTGAGCCCATGGGCTCCTGTCTTACAGAAGTGAGGGGATCAGAACTCTTCAAGCTGCTCAGGCTACTCATAAATGGACCCACGAGACGTCAGCAAAACAGCTGATGGGAAGACACTGTTAGCAAGATGGGTTCGGGACAGGAGCTGGCATGGCCAGGGGCCAAAACTAAGAGAGCATCAGGGCACTGCAGAGCACAGCACAGCACGGGGTGACCTCGGCCCACCCCAGACCCCGCCTGACGCCCCACCTAGACCACAGCCCACCACCCACGTCCACTCCTCTCTCCCTCCGGTTCCCCCCCAACGCAGGCCAACCGGGGTGGGGGGGTGGGGCGTGGCCTCCGGGCTCCCTGAAGTGCTGGCCCCCCAGCTGCCTCCTGCTCCTGGTGTGCTGTTTATGGAGCGTGACCTCGGCCACCTTCTCCCACAACCTCAGTTCTCAGCTGCCACGAGCTCTCTCCCGGCCCCAGGCCCACACGCTGGCTGCTTGTCTACCGGTCTCAGAGGGCCCATCTCGGCCTCAAACGCACCATGGGCCAGGACGCTGCAGGCTCCGCCAACTCCCGCACACGGCTCGCCGCACTCTGGGTCTCCAGCCCTTGACCCTGCCCCTCCCTCTCCCGGGCGCCCCGCACTTGCCAGACACCTGGCCTCCCGTCCCTGCTGCCCCACCAGATGCGTCTCACAGACACTCAGCTGCCTCCACATTTCGGTGCTTTCCACAACTCGGGGCAAGGCTGACTCTCAACTCAGCACTCAGGGCTTCCCCATGCCACCCCGCCAGCTTTTGCACTCAGCCCCCCTGGTAGATGCCACCAGGTCTGGTGGCCAGGCCAGGGCCAGCTTTGCCTCTCGAGATCCTAAAACTCCCTAGTAACCCAGGCCGAGTCCCTCCAGGAAGCTGGCCTCCCGTGCTGGGTGCCATCTCTCCCGACTTAGAACTCCCAGTCCACGGGGCTCATGAGAAAGCCCCAGAACTCATAAGCTCACTGCCCCCCACCCAGGTAAAGTGACGAGGGGTCAGGCTGCTGGACGACATCAGCCAGGGAGCACAGGTGGCTCAGAAACGCCCCATCTGTGACCAGGAGAGTCCCAGGTCACGGCCTTACTGCACAGAAAGTGACCCTAGAACATGATGATGTAACCTGCTCAGATGGGAATGGACGCATACCCCCAGGGTGCCCTGCCCAGAGAAGCCTGCCCTCCAAGATGGGGGAGGTGAGAGGCTTCCCTGGTGGCACAGTGGTTAGGAATCCCGCCTGCCAACGCAGGGGACACGGGTTCAAGCCCTGGTCCGGGAAGATCCCACATGCCATGGAGCAACTAAGCCCGTGCACCACAACTACTGAGCCTGCACTCTAGAGCCCGCAAGCCACAACTACTGAAGCCTGCGTGCCTAGAGCCCATGCTCCACAACAAGAGAAGCCACTGCCATGAGAAGCCCGCTCGCGACAACTAGAGAAAGTCTGCGCACAGCAACGCAACCAAAAATAAATTTAAAAAAAAAAAAAGATGGGGGGGGGCCCTCAGCGTGCAGCCCACAATGCTAGAACTTGGCACCGTCCCCAAATCTGTCCACAGAGAGGAGGCTAGAGGTCTAGCTCACTGAGCATATCTTTTCCTCCTAAAGGGACGAGGGGCAGAAGGGCATCACGGTGGGACGGCACGGGCCATCAGATTGGCGCCACCTTCAGCTATGACTTGGTGCCCCCCACAGATGCCCTGCAGCCTGGTGGACTGGGGGCTGGATTTTTCCTTTTAATGAATTCACTGGCCTTCAGATCTGAACTCACTCCTCTGAGTTTGGTTAATATTAGTCATTGCCACATGCTGCATCTAGACTGAATCCAGAGATACAGCTGAGTCTCTGGGCCCAAATGTCAGAAGGTGACGCTGCAGGAGTCCCAGCCGGGGAGCCCCAGTGTGACAGCTGTCAGGCCACTTGGTTCCTGTTGCACGCCTAAGGCTCTCATGGGGGAAGAATTAGCTTTCCCCAAGGGAGGTCTGGCCTTTGCCCTGTGCCCTTGTGATGCACAGTGGGGCTAGCCAGACCAGAAGGACCAGCCATGCGGTGAAGGGCTGGGGCTCTGGCCATGTGACATCAGCCAGGCTCTGGGGGAGAGGGGGCTGGCACTTGCATTTGACCATGTGGACAGTAGTTCAGTTGATCAGTTATGAAGCCTCTATAAAAACTCTGGACACAGAGGCTTGGGCCTGGCACCAGGCCTGAAGCTTGGGCGAGCTTCCCATGTTGGAAGCTCTGTGTGTCATCACACGTCAGCGCCAAGAGGGAAACACGTCCCCAAGGGCATGAGAGCTTCATTTAGGGCCCTCCTGTTCAGTTCGCCACACGTTGCTTCCTTGGGCTGGTACCAATCTGTATCCCTCTGCTAAAATAAATCTACAGTCCTAAGTACGGTGTTTTCCTGTGTTCTGTGAGTCCTTCTGGCAAATTATCAAATGTGAGGGTGGTCTGGGGCACCCTCAGACTTACAGGTGGCATCAGAGTGAGGGCAGACACGGTAGCCGGGGGCCGGTGCCCTCACCACGAGCCTGGCTACCTCTGAGCAGCCCTTGAACCCCGAGCTTTGATGACATGGCCAGTGAGGACTGTTTCATCTGTCCAATCAGATTATTTTTTTGAGGACGGGGCAATGCTTTGCTCGTTGGGAGGCCTTCACAAGATTGTGGGGAGAAAGGACTCCAGTGAGTGGGTAAGTGGGTGAATGAAGGACAGAGCAAGTGCATAAAAACCCAGCACCCTGAGAGTTAAGCACTCAACACTTTCACTCTAACTTCCCACATCCCACAACCTTCCAACTGGCCCGAACTCCAGCGTTTAAAAAATGGGAGAAAAAGAAAGAACCTTTGGTAAAAAAACCCTTTTAGACAGCCTTGAGAGAAAGATGCTAATGTCTTAATTTTTGCTGAGACCACAGACTGGGGGTGGGGTGAGGAGCTCCAGGGCAGAGGAAGGGACAGGATGAGGCACCAGCTGGTCAGGCCCCACGGCCCCACCCTTGCACTCAGCCTCCCTGCAAACCCCACCCAGCTCACATGGATCTGGAAGCCATAGTTTCTCTGCACTGGGTACTCCGTGACATCATAACATGTAGACAAGTCTATCTCCCCATCCAAGTCGGCCGCCTGCGGAGAAAATGAGGGATTTAAGAAAGTAAAGGCCAGTGCCCCGTGAACTGTACATGCTCACAGGCAGGGCGCCGCCTACCCCACACCACCTAGAAGCATCCACACCACCATTTTTCACACATCCTGCCAAAGACATCCCATGCCCGTGGTTCTCAAACCTCCTTTACACTCCTAAAAATTGATGGTGCCAAAGAGCTTCTCTTTATGTGGGTTGTACCTACGGATGATATCTGCCTTATTAGAAATTAGGAAAAAAATTGAAAAAAAATTTATGCATTGAAGTACACAAACCCATTTCATTTTTTAACAAAAAGTATCATTTAAAAAAAACAGCAAGAGATTTTTGCAACTCTCTTTAATGCTTTACTTCCAAGGACAGCTGGGTTCTCACACCCGTCTCTGCACTCAAGTCTGTTTGTTGACATGTTTTTTTTGGGGGTTTTTTTTTTGGCGGTACACGGGCCTCTCACTGTTGTGGCCTCTCCCGTTGCGGAGCACAGGCTCCGGACGCGCAGGCTCAGCGGCCATGGCTCACGGGTCCAGCTGCTCCGCGGCACGTGGGATCTTCCTGGACCGGGGCACGAACCCGCGTCCCCTGCATCGGCAGGCGGGCTCTCAACCACTGCGCCACCAGGGAAGCCCTGTTGACATGTCTTGGTTGAAGCATATGAAGACGGTCTGGCCTCACACAGACACGGGATTGGAAAAGGGAAGTGAATTTTAACAGTCTTTTCAAAAAGACAGTTGTGGCTGTTCTCCTTTGACAAGTGGTAGTTTCTTGAAGGTGAACTGCGAAGGGGATGCTTTCTGTCCTCTGCTGCATTAGAACCCATGGTTCTACCCTGCTCCTTGAGGGGGTCTTTCACCCCCACATGATCTGGTGACACTGTCTCGTCCTCTGGAAGAGCCCCCAGACACTGACGTTTCCTTGTACAGGAGCAAACACTGCATTTGTTATTATCACCACCTGTTCAGTCAGGAGAGTCTGTAAGCTCGGGGGAGACTGTCAAGTTAGTGATGGTGAACACAAGTTTTCCAAAGTTCCAGTTTTGCTTGGAAGCTCAAACTGAATCACTGGTAACAATTCTGTCGGTCATTTTCCTTGAAGGAAGAGACTCACTTGGTTCATTTTTAAGAAAACGTCTGCCGAACACCCAAACCGAGCGAGCACTTGTGCGTCGTACATTCAGGCAGAGGCGGTGGGCCGCGAGGAGAGGTGGCCGGCGGGGCGGGCAGCGCAGGCAGCGGGCGAGTGCTCCCCCGGGACGGCCGTCACACCTGGACAAGCAGCAGGAGCAACCTCTGCCAACCTCCCATCTCACATCACAGAGTATTACCGAAGGGGGCACCTTTCCTGCTCTGTTAAGGCCCTTTCTGTAACTTCACAGTGCGTGGCGGTGAAGGATGCACGGGGCCAGCCACTGCTCCTGCAGCATGACCAGGCTGAGGCACCCATCAGTGCAAAGGCCAACACAACGGAAAAAGGAAATGGCATCACAGTTTTATGACACTATTTTTGTTACAGAAGAATCCCTGAACGGGTCTCCAGGGGTCCACAGACCACGCTCTGAGAACAGCCAAACACCCATGCTCCTGTGGCCCCTGACTTTAGGCTCCCCCAGAGACCCACCACCCACACTGCTCTACATCTGTGCTTGTGTCACTAACGTCCTTCCACTGCAGTCCAGACAGAACTTAGTGTCAGGGTATATAAGCAGCCCCTAGCGTTAGACATTTAGGTTCTTTCAGATCTCCTGCTGTTACAGAAGCGCAGGAACCACTGACATGGAACACATCTCTTTTTTTTTTTTTTTTTTTTTGGAACACATCTCTTTCTTCACATGTGGGAGTATATCTGAAGGGCTCCTGGAGTGGAATGCAAGGGAAAAGGTGCAGAAACAGACTTTCAAGTTGCTCAAAATAGATGATTTTTTTTGTAGGTGAAGAAAAAAAGAGCCCCTTCTGTTTGGTGTTCGACCGTGGAATCAGGACTCTCAACCAGGCTGGCCAAGTTCACCTGCCACGTCCCATCCTTGTCCAGAAAACAAGGGGCAAAATTTAGTTCAGTTCTTTAAAGACTCAATTCACCACAAGATCTCTGTATAGAAAGAACAAAACCACTCACCCTGAGTTTTAAAACAAGACGTCTTTCAGTGTTCTTCAAAGAACACAGACAAGGAAAGCCACTGAAACCCCCGTACCTGGGTGCCGAAAGCAGGGCCTAGAGAGCCCGCTTTCCAGCAGGAACCAACCCCGGGGACATCAGACTCCTCTGCAGATCTGGACTGGGCTCCCCGTCCACCCGGAGGGGACTCTGGCCCAGGAACAGCAGTGCCACCTGGACCTCCCCTGTCCCTGCAGAGGAACGGAGCTGAGACACTCACCTCCTCAGCCACCGAGTCCCTGTAGAACCTCAGGCTTTGATCAGCAAGGACAAACCAGTGTTTCTTCCACTGAAAGAGAAGGGAAAACCAAGACTCAACTCCCACACTTCCCGCTCTGAGGCACCCAACAGCCAGGGTCCTGGGGCACCTCACTGGGCACAGGTAACGCAGAGGGCAGGCGGCCCCTCCCGCTGGGGGCAGACACACACAGGACTCCACTCGGGCCATGGGCAGCCACGCGCACACAACCTCTCCCCGGCGACGAGGCGGTGCGGACAGCTGTGGTGGGCCACAGGCTGCGTGTGCTCCACCCGCAGAGGCGTGGCTGCTGAGCGGGGCTGCGGCTCCAGAGGCTGCAGATAGGGGCTGGGCCCCCAGAGCCAAAAGGAGGCCACCTGCAAGCCACGGCCACCCCCTGGCTAACCAGAGGGGCGCCCACCTGCCGCCAGCAGGAGCAACCCAACCAGCTGGCCTCCCAAATCTTCACTGTGAGGAGCAAGGCGGGGAGGCTCGAGGCTCCAGGCAGGGCCAAGGGGATTGATGTGGTAGAGAGAGAAGAGGGCATTTGGGCACGGTCACTCAGGAAGTGGGGAGGGGACTCTACGGGCCTCTCGGTGGGACCCGCAGGCTCATCCTCCTGCCTCCTGGGAGGCCTGGCCTCCACCCCAGCAGCCACGAATGGCTCGATCTTCCTGTTCAAGTCCACTGCTCCCCGCAGAGCCGCGACTGCACCCTGGCTACTGGCTCCATCCCACAACCAGGAGGCCCTCGAAGGCCCTCCTGTCCTGGGGAAGCCTGGGCTCTCGGGAAACTTCTGGGAAAGGTCACCAGGTGGGGAGCCAGTGCTGCAGCACGTCCCCAGGCCTGATGCTGAGACCCCATCGGGAGCAGGAGAAGAGTCCCTGCGCTGGCAGCGGGCAGGCCGGCGGCCCCCACGCCCACTGCACCCCCAGTTCTGAGGAGATGGGGTCTCGGCCACGACCCTGGTCCCCAAGATGAGGGGGTGTGCTGGAGGCAGGGGACAGGGCCAGCGCTCATACACCCGCAGGGACAAGGCCAGCTGAACCTCACGCCTGCTCCCCGGCGCCTCAGGGACCACAGCAGCTCTGGCCACTCACCTGGCCATCTTCATACTGCCTGGTCAGCCAGCCTTTCTTGAAGTTCAGCAGGTCGGGCTAAGAAAGGAAAAAAAAGAACAGTTGAGAGGAAAGCAGCAGTGTCCCGGTTCTGGGTAAAGGGTGACTGACAAGGCAGCTGTCTCTCCCCCAATGAGGGGGCCCCGGAAAGGGGCTTATCCACCTGCCAGAGGAGCCCCCATGGCCCCTCACCCTGGCAGGGGCTGCCAGAGCTGCTCCCCGGACGCACGTCTTCGAGCAGGGCGAGGCCCCCTCACCCCGTGAGCAGCACAAGTGGGGCTGCCTGACTGCTGCGCCTGCAGGGCCGCCCGGAAGGCAGAGAAGAACGGCCCAGACAGAGTCACCCGGCATTTCGCGTGGAGGGAAGCTGTGCAGCGATGGCTGAAAGGAGAGCTGAGAAGTTCTCACAGAGGCCACAGGAAGACTGAGAGCAGAGACCACGCCCGGTGTGAAGCAAGACACAGCAGCAAGCCTGCCAAGACCCTCAGGCCACTGACCTGCCAAGATGAGTCTGAGTCTCCGTTTCCCTACAAGAAGCAGAACCAGGACCCCAGGCACTGAACGGGGCACTGTCCCTGCTGTTCCCTCTGGCACCTGTGCGCCAGAGCCTGAGGAGCAGCCTGAGAGCACCTTGAGGGCCGCAGGCAGGCAGCCCCCTGGGCCTGGCTTGTGTCTCACATCGGGGCGCAGGCAAGGCCAGTGTGGAAAGAGATGTGGCCCACTGCTCCCCTCGGCCCATGTGCTCTTCTACAGCCATCACGACCAGAACGGGGCTGTGACATCTTTTTATATTCCAAGGACCCAAGGAGGGTTTAAGAGAACACATGCCACGTAGTGGGACACCCATCAGCCACACGCGTCCTGGAGCCTCTGCTCCAAACCCGCGAGCGAAACCCAGACTCCAGGCAAGAAAGCCTCCACCCTGGCCCCACGGCTCCAAGTCAGGTTGCCGCTGGAGGCCCCACGCCTGGGAGGGGCGGCATCAGCCCCAGGCTCCTCGGAAGGCTGAGGACAAAGCAGAGAAGGGCCCATACAGCTGCCAGCTGTCCTCACTCCTGGGATGCTGGCCTGCCACTCGGGGCTCCCTGAGGGAGCGACGGGCCCGCTCGACCCGCCTGACCACTCCCTACCTGCACCCGATGGCTACGGCTCCCATGCCCTGGAGCAAAGGCTGGGCTCCCTCCGTGGTGACCCCACGAACAAGACAAGTGCCCAGCAAGAGGGGGGCTCCCGACTCCAAAATGTCACAGAAACAAACACCCAAAACAAGAAGAACGGAGGTTCGTCCTGTGGCCCTGATTCCCCCGAGCCAGAATTCCGCTGCTCTGGCCAGGTGGCCTCCTCCGCTGGGGACCTCAGAGCTCAGGATGCCCACGCAGCCCAGAGAAGGGGCAGAAACACGGCACCTGCTTCCCATGCACGGACGTGAGGGCCCGTGCACAGAAGGGATGCCAGCGCGGAGGCACAGGCAGCAGCAGCAAAGAGCCCAGGGGACAGAAGCAGCAGGAGCAGCGTCTCCAGGCCTCGGAGCGCGGGCGCCCGGGCTCACCGTCAGGGAGGGCTCCGTGGACCTCCTGTCCAGTGACTTGGCTCTTCGGTGTGGAGACAGGGGGGAGGCCGAGGCGTCCGGGAGAGGAGCTTCGCTGGGGAGGTCCTGTGGCAGAGAGCAGCCCCGTCAGCACCAGCCAGCCCCTGGGCAGCCGGAGCCGCGGGAGGGCCGGGCTGCAGGGCCATGTTCTGGACGAGGAGGGGGCACTCTGCCGTCTGGGCTCCCTCAGCACCTCTGCCCGTGAGGACAGGACCTGCGCCCAGACTCCTAGTCCCACGCCTCCAGCTGCCCGCGGCCGGGGCCGAGCCACCCTGGTGGGAGAGCAGCCTTTTCTTGCAGACGCACCAGCCACGTGGCTCTCCTGGCCCCCGTCCTCCCCGGGCCTCGTGGGGTCACAGAGGGAAGACGCTGGGCTCTGTGCAGTGAGCACTAGGGCCCCTCTGAGCCCAGAGAGAACAGGAGGAAGACGGAGGGCAGACTCAGGGGGGCCACGAGAGGCGGGTGGCCCAGGAGAGGCGGGTTTCAGAAGTGGAATCCACCTTGGGGACTGGGCGGAGAGAAACTGGGGCTGTGGCCACCACCCGAAAGAGAGAGGAAGGAAAAGTATTCAGCCTCGCGGCCCGACTGCCTCAGAGAGGAAGAGACTAGCTCTGGTTACGACCTGGGACCAAAAAAAAGGCTCACGAGAGCTGGACGGAGTTCCGAGAGGAAGACGCAGAAGACAGGCCTCACCCTCAAGACGTCCACTCAATGGGGAAGGAGATGAGAGACCCGAGAGAGAACCAGGAGATGCGAGCGGGAGGCTGGGCAGAAGAGCGTCCGGGTGTGAGTGGGGCCTCGGTGGGTGTGGGGGCCTCGTGCTGACCCTGCCCCCGCCGCCCCGGAGCCCGAACGCTCACCCGCTTCCGGGGGAAGGCCCTCTTCTCGCTCCGGCCCTGGCGAGTGTCGCTGGACAGCGAGGACCCGGCTGACACGTTGGTCTCCATGTGCTCTGCCTTCTCGATGTCCAAGGCCTCAAATTTCTCTATTACCTGGGACCTCCTGCAAGAGAGAGCATGAGGCGGCTGAGGGGGAGACAGGGTCCCCCAGAGCCCGAGGGGACGTGGTCCGGAGTCTCGGAGGGGCTCCCGCAGCCAACACCCCACGCCTGGCTCGCCCCAGCTTCCGGGCTGCCCTCGCGCAGGGCCCCGGCAGTGCACACCGCTCGCTCAGCCAGCTCGCCTCGGACACCCCTGCTCCCTCTCCCACCTCCGCTGAGGGGGGCCTTTTGGGGGGCTGCCAGCAGTTCATGGGCAAGGCCGTTCCCTTCCACCAGACGCTTCCTTGCCCTCTGCCTCCCAGCCCCCACACTGGAGTCCCCGCACGCTCTGTCGCTCTGCCGTGCTGACGAACTCGGCAGTCACACGCTCAGCGCTCGGCACCCTCTCCTGAGCCAGACGCATCAGAAGGCAGCCAGCACCTCGGAGGGCCCCGTCCTCATCACATTCCTCGCAGGTCTGATGCGGCCCCCACCCCAGGGCATCCAAAATTTAGCAAGAAAAAGACCCACGAATTAACATTGTTTCTGCCAACAGTAAAAAGAATCAAAACCCAAATTAAAAACAAAGCAAGTTGATTTCGTGTGAAAGGGCGGGCGGCATCGTCAGGCCATCTACGGCTGGAGACGGAGCTGAGATGGGAGCGAAGCAGGCGGAGGAGGGGCGAGTAACGTCACACAGCGACACAGCAGGAGGAGGTGGAGAGGGGCAAGACCTGAAAGAAAATAAGGCTGGAGAATGAATAAAACAGAAAAGGACTGCTTGTAAAAATCAAATCATGGTAAATCAAAATTATTCAAAGAGTTAAAGTAGCAAAAACCCGAGGTGATCACTGAGGAGCGCGACCAGTGAGGAGCCGCGAGCAGCCGCATGGGGGACACGCCCTCGGGGGCTGCCCGCGTGTCTCCGGCCAGAGGCCTGTCCTCCCAGAGATGCCGCCCAGGCAGGCGCCCCGAGATCGCCTCACACGGAGGGCTGTCCTTGCATCTGGACGAGCAGCAGAGTCGAGGGCGCCTAGTGAAGGGCCGCTAGGCCCAGAAGCCTAAAGTCTAACTCCATGAGGAAGTGGGGGAACCGGCCCCCATCCCGAGGCCCCGGAGGCCAGCTCGCCCTCGGGAGGCGCACAGTACAGGTGGCTCTCAGGGCTTCTTCCTCAGGAAGGCAGAACTCCTGGGGACCCGGCTCCCTGTGAAGCCAGGGCCTGCGGCGCTCTCAGCTCCCGCGGAGTCTCCTCCAAGGACAGAGCTGTCCGCAGGCAGCCTGCGGGGCCAGCAGCAGTGCGGCCGAGGGGGCAGCAGGGGAGCGAGCGAGCGCAGGAAGCCGGGGCGGCGGGAGGGCCTGGGAACCACGGGGAGCTCTCGCGGGTGCTCGGACTGGCCGGGCGGCTGAGGTGGCCTGTCCTCAACCGACCTGCCGGGTTTAGAGGACACTCCAGGCCCGCTCACAGGCCTCGGTGCCGCCACATGCAGAACGAGAGCTCTTCCAACTGACCCCGGGACCAGAAAGCCCCAGGAAGGCCTTGAGGAGCAGCGCCCGGCAAGGCACAGGCGAATCGCATGCTGCGAGCCGGCCACGGCCGCGAGGGGGTCAGAGGAGCGGACAGGGCGGCGGCACCTGCCAGGGAGTCAGCCACGGTTGACTCTGCCAAGTGGGGCCTTTGAAACTTGGGTCCATTGAAGCCCTGCAGGTGTGACAGCAAAGGCCTCCCAGGTGGGCCAGGGATGGGACGGAACCCGACCTCTCCAGGCTGCCAGCCAAGGCGCAGACAGGACCGCCGGCAGCTGGTTCTGGGGTCAGTCACCAGCAGTTCAACCAGGGCCAGGGCCCCCCACGCTCAGTCGGCAGCAGCTCGCCATCCGAGAAGGATTACTTCCGGGCCAGGGCTCGTCAGGAAACCCACCCCTGAGGTCCCCCAGTCGGGCTCCCGGGCAGCTGCCACTCTGGGTAGCTGTGGCCGGCGTCCTGCCAATGTGGGGTTCTGTTCTACATCACCAGAGACAGGAATCCAATCCAGCAGTGGGAGGGGCGGCTACTCAGGACCAGAGAGCAGGCCTCGGAGAGTGACAGCAGCCAGTCAGATGTCATGAGGGGTCAGTAGGAAAGTGACGCGACAGTGTTAGGATGCAGCGCGGAGGGGCCCCAGGGCAGCCTGCACCAGGTGAAAGCACATCCCCGTGGTAGCAAAGAGCAGGCGGAAGCAAAGCCTCAGAGATGCCGTGTAGCCTGGGCTGCTAGCTGAGAGGGGAACTCCAAGCCAAGCAGGTGCGCTGAATGTTAATTCTTTGGTCCCTGCCAAACCAGGGTGTGGCTGCCCGCTCAGGGGCCTCCAGGATGCAGCAAGAAGACTGGCCGCCTACATCTGGCAAGTCCGTTGACTTATACTTCTGGCAAGTCCGTTCACTTATACTTAAGTGCGCTCAGGACAGCCTCGGCCCTGTCCCGGGTCCATCCTGGCAGCAGGGCCCTCCCGTTCCCAGGTCCGGCCTGGGGTTTATGTTGCGGCTCTGCCGTCCCAGGCAGTTCCCGTGAGGAGCCGCCCTGCTTCTGCGCCCCCGCCTCTGCCCCTGCATACCAGGGTGGTCATACATCTCTCAAGGTTACTAATGAACCAGGCGGACAGACACTGGAGGGCACCCCCCAGTACAGGTCAGCTTCCCCCTCCCCAGCACTGAGGCACCTTGTTTCCTTCTCTCTCTTCCTAGTGCTGGAGGGCACACTTGGGAGAGCAGGTGGTGCTAAGAAGCAAGGGAGCAGAAGAGCAAAGCAACCTGCTCCCAGCCAACCCCTCGAGGGGGAGCCCAGAGCCACCCAGTCTGTCCCCATAGCTCGCCCCAACTCTGAGCTGGGCTTGGGCAGGGGGAGGGTGGCAGCAGGACACTCCACAGACACTTGTGGAACTTGGGTCTGAACCTCTTTCTTAGAAAACAACTTCTTTGGAAATGTAATGAAAACTATGGATTTTCTTTTTCCAGAATATGAATCGTTTCGAGAGGTTCACATCCCGCCAGCAGCCCACGCAGCTGGGTGCGAACCCTCTTGCTGGGCAGACGCTCCATTTATAGACTCAGGAGTGGAAGCTCCTACTGGCAGGGGCACTGGGGCGCTCTGGGCCGGGCCTGGGCCTGGAGCCTCCGAGACGGAACCTTGCAAGATCTTGCCTCCCACTCTCCGGGGGAACGAGGGAAGGGCCCTCCTACCCTCAGACCACAGTCAAGTCCCACACCTCCACCAGCCCTGGCCCAGGCCCATCTCCAAACCCTGTCTCTCCCCAGGCACTCGTGTGTGTGTGTGTGTGTGTGTGTGTGTGTGTGTGTGTGTGTGTGTTGGGGCGGGGGGGGGCGCGGGGAGGAAACATGTAACAAAGTGTGTGAGGGTGTACGAGAATGTGACGGAATGCACGAGTGTGTGAGGGTGCACAGGTGGGTGTGTGTCTAAGAGAATGTGTGAGTGCACGGCAGGGGCTGCAAGGGTGGGAGAGCGTGCACCCACGTTTGCGAGCACATGGCCCTCCAGTCGCCCCCCCCACCGCCCTTACCTCCGCTCGTTGCCAAACAGACGGGCCACCTCTTCCCTGCCAGGGCTTCGGGCCCGAGTCCTACGCTCCAGCCGCCTTCTCTCCACCTGGAAAGCTTCTCGGTGGCTGATCCTGATGGCCTTAGGTACGTCGGCCAGGGTGGCATACTGCCTGCTGGCTTTAAAGGCAGAGGTGCGCCCCGGTCTCTCTGCACCCCGCCCCCCAGCGCTGCCGGAGTCCACGTGGGTAGGGGGCCGGCTGGCTGTGTCCAGGGAGCCGAAGGAGCCACTGCAGACGGTTCGGCCAGAGGGCTGAGGACCTGGGGGAGGAAGGGGGCGGCCAAGCTCCCGGGAGGGCGGGCCGGAGCCACTGTACCTGTTGGTGGGAGTGCCGGGGCTGGGCGGGGAGAGCGGCGGCGGCAGCGGCTGCTCCTCGGCCTTCGCGTCCTGCTTCGTCTTCTCCAGGGAGAAGTAGCCGCTCTCCACCCGGACCTTGCGGCCACAGTCCACACGCTCGCTGCTCGAGGTGCTCTCCTCTGGAAGAGGGGCAGGAGACATGCTGGGCCGGCTGCCACCTCTGGTTGAGGACTTTCCAAGAAGGCACGCGGATCCAAACAGGCCACCTCTCTACCTCCCACCTCCAGAGGCTGGCGTGGCCCCCCCAGGGCAGAGCCCCAGGAGAGGAACTTACCCTTATCTGCCTCTCCCTACCGGGCTGCCGCTGACAGACTGTCAGGGGCTCCCTGAGCTTCTAGACTGGGGGCTCCACTGGGAGAGCAGGATTCTCCCAGGAGAGACGTCCCAGCAACAACTACTTCCTACCGAACATCAAGGAGGAATCCAGGGGCCAACTAGCCACGCAACCTTTTAGTACATTTTTGGAGGGACGGGCAGAGAAGCACCTTGGCAGGAGTGAGAGAGGAGTGAACGGTTCTGGATGTGGATGGGCGTGTGCTGCCTGGGGAGGGCTGAGGGACCTTCTGCCCAGAGCCCGTACAAGATGCATTTCACCTGAACGAGCTGGGTCCCAACTGTCCATGCGCCTCTAGTGGCCTGGACAGGTGTAAAGGGCAAAGCCAGCCTGTCTCGTGCAGAGCCCTCTAGGGCCTGGACGAGGGAGGCTGAGGCTGCCGCCCCGCTTCTGCTCAGGCAACTCCAAGTGCTAGGTGGAGAGGCGCAGTCATGCCAACGATATCCTCCCCAGCATCCTCTTCCCCTGCTTCACCCAGGCGCCTGGGCAGAATGGGACAGAGCAGGACAAGACAGCCCTCACTGCTGCTGCTCTCAGGACACAGTGGGCTTCCAGAGATAACGGGGACTTGAAGACGAAGCAGCCATGAGACACAGGAACCAGAGGCCCCCTAGTACACAGACCTCGTTACAGAGCATCCTGATTCTCACGACACCTGCCTGGGGCTCACAGAGCAGGTGCTGTCTTCCTCCTTTACAGGTAGGACTAAAAGAGGTACAGGGGAGGGGCAGGGCAATGGCTGGAGGCCAGCGACCCAGGTCCCACACCAGGCCAGGCCCAGCCCGGGGCTGATGGACACAAGGTGAGGGAGCCTGAGGCCCGGGGCTCACGATCGGCTCAGAGGCCCCGAGTCCCAGAACCAGCTCTGTCGGGAGGCCCATTCTAGTGCTTCCAGCTGGGGCACCAGGACAGGTGGGCCCGAGGGCCAGCCCGGCCACCACTTACCATCTCTGCTCTCCAGCCCTGGCTCCCTCAGGGTGCCGGCCACAGGAGGCTGGCTCTGGCTGGGACTCTGAACTGGACTCGGGCTGCTCCCATCGGGCTGGTCCTTGGCCCTCATTTCTTCCTGCCAGAGTGTGGACTTGGTGGTGGGAACCTTCTCAGCACTGGGGATGCTGCTGCTGCTGCTGCTGCTGCTGCTGCTGGTGACAGCCATCTTGGCCGGCCCTGGCTCCTGCAGGGGAGAGCGGTGTCCGTGCGGGCCTAGGAGCACACGGTCTGAGCTGCCCGGGTACCTGGCTACCAAGGTCAACTACACCATGTCAGAGGCCCAGAATGCCAGAAGGGAAGGCTCAGAACAGAGATGTCCTGGTTGGGCTGGAAGCTTTTTCTCTTCTGCAGCCCCAGCTAGCACCCCAGGTGGGAACCCAGGCCAGAGCTGGTGCTGCCCCAAGGGAGAAGCATTTGTGCGAGAGGTACTTAGCCAGACACAGAGTCCAAGGCCAGAGCACACAGAACCGTAACTCCACACTGCAAGCCTAGAGCCCAGACAGGGCAGGGCTGGGACCCCCGCCACTCTGTGGCACCTGCTCAGGCCCTGGGCCCGAGTCCCTGCCCACCCAGGGCACTGGGGTGCCTGCTGCTGAGGGGCTGCCAGCAGGATGGCTCTGGGTGCCCCCAGAAAAGAGGCACATCTCAGCTGTCTTTCCCCAAAACACAGGGACCACCTGCTGGGCTCTCGGGGCGCCGCACCCTCCAGCCCTCACCAACCACCCCGCAGGGGAGGATGCCTGGGCTGAGAGGAGGCGGCAGCCCACGCTTGCCCGGCCAGTAAGAGGCAGAGTGGGGCTCTGAGCACTTTCCACCACCAGGCACCCCGGGAGCAGGAGAAAGGCCCAAGAGGGGGCTTCACGTTGTATGGGCACCCCTGAGGAGCCACCAAGAAGCCCAGGCACTCTGTGTCCCAAAGTGAGAGACAGGCATTTCACCAGATCCAAAGTTTCCTTAGCTCTGCAAGGATCTCAGGCTTCCTGGGATGGGATAAAGCCAGGATGACTCTTCCCACAGACCCAGGATACACCTGACCGCCCATTCAGGCAGAGCCATTAGCAGACCTGACTCCCCAGCTGGAGATTCCCGAGAGCTCTGACCCACCACGGAAGAAGTGGACTTGGAAGAACATGGTGTGGTTTCTGACAGTTTCCTGAGACTAAAACAGAACCAGCTCCAATGACCCGAGGAAGCCTGGCCCTGGGGACCCTGCTCCACACCCCAGCGGCGACGCTTTCCTAAGCAGAAGCCGTTCTGTGTGCCGCTGCCCTGCCCCCTCCCAACAACCTGAGGTTTGTGCTCAGAGGCTGGGCGTGGCTCTGCTGGGTCCAGGGTGGCGCTGAGATTCCTCCTGCAGAGCTGGGCGGGGGTGACCTGAAGACCTTGCTCGGTGCATCTGTCCCCTCTGTGGAGGGGAGGCTGGACCAAGGGAGACAACCAAGGGAGACAGAGGCCGCCAAAAAGGGTTGAGGGGGAGGGGCGGCGCTGTGCCCATGATGGAAGGGCCTTCCTGCCAGCGCTCTCAGCCCCACGCCATGAGTGTATTACCCTGGCACATGCATACCCCTCTCTGATGCCCGGGGTGAGCCCAGCACTGGGTAGGGGGTGGGCTTGCAAGGATCCTCAAGAGGCAGAGGAAATTCCAGGCCTGACAGGCAAGGGGCAGTGACTGGGAGCTTAAGGAACACGTTTCCCAGCACCAAGCGCTCCCAGACCTGCCTCCTGGGCCTGGGCCCCCAACCTGCACAGGGCTGGTTGCACCCACAGATCCCTCCCAGGCTCCCACTTCTGGGGACTCACCCCAGAGAACAAGGGCCCTGGGGTTCTCTGGACGGCGGCCAAGGCCCACAGGGAGCTTTTTTTTTCCTTTTGGTAGCCCTGCTTTCTCCTGCCTCTATGCCAAGCCTCACCGAGTCAGCAGGGACAGGAGGGCAGTGTGGCAGCAGGAACAAAGCCACCGTGGCTTGCAGGAGAGGGGCTGGTTTCTAAGTAAAGTCGCTTCTCTCCAGCACAGCTGGGTGGACAGCAGACTTCGCAGGGGCTGGGCCAGGGCCACATGGCACCACCCCCACTCCCCATGCTGTCACCATCACGGGAGGGAGGGTGCTGGGGCTCACGCCAACACAGATCCCTGGTGCCTGTGCGAGAGGAAGGAGGGGAAGCCCAGGCTCCCAGGTGCTGTCTCTGTGTGGTCGGGACAGCTGCACGTCCAGGGCTGTCAGTGCCATAATAAAGTCTGTGCTGTTTGGCTGCTCAGAAAGGGTTTTCAAAGCAGAGACGAAAGAGGAAGCAGGGCAGGAAGGCAGGCCCCAGTCAAGGGGCCTCTGAAGCCTCCACATGCTAAGCAGGCTCCTCTGGAGGGGGTTTCACAGAAAGCCTTGCTTTCTACCTCCAGGGCATGGAAACTGAGCAGGGACCCAGTGAGAAGGAGGGTCCTGACCCGGAGTGGGTACAGCAGCAAGCACCCAAGTGGAAAATAAGATACCTGAGAAGAGGTGGCAGCTGACAACACATATATGGGCCTGAGGTGGGCTGGGCCCTGGGCCTGACGTGGGGCCTCACTCACGGAGAAAGGTCTGCTGTTTTATGGGTCTTTGAAGAAACGCCAAGAAGCAAGGGCCAAGAGCCTGAGCAGGTAAGGAGACAGAGGATCCAGCCCCTGGCCTGCACACGGGGCTGGGAGACACATGGCCCCTGGCCTCACCCGAGTCCCAGCTCTGGGCTTTGGGGAGACGGAGGTAAGGGCCGCTGGTTACACCCTGAGTGGATGATCACTCCTCCTCTCTAGGCACCTCGTTACCAGGAAGTCTTTCCTCAAACAGGCTGAGCAAGCAGCAGCTCCTGGGAGCCTGTGCCTCTCAGGCTCCAGCTTCGGAGACTCTGGTCAGGGCCAGCCTGTCTCCCCCACTGCGCTGGGCTCTGCTGGGACCCCCGCCCCCGGCAGAGAGGACGTCTGCTCTCCCCCACAGCCCAATCCTCATCCCCCCTCATGCCTGAGGGGTGCCTGCACGCTCCAAGGCCCCAGCTCCCAAATGCCTCGACACCCTCCTCGAAACAGGACCCTGGGCTCCCCTGCCCGCCTGAGTTCCTAGAGCGTGGGGTGCAGCAAAGGGACACCTCCAGCCCCCAGCTGGTTTGATCCCAAACTCCGGGGCCATGAGAAAAAGGCTAGGTATGGGGTCTTGGGTTCTTGTCTCTACGGGGGCCCCTAAGGCATTAGACTTTTCCCACAGCTCCATCTTGGGCTGCGGAGGGGAGGCCTGCCCAGAGACCCTCCCCCGCCCCCCGGACCCAAGTCTCCTCTGGACAGGCCCCACAGCCCTCCACGAGACTGACTGACAGGGGGTTGTCCCTGATGAAGACTCACAGCTTCCAAAAATCAGCAGCCTTGAATGGGATGCTCAGGGGAGCCAGGGCAGAAGGAAGAGACACCCTGCCTGCCGTAGGTCGAGCAGAGGAGGCTGGGACCTCAGTACCCTGGGCTCTAAGAGACCCTCGGGGAAGAGGGTGATCTCCCCACCCTGCAATCACATGGCTCCTGCTACCAACCCAAAATGTGAAGCAGCATTTGCGGGGAGAGGATGTCACAGGGGAAGGGACAACTGGGAAGCAGGGACACAACCAAATTCCCCGGCCTGGTAGAAAGTGCCTTCTGTATGTGTATTTGCCTTATTTGGAGGCAGGAGCTCTGCTCCAACACTGTTTCCAAGGCATTGCTATGGAAACGCGATGGAACTCTAAACACCCTTATTCCGCCTGGGGTTTTCTCTCAAATCAGGAAGCTTTGGGGGATTTGCCTGTGTGTCTGCTGTTCCCCAGCAGGAAGCTCCACTTTCCGTCTCTAGGAACGAGTGCAATTCCATTTTGCCAACTTCCTGCCAGGGACACTACCTTCCAAGGGGATGCTGGCCTGTGACCCTTCGGGGAGGGTGGGCAGAGGGCAGACAAGGACCATCGGCTGAGAGCAGGCCGGGGCCACACTCCATCAGCAGGAGGGCCTGTGCAGCAGCCCAGGGCAGGCGTGGCCAGGGGAGTCTGAGGGGGCGTGCAGGAGAAAGGGGACCGGGCCAGCACACACCTCCCTCTCCTGCCCAGACCTCTGTCACTCAGGGAAGCCCAGAGGAGCCAGCAGGGACTGATGATCCCCAGAGGGTAGCCAGGTTCTCCACGGGAGGGCTGTCAGGCTCTGGGGCTTGTGAGATGCTCACGGGACCCCCGATCACCATCCTGTCCACTCTCAGGGGTGCTGTGAGGCTCAATCAGGCAAGACAAGACAACCGAGTAACAGGAAAGTTTGGGGCAGAGAAGAAGGGAATCACATGTACAGTACAGTTGGCCCTTTGAACAAGCAGCGGTTGGAGCGCTGCCCCCTCTAAGCGGTCAAATATCCAGCACGACTTAGAGTCGGCTCTCTGTATCCACGGTTCCTCCATGTCCGCGGCTCCCACCAACCGCGGACCGTGTAGTCCTGCAGGATTTACTATTGAAAACAACCCACATAAAGTGGGCCCACAGAGCTCAAGCCCATGTTGTTCCAGGGTCAACTGCACTGAGCACCAAGGACGGGCCCAGTACTTCCTTCCACACACATGGGTAGCCGAGAACTAGACTTCAACAGGCCCATTTTGCAAATCAGCTCACTGAGTCCCTGAATCCCTCCAGTGCCCTGAGCCCCTGCAGGCCAGCCAGGGAGGTAAGGGCTGGACCTGGTGGGACCACCCCAGCCGCCTCCCACTCTGGTCTCATGGGATCTGAGGCAGAGGCGCAAAATCAAGGCCAGTGCCAGTGTTTTCCATTTACGGTCAGCCCAGAGCAGAAGTGGGGTCCCTCAAGAGCCCCCCTCACTTGGCTGGGACACTCTAGGACCCCCTTGCCCAGCCCCCCTGTTCAGCCTGCTGTCTGCAGAATCATCTCTCCCGGCATGCTCCTGGCTCCCCAGCAGCTGGCAGGACGGTCAGGGGGAGGGACACGCACTGTGCTACCGCTGCGAACCCCTGCCTGCAGGATGGGTGCCTCTGGGGGCAGCTCCACAGCAGGCCACCCCCTCCCAGTAGGGGTCCCGCCTTGTGGCTCGGAGAGGAGTGCGCAGCTCACAGACCAACAGAAGGAAGGAAGGGACCCCAGGGCTGATGGCCACCTCACCCCTGACGTGACCCCTTTCCCTTGCGCCCTATTCTAGGCTGGGTACTGAAGCCCCCCAAGCTCCTAGGGCGCACTCTCTTTGCCCCAGCTCCACCAAGGGGATGCCAGCTGGCAGCCCCGCCCTCACCTGTGGTGTGGGGGGCTCCACCTTCCGCTTCTTCTTCTGGTTCTGCTTGTTGGTCCTGGGATAGACCATGAGCATCTCCAGCCAGCTGGGGAAAGAGGAGGGGGGAGCGCCAGTCAGACCCTGCTCTCAGGGACCAGGACCCCGCCAGTGCCCACCCAGCCTCCAGGCACCAGAGCAAGGCAGAGCACCAATCAGATTAGAGCTGTCACTGCCGGGGCAGGAAACCCAGCAGCGCAGCCGGGACGAGCACAGACTGAGCCAAGGCCACTCCCAGGCGCTGACCCCACAATGACCACAGCGCAGGCGGGGAGGCCCTTCAGGCCTGGAGATGGGGCGGGCTCCACGCTGGTGCGGCAGGAGGCCTGACCGCAGGCCCCTGGCAAGGACTCGGCACTGTTTCTACCACTGACCTTTCTCTGGGGCCTGGACTCCACTCGAGGAAGGAACCCGGGACTCTGCTACTGAACTTCCCCACAGCGGGTCACTTCAGGGGGCTGCGCATCTGACCTCCCAGACTCATTCGCTCACCTCTGGGCCCGACTTGCACAGGGAGGGCGCTGGGCACCTCGGTTTTGGGGAAGGCTCAGCAGAGCTGCCCAGGGACCCTGTCCAGGGACCCATACCAGGGCCCACATGCTGGACCAGCAGCAGGGAAGGCCACAGGGGAGCGTGGGAAGAACAGGGACTGAGGCAGGAGGCTTGGATTCAGATCTGGCTCTGCCACCCCCAAACCATGACCCCAGGTGGCTCCCAGGCCTCTGGGCTTCTGTCTCCTGGTCTCTGACGCCAGGGGCTGGATTAGGCCGTGACATGACCACTGCTTGCCTCACTGGAGCTTCGTAATAGCTGGGAAGGTTGGAGGAAGGGGAAAGAAGGAGGTGTGGTGGCGAAGGGCAGCCCCAGTGCTTTCTCCACAGGGGAAGGTACTGCAGGAGACACTGGGCCACTTCTTCCCAGAGCCCCAGGGTCCGTGTTGGGCCTGCTGCCAGCCTAGGCTGACGACCTGGTGGCGCTGGCTGAGCTGCTGTACAAGGCAGGGTCTGCACGGTCAGGGCCCTGGCTGCAGCGATGACTGGCACCCCAAGCCTGGGGCAAGGAGAAGGGCTCTGGTCTTTAGTTCTCAGAGGTGCTTCTTTCATTTGTGAGGGAGGGGCGCGGGATGGAGGCTGGTCATAGCCGGCTTCTGGGACAGCCTAGGGGGCTGTGCTGGTTGTGCTGCTGACAGCTGTCAGCTGGGAGAGCAGGATTGGGTGTGGGGCATCCCAGCATCCGAGGTGAGGCCTAGCCCAGAGAGAGCAGGGGATTCTCAGTTTGCTGAGAGAATGAACAATCCCTGCACTGTGCAGACCTGACGCACAGGTCCTGTGCCTGCGGTCCTCGAAGCAAGAAAGGAGGCCACGGATGAATCTGCACAGCAGCAGACGAGCACTCTCCAAGGCCTTCCTTCAGGTAACCTAAGGAGTTCGCGTGCTTGTGGGGTTAAGAGACCTGCTTTCTAGCCTGCCACGGGGGCTGAATTTCCTCTGGGAAGTTCACACCAAGGAACCACGCCTGCAGAGGGCCCCTCTTCAAGCTTTACCGGGGAAGGGAGGGGAGGGGAGGAGAGACTGCTCAGCAAAGTCACCTCATCCCGCAGGGCCCCGGGAGCGGGGGCCATGGCAGGGAGGGGCAGAGCCTTCGGGGTGCCCGGAGCCTCTGCACGCTGGCCCAGTCGCTCTTGAATGGCAACACTAACGAGCTGGGCAAACCTGTGCACCTCGCAGGACAGGGCCTCACGGGAAAGGAGAGAAGATCTGCACCGCGGCTACGCTGCTGACTAAGTGGAGCCCCCGGAGACTCAGGGATGGAGCGCAGGGCGAGGGTGGGCCCGGCCTGCCCCACTCAGCGGTGCCGTGGCCAGAGGTTGGGGGATGCCCAGTCCAGGCACAGATAATGGGCCGTGTCCCCCGTACTGGGGTTCCTCACAGCAGCCCAGCAGGAAGTGTGTGATGCTACCCAGATGGGTTACAGACGTTAAAATACACCCAGGAAAGAGATGAGTGCGGGGAACGAACACACGCGGCTGGTGGTGAATGTGGGCGCCAGGGACACGGTAGAGGGACCCCTCAACTCTGAGGGCAGAGCTCAAAGGCAGCGGTATGGAGAGGAGGGGCAGCTGGGACCCAGCCCCGCCAGAGGCACTGAAGAGCCCCCTTGCCAACTCCTGCCAAATCTCACCTCCTCTGAAGAGCCAGGTGGAGCGGCACCTCCTGCTGTGAGGGGACAGGGAAAGAGACTCTCGCCATCAGCTCTGGGACAGACGCGGCTGCCTCTGGCCGTCCGGGGGTCTCCATTCAGAGAAGACCCCGGAAAGAAGGCAGAAGGGACTGTTCTCTACTCCTCTCCCTTGAAGTCAGCACCTCTTTAGGGACCCATGTGGGGGCCCCAGAGCTCACAGATGAGGTTACCCAGCAAGGAGCCTTGCCAGGCGCTCAGACCCAGGAGGCCAAGGGCAGGGCAGAGGAGGGAGAGAAGATGCAGACACAGTCTGTCCCCAGGACACACTGCCCCAGGCGACTCCCTGAGGAGGCCATGTCCCCGTGGATGGGGAAGACGAGGAAGCTGCTGCCCAGGGTTGCAGGAGCCCTCGCACTGGGCAGGAAGCAGCGAGGCCCAGCCCAGGATGAGGGGAGGGGAAGAGTGTCAGGTAACTGGCTCCGGCTCTGGATTTGCCACCAAGCCACAACACTAGGCTCCAGCCTCAGGACCCCCAGGACACACAGCTGGTATCTCACCCGCTAATGACCTTGTCTACCCACGCTGCACAGGAATGGCAGGCCCTGTACATGCATACAGGAGTGACCGTGGGAAAGGGGCTCAGGGACTGAGCCGAGGACCCTGCCAAGTGCCTGACGGAGGGTCCCATCAGAGAGGCCAGAGACCACATGGCACGCCACTACATCACTGACCTGGGCCCCAGCTCACATGCTCCCTGTTGTCCTGGGGACCTCAGACACCCCTTTCCCATCCACCCCTTTCCCATCACCCAGACCCCTCCCTAGGACCCAGCTCCCAAGTGGCGGGGAATAGATCTCCTCAAGGAATCCAGTTGGGCAATGGAACCTCGGCCAGGCGTGCCTGCCAGACAAGGCCATGGCAGCAAGTGTGAACCAGGACGTGCAAATGGCTCCGTGCTGTCACTCACACCTGGAGTGATTAGGCTCCCTTCATTTCCTGGACCTCAGTCTCGCAACCGCAGAACGAGGGCTTGTAAAACCCTTTACACTCTTAAACCACAAGGTTCTAAGATGAGGATTAAGGAGAAGCAGTGAAAGTGGTCCTTCTGTTAGGCCCTAGAGTCAGAAACGCAAACCTGCCTCTGCCCAGGGGAAGAGGACTTGGGGTGAGCTGGCACCCAGGAGGGGGCCTCTGAGCCCCTTGGCAGCACGAGTCTGGCCTCGCTCCATGCCCACCTCAGCAAAAGCAGGGTCTCCTGGCCACACTCTCACTTTCTCACTCAGCAGCCTTGGGCAGGCTGCAGCTGAAGTCCTGAGCCGCAGGCCAGGGCTCTCAGCAGCCTTCAACCTGTTGAAAGCAAGGTGTCTGACATTCTAACTCCCTGTCTTCTGTGCTGTAATAATCAGCCCAGTCCCCCAACCCCTCTGGTTCACTTTTTCATTTTCACCTTAAAGGACGACGGGATTCTGCATGACCCAGCACCCAAGCTCCCGGCAGGGCTGGGGCACCTGCTCGCTGTCATGTACCATGTCACGTACCGTGTCACGAACCGTGTCACGTACCGTGTGTGGCTGGGTGCACAGGACTGGTGGCAGGTGCCCCAGGAGCAGGGCTCCCAGAAGGCAGATGTGGCAGGGCTCAGAGCACGGAGCTCAGCCCGCTGGCCTATTGGCTGCCTGAAAATCTGGGCCCCTCTACTTCCTAGGGCTTCCCCAAGCCTCTTGCCAAGGCATGCTGGGGGAGCAGGTGACCCAGAACTCTGTCCCTTCCCCTCGGCTGAGGAAGGCAGTGCGTGCGGTCACCCTGCGGTGACTCCCATAGGCAGGCACGGGGCACACGACGGAGACACAGGCCTCCTCCACTCGGACAAGCCCCACCCTTTATGAGCGCCAGCTGATGGAGCCACACGCATTGCAGGGGAGGGCTTCCCAGAGACGTCACAGCTTTGGGGACAGAGGGTCACTGCAGACCGAGGGGAGGGCGGGAACGAAGGCGAGGAGCTGGGGAGAGGCAGCAGGGGGCGTGCGGTGACAAGCAGCTCAGCAAGGAGGGACAGGGCGGTGGGGGCAAAGGCTGCGGGGCTGAGAAGGGCCCCAGGGGCTTTCAGGCAGGAGGGAGGCGAGGTCGGATGAGCTCTGGAAACTGAGTCCCTCGTGGACGAGTGATAGATGGTTGGAGCGCAGTGAGAATGGAGCGTGGAGCCCAGAGAGAGGCTGGGAAGATGCGCCAGCGCCAGCAGAGGGAGGCCGCTGGGGGAGCGGGACATGCAGGGGCAGCCTGGCGAGTGTGTGGACATGGGGATGAAGCAAAGGTGGGTGGAGGGTGAGGCCAGTGTGGGTGAAGAGAGGGACTCAGAAGAGGAGACACAAGGGGCAGAAAGTGAGGGCAACGCCAGCCGTCGTGCCTAAGAGTCCTGGTCTAAGGAGCTGCTGGCAGGCGGGGGCCCCTCTTCCCAAGACGTGCAGAGCGAACTCACCCGCTGATGATCTCCTTGGTCTCTGCCCGGATGAAGTGCTCCTTCTCAGGGGTCAGAATGCACAGGGAGAACTTCTGGCCCGTGCGGCCCTCCCCATCCACCACGTCTGTGCACTGGTTCATGTTGATGGTGCCCTGAGGGAGGGTTGTGGGCTGCGAGAGGAAGAAGATGGGGCAGGGAGTCGGTCACTCTGGGGGCAGAGGAAGGCAGCAGGGAATGTCCCTGCATCCCACGGCCCTTTCTGGCCCGCTGTGCTTCTCCTCAGTCGCCTGGGCCTCTCAGAGCTGTGCAGACAGCTGACTACAGCAGAGGACAGGGTGGGCGCTGCCTCGGCCCGGCCCTCGCAGCCTGCCTTCCCACTGACCCATCTCCAGGGAGGAGCGGCGACAGGCCTGCTCTTCTCAGAGGATATCCAGCTGGACATTCCTTCCCACTGCAGAACAACATCCCAGCTAGTCCTGGAGGAGGGCGGGGGGCTGGGGGGTGGGGACAGGCAGGAGACGCTCCTTTAAGACAGCTGGGACGACAGAGGCAGCCAGGAGCCTGGTCTCAGAGGGTGACTGATCCAGGAAAGCAGGGAGAAAAGCTCCGGAGGAGGTGGTTTCAAAATAGCAAGGTTGCTTTTAGAGGCAAGAGGGGGCCAGACAGAAGCACATCTTGAAGGCGGGCTGTGGGGCAGGCAGGCCACCTCCAGGGCTGCCCATGAGGAGCACCGCCAGGCTGCCTGGCCAGGGCCAGAACAAATAACAACGTCCCCCCTCTTTTCTATCAGCTAGGCTATTAGACACTGATATCAGGGAGAGAAATCCAGAAATAAGAAAAGATGGTTTTAAGAAGTTCCTACTGAGGGGAAGGGTGAGGACCTCCCCCAGACATGAGGAGGCTTATGGGGGGGGGAGGCAGGTGGCCATGGCTGCCACCACACCAGGTGCAAAGACCCCGCTGAGGGCTCTCACAGGGAGGCGAGCCCCAGCTCCGACTCCCACCTCCATCTCCAGGGCAGCTGCCAGCTCCCCCAGCTGCCCCACGGAGCCCTCCCCAAGAGCCCGGCACTTCCCAGGTCCTGGAGGAGCAGCAGGGAGAAAAGGCAATGATGGCTGCTGGGCTAGGGGCTGCCTCGTCCGTGCTCCCTCCCTCCCACCTGCCAGCAGAGGAGGGGGGCCCCGAGCTCTTCTGACCCACGACCACCTCCCTTCTTATCCACTGGGGCCCGACCCCAGGAGCCAGACCCAAGGGGCACTGGGTTCCCCGAGTTCTGGCCCCGACGTGGCCGCGGGCTTGCTGGGCCACCGCAGGGGAAGGACTAAGCTCCCTGGCTCCCAGAAGCCTTTCTGTGGGGGGCCTCTGGGATCAGCCTGTCCTCCTTGGGCCCAGCTCAGAATGGAGGTGGCAGGGCAGGAGGGCCGGCCGTGAGCCCACAACGGGGAAATAGCATGCACCCTTGCTGTGTGTTCAAAGTGTGTCCCGTCTCCGAACTGCCCCCCAGGTGGGGACATGAGAAGGGGCCACACCCACGCCAAGCCTAGTGCCCTTGTTGAGTGAAGTGGCCTGGTAGCATCTCTCCTGGGGACTCCTGGACGGCCCTTGAGCTGGGAAAGGGAGCTTGGGTGGGTTGTCCTCAACCAAGCAGAGGGGGTCCCTCGGGAGCAGCGGACAAGGGAGGTGGCCTGGGTTCCCCGCCCCGGATGAGTGTGTCTTCCCCCCCTTCCTGCCCCGGCCCCAGCCCCTGCTCCCTTCAGAGGGTCTAACACTGGGCCTTCCCCGGCATCGTGCCAGTGCCCTTCAGAACCGTCTCTGGGTGGCGACCTCTGCCCTCTCTGGAGCCAGACTCCCGCAGGCGGGAACACTCAATCCCCACTGGCCCTGACAAGGCATACGGCCTCTATGAGGCAGGTCCTCAGGGAGGACCCTGATGCCACGAGGAGTAAGGCACGAGCTGAAAGCACAGGTGCACCTGGTGCACTCCTTCCCTGAGAGAGCCGGACAGGAGCAGAGGGGCTCTTCCTCCTTCATCCACCATGCTGCCGGCACAGGCGCACGGCCCTGAAGGGTTACCGTCTGTTACACACACAATACACACAGGTAAGTTCAATGGGAACCATAAAAGACATCATCAAAAGTTCTAGAGTTTTCTTCTCACTAGACCACGTAGCGGGCCCCCTGGAGGCACACGTTCCTCTTTAGAGACCACTGCTCCAGGGCTCGGGGTACCAAGCTGCTCACTGGCCCCTTCTGCACAGTGAGTAGGTTCCCAGGTGAGGTTTCCCTGCCGGCCCTGCAGCTCCATGTGGTCACGGGACTCACTCACCAACTGCACCGTGAGACTTCTGGCAACCTCTCCCTGACACGAAGGCTCTACCTCCTTCCGGAAAAGCTTTCAGAAAGGCCAATGAAAGGCAAAGACATAACAAGCTAGGGCTGAAGGACATGGAAGTTTCTTTACCACCTCTGTGTCAGGATCTTCCAGTTACAACCTCTTTCCTGCTTCCTTAAATGTGGCTTACCACAAGGCGGGCATTATCTAATCCTGTTACACAAGCAGGAGAGGGAGCAGAGAGTAAACAGCGGTCATCAACAGAAGGGAGAACTGGCAAACTGGTCCAGGTTCACAGGGACCTGCCCGTGACGGCTCCTTCGGGGTCTCAACAGCGCCACCCAGGGGAAGAAGCAGCACCCGCACACCGCTGCGTGCTCACTGACCGCTCCCACCACCCGCACCTGCCCCTTCACTGCTCTGCCTTCAACTGCATCTCTCGCACTCAGAGCTCGGGCAGACTCAACCAAGGGTCTCCAGGGAGTCCCAGGCGGAGGTCGGACCCTCCCCACCTCTGTCCAGGAGCAGAGCACACCCACCTGCATTGTCAGCATTGGGGAGAGAAGAGAGCACGCTCCATATAACAACCCGTTTCCTGGCTAGGCGGCCCTGGTGCTAGGAGAGCCAGGGCGAGTATCTAGGCTGTAATGCAGCCCTCACCCCTGGCACTGTCAGAAGAGAAACCAGCCCAGTCCAGTGACCTCCCGGCCCTCACCCTGCAATTCAAGAGGTTAGGAATCCAGGCCTTCTCCAAGGCTGGGCATCACCTAGTTTTGCTCATTTCACTTTCCAAAAAAGGGATGGCTGTCGGAAGGCCAACCGATGCAGCTGTGTTGCCAAGTTATGGGTTCAGTCCTCACCCGGCAATGTCACTGGACGGCCCTCCAGCCATCTGGGGGCCTCTGATCCTCCTCTGGCTTCTACACTGCACCAGCTAAGATGGCAGAGCTGCGACAGGGCTGAAGATCCTCTAAGAATGAGGTGGCCAAGCAGGAGAGCACAAGACAAGGGCCTTTGTCTGGGGATGTGACCACGCTCTACCGAGAACCCAGCTTTCCTGCCTGTCATCTGCTCGCTGGCTCACAAGAGGCCCACTCAGGAAACTCCTGAACAGCAGCCTCACCCCCTGGGGACCGGGACCCTCCACCCCCACCCTTGGCCCAAGCAGGTGCCATTCAGGGAAAACAGGCCTTGTCCATTTCTTGCCGGATCCTGGAAGTTTGGGAAGGAGTGAGCTTCTAAGAGCCTGAGAGAAAGAAGAGGAAAGTTGGACAGAAACACAGAGAAGAGCCCTTGAGACCTTTCAGCAGGACCGTCCCACCAGGCAGCTGTGCTTACAGACCCAGAGGGGAGGCAGCTCAAAGGCGAGACTCAGATGGGATGGAAATCCTCCATTTTACCCCTCACTCCCCTAGTCAGATGCGAAAATGGAGACCCACAGAAGCAAAGGGCAAAGAAGCACTCTCAAGGTCGGAAGGTACCTTTCAAGGGAGCCCAACCCCGTCCACTGTCTGAGGTCCTAGCTTGCTTAGGCCACTCACGCCCGGTCCAAGCAGAGCCCACATCCTTTCTTTGGGATTGAGGAGGTGGGACCTGAGTCCTCTACAGAAGCAAGGTGGCCCTGGGGAGCACCTCATCCAGTTGCAGGCGCCCCCAGAGCCCCATGTCCCTGGAGAAGCAGGTGCTGGTCAGGCTCACAGAGGCCGTCTCCTGGCTCTTCCCACTCCCACCAAGCTGTCCACAGAGCCCCAAGTCTGGCGCACCATGAGTCCTTCTCTCAAGAGGCAGCGCTGGTGACCACCCCAAGTGCCACCCAGGCCACAGTCCAGCCCAGCAGCCAGCACTCTCCAGATGGATATCCCCAAAGCCCAGGTTCCCCAAGGAAACTGTAAAGACTCTTGGAAAAGGGGTCTTGAGGCGCACCCATGAGATCACGATCCCACCAGGACCCGGAGTGAGCCAAGCCCCTGCCCGGACCCAACAGCTCAGAGAGGCCTCTGCCAATCTCGGCCAGGGCCCCGGAGCAGTGGGGGTGGACAAGAGGCTACAGGAGGTGCCCGCCCAGCAGAACTTCCTTCCTCCCGTTCCTCTTGTTGCCAGCAGCCAGCTGTGCCCAGTCGTGCTGTGAGCTTCCCCCATGTTCCACGTCGTGGTCCACAGGGGGGCTCACAGCCATCCTGCAGAGCAGCCCAGGCCAAGCTGTGCCCACAGTCTCACTGCCAGTCCCCAGGTGTCGGGTCTGTGTCCTTGCTGTCACCTGACCTCCTCCCAGGGAGCCCTGACTCTGCACCCTCCCTGCCCCTTAGATCTCCAATGTGAACCTGCCTGCTCCAACTCACTGCCCTGGAGGATGCTTGGCCAGCCAGGCTAGGGGCTATGGCACAGGGGACCTGCCACCTGACCGCCCATCACCCCAGGACAGGAGGGAGTGCCGATGTCAAACACCGACCTCGCTCCCAGCCCCCTCCTCCCTGCAGAGATTGGAGGGGCTAAGCTAAACTCTGGGCCTTAGGTTTCCAGAACCCACTGGCCAAGAGGAGCCCCAGCCTTGGACCAGAATCCTAACTGTGCCACCACCTCCTCTGTGACCTTGGGCAACTTGCACATTGTGAGCCTCAGTTTCCACAGGTATAAAGTGGGAGGAACAGTATGCCCACTCCAAGTGTAAAATGGAGTAGCTGCTGTGGAAAATAAGTGTGGAAGTTCCTCAAAAAGTTAAACATGGAGTTACCTTATGACCCGGAGAGGAGACGTTAAGTCACTGCATTTTCCCTGAGTGCTGCCATGGGAAGAAGGGATGCAAGTGTTGGCCACGTGTGCCTCCTACCCTGGGGCACAGAGGGGGCCCCAGGGTGAAGGGAGAGAGCTAACCTGCTGGGCGGGAGGGACCTCCAGGCCTCATCCTGTCCCTGAGACGGGAGGGAAAGCCTGGCCTCCTGCCTGCTGGCCCTAACGTGACCGACATATGGCTCTTAAAAATGACGGGCCACACCAAGGGGTTTACCCGAGGGCGGCGAGCAGCTCACGCCTGTCCTCCGTGCCTCGTCAGCCCCCATCTTAAGGCCCTGGGGAAGATCTAGCTCTGGTTCCCCAGCCACACTCTGCAGGGGGAGCTGGGGGAAGGTGCAGGGAGGCAGGGCTCTGCCCTCTGCCCAGCACCGACCCCCTCCCCAGTGCAGCATCCCCGCCCTCCTCCCCGTGGGCTCCCTGGAGCAGGGGGTCCAGCTGTGAGGGCTGCATCCCCCTCTAATCAAGTCAGGAAGAGGGGAGCCCCGAGCCTGGGGTCTGTTCAGTGGCGGCTCTGTGACTTCGGCTCCTCAGCCAGCTCCCCGGGAAGAGTCCAGGCCTCGCCAGACCTCCTCACCTCAGCTGCTCCTACAGCCTTGGGCCCAAGCCCTCCACCCTGAGTCTGAGGTCCTTGACCACTCCGGCCTTCCCTCCTGTCCCTGCCCGCAGGTCTAGGCAACTGCGGCCACTCGCTGAACAGGTCACCTCTTGCACGGCCATTCCCTGCCGGAAGCACCTGCCTTACCTCCCTCACCGCCAGGATGGTCGCTCTGTCCCCTCTGGAGGGGAGGGCCCTGTGTGTAGTCCCTGGTCCACGCACGGGCCTGGATAAAACTAACTGGATTCTCCTCCACATACCTACGCTGGCACTGCCCAAAATGAGCTTCAGTACACATTTTCTAATGACAGACGAAACAAACCAACCCGTCTAAGTTTATATTGCATAAATATTTATGCCTTATTTGTAAAGAAGTTACACTTTATTTATAAAATAGGAATACCCAATCTTACCAAATCTCATGTTTGTTAAGCAGACAGCAGGGGACACAAGTGCAAAGGCCACAGTGACAAGTCCTCCACAGTTGAGGAGCCTGAGGGAGAGGAGTTAGCTGGAGGGAGATGCAGGGCCCAGAAAGGGAACCCTGCCTCCAGGAGCCCAGGGCCCTGCTCTGTGGCCACCAACCCTGGGTCCAGAACTGTAGCAAGCTGCAGACGACAGAGTAGAAAGGCAAGAGATGGGGTGGTGACACTGCAATGATCTCATCTACAGCACATGTCCAGAGCACACAGAGAGACAGAAGGATGACAAGGCTGGGGGGACTGAAGGTGACAGCTGAGGAGTGCAGAGCTTCTTTGGAGGGGCGGTGAAAACAGTTCTCAGATTAGACTGTGGTGATGGTCATACACAGCCCTGCGAATACACTAAAAGACAATGACTTGTATACCTAAAAACAAAACAAAACACTGCGCAAACGTGGAAAATAACAAGGAGGGCTTGCGGCCAGCTAGTCCTGGCCCCAGTCAGGGTCCTGCGGGAGGAGCACTCCTCGCCCATGGCCTCCAGCCCAGGCCTGGAAGGTGACAGAGGCCCAGGGCGGCAGGTGGACTGAAGCCCAGGTGCCCGGCTCCTCAGCTACCTCTGCATGGCCTCAACCGCAGGAAGAGCGGGGCAGCTCAGTGGAGCAGCCTGAGGGCCAACTTCAGTCTCCCGGCTCTGATGACACGCGTCTGCTGGAGACGACACATGAGCAGCTGCTCCTGTCCCCAGGAGGCCCCCTTCCAAGATCCGGCCCTGGGCCCATCCAGGAGCAGCGTGGGCCTCCATGGACTCAGCACAGAGGGGCCCACAGGACGCAGGACAGGCCCGCTGGGGCGGCAGCCTGGCAGCTGTTGGAAGAGGAGAGGGCCGAGGAGCCCAACGTCGCACAAGTGCCGTGGTCTGGGGGAGATGGCGGTGATGACCCGTTCTGGGCTTTGTCGACCAGCAAACTCCTTGCCTTCACGGGGCATTGGTAGGGTCAGCGAAACTTATTTCTTAAGGAAGAAAAAAACACAAGGACCCTTTCCACTTGCTGCTGACGCCAGGAAGTTCCTTCCCACACCTGCGGGGCAGGACTGGCCTGCTGGCTGGGCAGCCCTCAGGCTCCTGGCCAAGGCCCACCTACTCCTCAGGTGGGGCTGGGGGCGCAGGGAAGGACAGCTCTCCCCACGCAGCCAGCACGGCAACAGCACTGCACAAGAGCCAGGTGCCTGCTATACCACACATGACAGCTGACTCACACTGGATCAAACACCCAAATGTAAAAGCAGAAACTATAAACCTCTTAAAAGAAGACCAAGGGCAACAGCTTTATAACAGTGGATTTGACAATGACTTCTTGGACGTGACACCAAAAGCACAGGCAACAAAAAAAATAAGCTGGACTCCATCAAAATTAGAAACTTCTGTGCATCTAAGAACACAATGAAGAGAGTAAAAAGGCAACCCACAGAATGGAAGAAAACATTTGCAAATCACATATCTGATAAAGGATTAATATCCAGAATACATAAAGAACCCTTACAACTCAACAGCAAAAACACAGACAATTAATAAATGAGCTAAAGGGACTTCCCTGGCAGTGCAGTGGTTAAGAATCTGCCTGCCAATGCAGGGGGGACACGGGTTTGAGCCCTGGTCCGGGATGATCCCACATGCCGCGGAGCAACTAAGCCCGTGAGCCACAACTACTGAGCCTGCGTGCTGCAACTACTGAAGTCCACGCACCTAGAGCCCGTGCTCTGCAACAAGAGAAGCCACTGCAATGGGAAGCCCACGCAATGCAACGAAGAGTAGCCCCCACTCGCTCCAACTAGAGAAAGCCCGCGTGCAGCAACAGAGACCCAACGCAGCCAAAAATAAAATAAATAAATAAAATAAATTTTCTTAAAAATAAATGAGCTAAAGACCTGAATGGACGTTTCTCCAAAGAAGATATACAAATGGTCAACAAGCACATGAAAAGACGTGCAACATCATTAGTTATTTGGAAAACGCAAATTAAAACCACAATGAGGGCTTCCCTGGTGGCGCAGTGGTTGAGAGTCCGCCTGCCGATGCAGGGGACACGGGTTCGTGCCCTGGTCTGGGAAGATCCCACATGCCGCGGAGCAGCTGGGCCCGTGAGCCTGTGCGTCCGGAGCCTGTGCTCCGCAACGGGAGAGGCCACAACAGTGAGAGGCCCGCGTACCGCAAAAAACAAACAAACAAACAAAAAAAACCACAATGAGATACCACTTTGCACCTATTAGGATGGTTATAATTTTTTTAAAAAAGCTGAAAGTAATGAGTGTTGACGAGGATGTGGAAAAACTGGAACCCATGGTGCGTTGCTGGTGGAAGAGAAAATGGTGCTGCCACTGTGGAAAACAGTCTGGCAGTGCCTCAGAAAATCAAACATAGACTCATCTTATCATCTAGTAATTCCACTTCTAGGTATATACCCAGAAGAACTGAAAGCAGGAACTCAGGTATTTGCACACCCACATACATAGCAACATTATTCACAGGAGCCCAAAGGTAGAAACAACCCAAGTGTCCACTGAGATAAACAAAGCATGGTTTATCCAAACAATGGAATATTATTCATTATAAAAAGGAATAAATGGGACATCCCTGGTGGCGCAGTGGTTAAGACTCTGCCTGCCAATGCAGGGGACAGGGGTTCGAGCCCTGGTCCAGGAGGATCCCACATGCCGTGAAGCAACTAAGCCTGTGCACCACAACTACTGAGCCTGCACTCTAGAGCCCAAGAACCACACCTACTGAGCCTGCGTGCCGCAACTACTGAAGCCCGTGCACCTAGAGCCTGTGCTCCCCAACAAAGAGAAGCCACCGCAATGAGAAGACCGCACACCACAACGAAGAGTAGCCCCCGCTCGCCGCAACTAGAGAAAGCCCACGTGCAGCAACAAAGACCCAACGCAGCCAAAAATAAATAAATATATTTTAAAAGAAGGACTGAAATTCTGACACGTGCTACAAAATGGATGAACCTTGGAAACATTATGTTAAGTGAAATACACGAGACACAAAAGGACAAATATTAGCGTTTAATTGGTACGGAGTTTCAACCTGGGAAGATGAAAAATTCCAAAGATGGATGATGGCGATAGTTACACAGCAATGTGATGTATTATGGATGGAGCCCGGCCAAGTCGCCCAACGCACAGTGGCCTCCTGTGAGGCCCTCCCCAACATGCAAAGAACAGAACAACGGGCACGGACCTCAACCCTCTCACCCCCAGCCCCCTACCTTTCCCCATTCCCCCTCCTCGTCCCGGGGCGGGAGAAGCACCCCACACAGGCAGCACAGGGCCTGGGACCCTGCTGCTCCCCTCTCGTACAGGGGTCAGTGCCCCACACCTCAGCCAGACCTGGACGACGTAAGAACTATCTTCCTGGAAGGTGTGGTGACCTCAGGCACAAATTACGTACGAAAGAGCAACCAGGACAGGTGAGCCTTCTGACTTCAACAGGACTGGGGCAGCTGAGCACAATGGCCGGGTCCACCCCAGGGCCAGGAGGCTCACTTCCTTAGCTCCAGCCCTTGAAGTAAATCAGCAGAACCACTAAAACCGACCTTTACATTTTGCCTTGCCGGGTTCCCGCCCGGCACCCACGCCCCCTTCCCCCGTTCTTCTGCGGGCCTGCACAGTGTCCCTCGTATCGACCTCTGCTCCTGGAGACTCGCAGCAGTCTTTGGGAGCCGACCGAGGACACTCCTGGAGGAAATACGTCCTTGCCTGCCTGACTCACACCTGGTGCTGTACTCACACCTGCTTAAAGTTCTGGGCTCTGACCAGATCCACTTGACAGTTATAATCACGTCTACTGAGGGAGAGAGAGGAGAAGCCCTCGAGGCCTGCCTAAAAGACCCAGGGTCACCTTAGAACGCACAGGCAAAAGTCTGGATTCAGACAACAGGTGTTTACCAAGCCCCTGCTTTGTGCCAGGGACAAAGGTAAGAACAGGACAGACAGAATGTCACCTTTACAAAAGTTCACTTTACTCTCGTGGTGATGAAGGGAAATAAAAAGAACAAAGAACGATCCCATTTCAAGTAGGGGTAAGTGACAGGAATACAAGGACAGCAGGTATGGGGCTGGGAGCGCCTGGGGAGGCGACGCGCTCACAGAGCCCCAGCAGAGGCCGTGTGGAGGAGAAAGCGAGTGCTCAGGTCACCCGACAGGGACGAGCAGGGTCTGGCCCACGGAAGCCGGAGGGCAGGCCTGCTGGTAGGACTGGAACAAAGGGGCCCGAGGTGGCCACAGCCTGCAGGGCCCGAGGACGTGGTCTGCTGCGGAGGGGGGCCCAGGAGAGGGAGACCGCTTGACTGTGGCTCTGACCCCGGACAGGATGCTAAACTCAAGAACTGAATTTCTTTTCTTTTCTGCACTTGGCTTATATTCCAGCTACTTTTCACGGGCAATTGTATCCCCCTGCCTTCATAGAAAATGGACCCTTTTAGGCTAATGACACAAGCGACGGGACTCAGACAGGCAGGAGCAGGAAAGGCAGAGACAGCAGAGGACGGAGGTCAGCAGCTGGCTTCATGAAGAAAGCAAGCTGCCAACCACAGCCTTTGCTACGGCCACCCCTGGGGCACAAGACAGTCCTGGCAGCAACTCTGGGAGAGGTCCCCCATACGATGGTACCTAAAGATCAGGGGAGCTGGAGGGACAGAGAACCCAAGGACCATCTGACTGTTGGAGCTGGAAAGGCCTCTCAGAGGCAGCTCAGGGCTGAGAGCAGAGCCTTGTTGGGGCAGGAGTGCGGCAGGAAAGGGGCGCAAGGCAGAGCAGAAGCAGTCCCGAGGGGCAGAGCTGGGGGGCTGAGGAGGACAGACATCAAGAAAGGGACTTGAACTCAACTTTCTTCTGAGATGCAAAGGAGATGGAGCCAGTGTCCCTGTCCCCAGCCCTATCACTTCTCAACAGAGACAGTTTCCTTCTGGCATAGACTTACGTCCATCAGAGCAGGAGGACTGAGACATCAGGTATCCAGTGGGCAAGGAAGCAGACCCATGAGGGGTCACACGGCCCAAGGGAGCACAGCAGCTGGGCAGCACCATGAAGCCCAGGGCCACCAGGTGGCTTCCTGGAGCCAGGGGGAGAAGGACGTGGCAAGGGGGGAGTAGAAAGGCTAGTGTTGGCGCCCCTGACAAGAAATGTGCGGGATGGGGGCGGGACAGGACGCTGCAGCTCACACAGCCAGCAGCTGTCCCCCCTTCACCCCTCAGCCCCCATGTGCTGCTCTGAAATGCCGCTCCAGGCTCCGCAGCCGCAGCCCGAGGAGGCCACCTTGCTCCAGCAGAGGGTGTTTCAGGGATGGGACGCGCTTAAGTCAGGACTCGACAAAGACCAGAAATAAACAGAACTTGGTTCATAGGAGTGGCAAGCGGTGCAGACAGGCTCCTGAGATGAGTCCCACAGGAGCAGACTGAAGGCGCCCAGGCTGCTGAGCCTAGAGGAGGAGGGCTGAGGTGGAGGGGCTGGGGACACAGGACAGGGCCTCGTCTCTGAAAGCATCCACTCGACAAGCATCCACACTGGACGCCAGGCCCCGGGGACACAGCACCACCACGGTGAGTTCAGCACTGCAGTAAAGGTATGAGCAGAGCCTACGGGGAGGAGGGAAGGAGGCCGGGAACGCAGGAGCCAAGTCTAAAAGGCCTCTTGTGGCCCAGGGCCAGGCTGGTCTGGCAAGGCCCAGGGAAGAGCCAGGCTCAGGGGGCAGAAGCCGCAGGTGTGAAGCTCAGCTGGAGCTGAGGACATGCAGACGCTAAGGGTCCCTTGATAAATGGACATTTTGTCCCCATAAACCTGGGGCTGGCACCACCTCCACTGCAGATAAAGGCAAAGCGCCGCTCCCAACAGCATTTGCCACTCAGGAGGAACTCGCCGAGCACCTACTATGTGCCGGGCTCCACTGTGGGCACTGGGGACGCAGCGACAAACGAACTGACCACCATCTCTGTCCTCACCGAGCTGACCGTGCGGTCTCAAAGTCAAACAAGTCAGATGGACGGAGTCAATAATGTGTGAGGTGGCAGTGAAGGGCCACGGTGGGGAGTGAGGCGGGAGCGAGGACAGAGGACAAGGGGGACCCACCATGCCCACGCGCGGAAAGGTGGGAAGGCGCCAGTCCTCCCGGTGCCAATGGATGAATAAGCCTCAAGCCCCGTTCTGGTCCTGCTGCCCTGGTTTAATCAGGCAAAGAGTCTGAAGGAGAGTCTAGTAACTAAAGTACAAGGAGTCCTGAGAAGGTGCTAGTTTACGCCTCAACAGCCGTTCCCAGTGCAGCCTCAGACTCACCACCGTCACTGGCCTCCCGACACCAGGTCACAGCAGCAGGTGCCCAGGGCCGCAGGGGATGAGCGAAGCCCGTGGTACTTTCCGACTGTGACCTGAGCCCACCCACCTTCTGGCTTCGCTCCCATGACTTGAGCCCCCCGTCCTGCACTGGACACCAGCCCGGGCTTCCCTGCCAGCAGTCAGGGTACCCCCTTCCTCCAGCTGCCCTCCAAGGGCAGCTCCAGCGGCACCACATTTCCCGGCCCTTCCCAGCTGCCTGGCCTGGAGAAACCTCCTCTTTCTCCCAGTTTCTTTGGTACTGCTTCTTCCTTTTTATTTTTAAAATGAACTTCTAATTTTAGGATACATTTAGGCTTACAGAAAGTTGTGAAGACAGCAGAGAGCTCTCCGTTCCCCTTCCTAGTAATGTCTCACGTCAGTGTGGTATGTTCATCACAGTCATGAAACCAATACTGATCTGGGACGGTTAACTGGAGTCCATCCTTTACTCACATTTCCCTAGATTCTCCTCACGTCACATCCAGGGCGCAGGACCTTCCACTGTCAACGCTGACCCTGAGTGCCCAGCTGAGGCTGCGTTCGTCACTGTTGCCCCCTGTCCACACTGTCCTTCTAGGAGGGATGTCGCTGTGAGCGGCCCACACGTAAGGAGTGGGGGGTGAGCGCCACCTCTTTGAGGGCGGAGTCGCCACACAGATTGCCTGGAATCCTTCTGCACAGGAGATTTTGTGTCTTGTCCCCCACTTATTTCTTCGTTCACTCATTCCTGACTCATGGTACCTATTTTATAGTGTAAATTATAATCCAATACCACACTATTATTTTGTTGCTCAAGCTGTTCTGGCCTTGATCACGTGGCCCCGTGTCTCCTGGACGTGCCCCACCAGCGTGTGCATGTCCCACTGTCTGGCATGACAAGGTGCCCCAGGCTCAGCTTGTGTGTACCTGCCCTGGTCCTAGAGTCGGCCGTTTCTCCAAGGACCCCTGGTTCCTTTCATCGGAGAACAGAATTAGAAATCAATACCTAGGTGCTAGGTATGCTCATGGCTATTGGAATGTTGCTGCCTCTAGGCCTTCTCAGCTGACAGAACAAAGAGATACATGCACATATAACCTATGTACAGTCACATATCTACATCCACTCCCCTCCCCCCACCTATCTATCTATCCCTCTCCATCTATCTCTCTCTCCCTCCTCACATGTCTTTCTTAAGCTAAACACACTGGTGCCCCCAACTTTAATCCAAGACCACACGGATCACTCTAGCCTCTCCCTTCGCTTGCCCGTACCCCTCAACCCCATCCCAGCACACGCACAGTGGCTCGGAACTGTAAATCAATGCTCCACGGGGGCCACTTCACCAGCTAGCGCATGGTGCCCACGCACCATGCACCACGTGCATGTTCCTCTTGCCTTCGGCTGTGCAGACTCCACTGGTGTCCGAGGGCACGTGCTTCCTTTCACGCACCACCTGGACTCTCTGCAGGGAGAAGAACCTAAGAGCCCAGTGAGGGAGCAGACACTATCGCACACTTTCTGCCTCCAGCATGGCTCCTGAGCCCCTCTGCCAGGGCACGCTAAGGAAGGAGGAGACACAGAGGGCGAAAGGCACCTCCTGGCAGAAGCTGCCCTTCCAGCCTAGCCAGAGACCAGGGCAGGTGGGAGGGAGCTGCTCCGGAGAGGAGGCAAGGGCTGGCACGAAGGCAGCAGGCCGGGGGAGCAACGGTGCCTTATATGGAGATTCCCACATCCCAGCTCTGGTCTTCAGCTGCTGCCGCCCCTGCAAGTCTGCCTCAGCCAGGGAGGCAGGGAGTGCTGCGGTGCTACGGGGTTTGACTGCTCTCCTGCCCAAAGGCCTGCCAGGTAGATCCAGAGAAAACAAGCTGCTGTTTGCTACAGATGGACTAAAAGCCACGCAGCTGTTGGGGCCATAACATTCACCAAGCCCCACCTGAAGCTCCCTTCTGCTCACCCCCAGTACTGGGGTCTGAAGCATCTAGAAGAGGCTCTCGGGGACCAGACCCCACGGGAGAGGCTGGAAAGAAGGCGAGCGGTCTTAAACTTTAAGGTCTTAGAGCTTAAAGCAATTAGAGCTTAAAGCAATGGTTTTCAACTTTTGCTGAATAAAGGAATCACCTGGGAAGATCCTTAAATGGAGGTTCCATGCCCAGAGACTCAGATTTAAATTTTCTGGGGTGGGGCTTGGGCATCAGAATTACTAAAAAGTCCCCTCACGCTTCTAACGTCCAGCTGAGGTTGGGAACAACTGCCTAGAGAGGAGACCTATCCGGTTGCTGCCACAGCAGGCCTGGCGGCTGGCTGGCTGGCCCAAGCCCTGGCCAGCTGTACTAGGTCACTGGCAGCTTTTGGCCGGGCCAAAGAGGACCTAATGAAAGCAGTGACAGAGAGGAGAGGAGAGACAAAACACAGCTGTCGCAAGCCTGCTGGGTGTGGGGGCCGATGGGGTGCACAGGAGAGTGGGCGCTACTGGAGATGCGGTATCGTAAGGGGCCCCAGCACCCACGGCTCGTGTTAGCACCCCCAAAAGGCCCCGCCAGCCACAACTAGGAAGAAAACGAAACCTCGAGCAGCCTGAGGGGACGGGGGGAGGGACGGCGGTCCTCTCCTCCCTGGTGACACTGTGAGGCCCTCAGCAGACTGAGAAAGTGGAGACCATGCCAGGCAACCCCACCACCCACGGGAGCCAGGTGGGAGGTGAGGCCCGTGGCCGGGGCTACCATGCTCCGTGTAACAAGAGGGGGAGGGCCCCAGGTGACCAGCAACGCAGGCACAGGCTCCTGCCTCCACCGTCCCTGCCGTGAGCACTAGGTCTGGCTCCTCTGGCTGGAACACAGCACGGGGGGGAGCTCGCAGGCAGCACAGGGGATGCGCTGAGCCACAGAGCGCGCGCACACACACACACACACACACACACACACCTTGAAACCAAGCAGGCCTGGCGCTACCACAGGGCTTGGCTGAGCAGGACCCACACAAACTGGAAGCCCAAAGGACTTCAAATAGCACTTCAGGGAGGAATTCTCTGATTTATTCCAAGAAGCCACACAACCGTGAGAGAGAGAAGCTCTGATCTGAGCTCACACCACATCAGGAATCACTGAGCCTCCCCTGCCATCCAGGTTTTGGAACACAAGGGAGCAGAGCGGGTAACGAGAGCTTCCGGCAAGGGACCCTCGGCCTGGATACAGGCCAGGCACAGCCACAGCCCTCCAGCCCTTCCCATGGCCCCCAGGGGCCCCAGACTCCAGGGAAACTCGGGCGTCCAGGATCGAGGGCAGAGGAAGCCTGCTCTGAGGTTAGACGCAGGCGTCCACCTGCAGCAGTGGTGCCAGGTCCAGGGTGCACCTGCTGCAGGCCTGGAGAAGGGAAACCGGCCTGGGGCTGAGAGCCCCAACCCCTCTAAGGACAGGCACTGTGCCCACATGCCACGGGGCTGGAGCAATGTGAACAGGGACCCAGCCCGCCTTGGTTCCTCCCCACTCTGTCCAAACCCGGCCGCAGGACCGAAGCCCCATCCTGTGCAGGCTCCTTGGGGCTGGTCAGCAGGAGGGGCTGGAGCCCCCGTGCGAGACCAGGGCCCTGGGACACCCTGTTCTTCCCAGACTGAAGTGCTTCTCCACGATCCACAGAGAGAACCCACAAGCACCAACTCCCTCCCTCTCAGGGTAGGGAGCCTGGAGCTCACCAAAGCCGGACACCCTCCTGGTTACACTTCCATACAGCTGAAGCAGAAGTGAGGAGGAGGAAAACCTCCAGAGAGGAGGGGGCTCGACCACAAGGTTCTCTTCCCCTCATTCTCTGCTTCCAAAGACTTCCCCGCCCCAATAAAAGGGCTTGTGAAGAGCTGAGGCCCCTGCGTGTATGGCGGGGCCTGCATCTGAGAAAGAATGCTCTCACTTGTCTCTTTGCTACTGGAAATTCCCAATCAATTTCTCAGAAATTTGCACTTCCTGGGGCTCTGCATTGACCTGGCAATGTTTTAAGGTCCATCTTTATAATTTGCCGTTCCCAACATGTCCTTCCAAGACTGAGAAAACTTACAGATCGGTTATGGAGACCTAGCAGCCATCTGTGTGCCCACATGAGGTCCTTCATGATGCTCCTTACCCCCAGGGAAGCCCCAGCCTCCGAAGGAAACAGGGGCTGCCTGGGCCCCGTGCACCGCGCTCCACCCTGAATCTCTGCAGCTGCTCAGAGGAGGGGGGCGTTCGGAGGAGTGGGCCTCCTGAGCCCTGTGGCAGGCCTCATCCGGGCCCCGGCGCCCAGCTTGGCACGGGGCTGGGAAGGGAGGGTGTGGGGAGAGTGGTCTCCAGAGTGTCCCTAGCCCCGAACAAGCTCAGGCTCGCTGGCAAAGACTCACAGCAGGGGGACCAAGGCTGCTTTCAGTCCTCTGGCCACTGGATGTACAGTACTGAGCACCAGCAGGGCTGGAGGACATGAGGGCGGGGCAGCCAGGACGGCACCCCACAGATGTTTACCTCAAGGAGCTAGGTGCTGGCGGCACGGGTACCCCAGGCATGTGAACATTCACCCAGCCGGACCTTGTAATGGGCACGCTTTTCTATATGTACACTGTACTCCAATACTTAAAAACCTGCCTTTGGGTAGAATATGCCCCATACAGGGTTGGAATTACCATTTTAAAAACCCAAGCACTGAAGTGTAGAGAGGCCTGCCAGGTCACAGAGCACCCCCTTCTTCAAGGAGACACGGTTCCCAGAGGAACAGCCCTGGCTTGAAAGCACCTCCTCCTGACAGGATTTCAGATCGTCAGAAACGGCCTCTCCTGTGCCAGGGTCTCCAAAGAACCACCACCTCCAAGTAACTAACCAGCCCCCTGCCTAAGCCTGTCTCGGATGGGGCCCTCCCTGCACCACATTCTCAGAGGCCAGAGCAGTCCTGCCCCAGGAAGGGCAGCACAGGGAGGAAGGGGTCCCCACTCAGTTTCAAGAGCACCCGCCCACCTACCTCTGCCACAGGCAAGGCCACAGGAGGCGGCAGCACAGCCCCAGGGAGCTCCCACCGGCAGCAGCACCGCAGGGTGGTGAAACCTGCACGCTGACTGGAAACCATGCCCATCTCAGGTAATGCTGAGCGAGATGAGTGTCCGCTCAAGGATGAACAGCAAGTCTGTGTCTAGGCTTTTTGTGTGAGGCTTCTGGAACCTTAATGCAGGGAAAGCATGATACAAGAGGAAATACAGGAGAAAGCACCAGAACACACATGGTAGAAGTTTGGGACTGTTCCACAGATGTACTTGAAAGCAACAAGGCACCCTGCAGCCCCACCAATGTCAGCCACTCCCCAAACAGTAAGAACCTCAACAGAGTAAGCTTCTCTTGAGACAGAAAGCCTTGCCAAGTGGCCCTCAGCAGGGCCCCAGGGCATCTCAGGGGAAGCAGAGTGGAGTAGGGCTGGGCAAGTCGGGGGCGGGTAAGACTGGAGGGCCAGCGCTCTCTGGAGCAGGCTGGCTGGCCCCGCACCGGCTTGCCCACCAGACCACTACGGGTGACCTGAGGAGAGAGGCACCAGGAAGACGCGGCTAAAGGAAAACAATCGGGTCTCTGTCCCTGTGACGCAGGACAGGTACTCTGCCAGTAGGCAGGGGAGGAAGGTGACAGGGACAAAGGAAGGATGAATAGTTCTGCCTTAGTGATCTCCCACCCAGACCTGATTGCCGGAAGTGCTTAGCAGGAAGGAAGGATGAAAGGGCCACCCAGCAACAGGGACAACTTGTGTGTCCTTCATGGTATATCCCCTCTACCAGGACACAGAAGTCATTCTCTATCGGGAAAAGAAAAACAAATTCTGGTAATTCACAAGGCCAAAGACGCAGGGCCGCAAACCCGTGAAATGTGCGGCCCGAGCAGGCACGCCTGGCACACTTCACCAAGTGCACCCAGGAAGTGCCAGGCACCGTGTTAGTTCGTCACACAGCTGCAGAGCAGCGTGGCCTTGGGCAAGAGACCTAAGCTCTCCAAGCCTCAGTTTTTCCATCTACAAAATGGCTTCATAAATGAGCCACAGGGCACGGAGCACTTCAGAGCAGACAGGAAATGCCATACGAATACCTGATAAATAAAACAGACATTCTTCATTACCATCACAGTTCTGCTCATGAGAATACACATTCAAACCCGTGAATCGAGACCACTTCACACCCACGAGGACAAGCGTCATGAGCACAGTGTGAAAGATGGATAGGGGCGTGCTGGGGAGGATGTGGAGAAACTGGAACCTTCCCTCGCTGGTCAGGATGTAAGATGGGGCAGTCGCTGCAGGAACAGTGTGGAGAGCCCTCAGAAGGTCGGACAGAGTTACCACGTGGCCCAGCGATTCCACTCCCTGACAGACATCCAAAAAACTGCAACACAGGTGCAAACCTGTCCACGGGCATCCTCAACAGCACAACAGCCAAAGCAGCAACAGCACGATGTCCACCAGCAGATGAACAGATACACAAAACGTGGTTCAGCCAAACAACAGAAGATTCTACAGCTTTAAGAAGGAATAAAATTCTGACAACACGGGGTAACCTTGAAGATGGGATGCTGGGTGAGAGAAGCAGGCACGAAGGCCACCTGTTGTATGATTCCATTTACATAAACTGTCCAGAACAGGCAGGTCCACAGAGCGGCTGGGGGGTGCTTGAAGGAAATGGGCAATAACTGCTGAAGGGCACAGGGTTTTTCTCTTTGGGGTGATGAAAATGTTCTAAAATTGACTGTGTTAATGGTTGTATAACTCTGTCAATATACTAAGAACCATTGAATTGTTTACATTAAGGCATGAATTGCATGGTGTATGAACTATATATCTCAATAAAAATGTTAACAAAATTTTTTTTTTTACTTGAGGTTACACAATTAGCAAGTTGGCAGGCCAGGGCCTGGGCCACCCTTCTGTGTCCCCTCACAGGCCTCGTCCCGGGGTTTTCTGGGCATGAAGGCCACCTGTCCAATATCTCCATGTATCAGAATTTAGGAGAACACATGCAGCCCACACCAAAGAGAAAGTTAGAAAATGTTACGTTTGCCATGGGGAGGCTTTATATTAACAAGCACACCTGCCACCCTGCCCTCACCTCATCCGTCCAACCTCGGTACTGTCCCTGGAGGCTTCAGCAGATCGCTCCCACGAGCAGCCCTGGACCATGTCCTCTCTGTACAAGTGAAACCAGGTTCTCAGCCAGGACATGGCAGTTGGAGGAGGGAAGAGGTAAAACTCACGCACGCACACACAGGCTCTCACGCACTCCCCACCCGGCTAAACCACGTGGATGGGAAGGAGTCTCCTCCTTGCCTTCGGCACGGACCGCAGTCCCCCAAGGCTCCAGCAGGCAGGCTGGTCTATCCCCTCCGTCCCCTCTGCCCGGGGATCTGAAAACTCCTGCCTTACCTCCTCCAGGTCCAATTCAGCAGCGCCCCACCCCCACCCCCGCTGCCACCCCCGCCCCAGGAGCCCCACCACTGCCACTGGCTCTCCTCCCACCCACACCTGGCACCTGGGAGTGTGTGTCTGCCTCCTAGCGAAGCCTCAAGCTCCCTGACTTGGGAGGAAGCACCCCACCCCATTTCCTAGCTCAACAGCAGAAACGCAGTTGACGCTCAGAGATCACCAAACATACAAGAGAGCAAACAGCACGGCACTTCCTTTCCAACAGAGAAGGTAAGGCCTTAGTGCTCAGCTCCTGTGACTACCGCGGAGCCCTGGTCGGGGCAGTCACTGAACGAGGCTCCACCTGGAAGGGCCGGAGAGCATCACCTGCCAGAAATGCCCCTGGACCCAAGGCCCACTAGGAGGCATCGGCTGGCGTGACCTCTGTATCCTCGCCCTTGCACGCCCTGGCACAAGAGAGGACAGGTCCTCGTCTCGTGACAGAGCATGTCCCCAGCCTGCCCCGGCCAGGAGGCGCCACCTGGGCCGCGGAACACTTTTCAGATTTACCCCTCATCAGCGTGAAGAGGTAAGGCTCAGGCCTGCTGGGAAGCTGGGAGGGCCATGCAAGTCAGAAAGCAGTGGAACTGCTCTCAGGGCCCCAGTCTCCTCGAAAGCCCCAGGCCCAGAGAGCGCCGGCTGCCCGATGAGCCGCTGGAATAGGCTGCATCCCCAGAAGCGTCCGGGGGAGTCCTCTCCCTGCTGCTGCCACGGAGGTCCCTCTTGCCTTCTAACGACCCTCCCAACCCTACACATCAGGACCCCTCCCAGTCCAACACTCACATTCTACCCACCTCCCCTCGGAAGCTACTGAAATGCCTTGAGTTAATTTTAGTTCCAGGATTTCTGTACTTGGGATGAGCCAAGAGGCCAGGGGAACTTCCTGGATGACCTGGACTGTCTCCAGAGCATCAGCCCCCAACTCCACTTGGTGTGGGGGGTCACAGGGTAAGAGCCCTCACTCAGGTTGTGAGCGTATTCTCCACACTAACCCCACAGCTGCTGGAGCCATAAAATGTTCCTCCCCTTTAAGGAAAAGTTAAATGATGACTGTTCCCAAGAAAACATCCTGCCTCACGTCCTATGAGATGTCCTGTTGCTAACAAGAAACAAAGCAGCTTTACTCAAGGATTTGATTATTCCAGCTTAAAATAAAACGGGGGCATCAGAAGTCAGGGAAATTGTGTGCAAAGCACCATTGTCTGAGGCAGGATGTAAGGAGAGCATATCTGAAACCAAACTGTTTTCCTGCAGTTATGCTTCCATCTTTTTCAATAGTCTTTTCACTCCTGTGATGTCCTGATGCAGCAGATAAGAGAGGGAGCCTATCAGGAAGGCAGCAGCGTCAGTGCAGACAGCCCACTGTGGACCCTGTAAGAGACAGAGCAGGGGCCGTGGGAGGCCAGCCTTCAGCAGCAACAGCCTTTGTCTTCAGCGAACGCAGCTTTGCTTCGGTTGGGGCACGAACTTCAACCCTCTTCATGTAAACAGAGGAGGCCAGACACAAGGATCACAGCACAGGTGAGCTGGAGAAGCTCCACCTGGGCCTCCAATCAGGCAGCTTTTACTAAAAATAAAGGTCACTGCCTCCAAAACAGCCAGAGCAGCTGGATACCGACGGTGCTGAGGCTGCCCCAGGATCAGAAGATATGGTCTGTGCTTCCCTCCAGCAGGGTGGCTGGCGAGCACAGGGTCCCAGAGCCAGCGGGGCCGAGGACAGGTCAAGGTCACGGTGACAGGTTCCTCTGCACAGGAAGCTGGCTGGACCACAGAAGGAAGCGAATGAGGCCTCCTTAGCTCTACGCTTGGCCAGTACTTTTACTCTTAACTTTCACCAACGCGCATCTGACCCAGGCCGGGGCGTGGCAGTGACTTTGTCCACGGCTGCCCAGAGTGACCAGGCCTTCGGACTCTCAGTCTGGTGTTCGCTCTACCGCACCGCCCTGCCTCAAGGGAGATAAGACCCCCCCGGGGTGGGGGGGGGGCAGGGACGATGAAACACCTGTGGGTAAGGGGAGAGGGACTGACTCGCGGGAGGACCCCAGCACAGCTGCACCTGGACTCGGGCACACGCGGGCCTTCCAAGCTGTGGACGTCAGTGTCAACTGCAGGGGCACATGCTAGACAGAGTGGCCACACGAGGGATAAATAAAGGAGGTCAAGTCACGGAAGGGCATTGGGTTCGTTCAGTTGGGTAAGGGCAGGAAGGAGAATCACGTCTGACTCTTTTTTCCAGAGGTGAGGCCAGAGCAGAGGGCATGGGACACTGCGCTGCCCGGTGGGTCCGAACGGCCTCAGGGAAGCTTCTTGAGGCTTGGGCGCCTGTTAGCTGGCGTGGGGACGCAGCAGACAGGGAGGGAGATGTGCCACCAGCAGATGCCGCCGTGCCACAGAGGTGTGCACACCTCACGCCGGGCACGCAACCCCGTCTCCTGAACCCCTCAGGACCCTGAGGAGGAGACTGTCACCACTGCAGAAAGTAATTTCAAAAACGAGGGAAACACAGACACAATTGGAGTCCTTGCTGTTGTCAACGCGACTGTCAAAATGCTTCTGAAATTTTTTTCTTTTAAAAAACATAGAAAATACATATTTTTAAAAATCTGGATGTACTATTTCAAAACGTTCAACTCTCTTAACCAGGTGACAGGTGTCCCTAGATCTGAGAGGGAGGGGCTCCTTCAGGGGAAGCATGCCTTTGCTTTGACGGTGGAGCTGGACCCCCCTCCACTCCCCCCAGCGCCTGAGATGAACCCCCAGTGAGACAGGAGGGCGGCAGGGAGACAGGACACTCAGCTCCACGGAGCTCTGGGCCAATGTCCACACTCATCCTGAAAAGCACTTCTCTCCCCACTCCACAGAGGAGAACACTGAGATGTACGAGGCTACAGAAAGTGACCACAGACAGCTAGCAGATGGAGCTGGAATTCAACCCACACACATCAATCCAGGTATTTTCTGACAAAATGCTTGAGGACCGACCAATTCAGTTTCATTTTGACAGGTTCCACAAGGGGGAAAAGACCAGCCCAAAACAAGCCCAGCCTTGCTCCCCTGGGCAAGACTGACTGGGGCATTTGCGGGGGTGGGGGGCAAGGCGCCCCGGACAAGCTGGACCTCGAGGCAGAAGCCCTCTGGTATGCAGGGACATAGGTTTCCAGGCTAACTTGCCACCACCCCACACCCAGGACAGCTGCAGCGCAGAGGTGGAGCCTGGCCAGAGTCACCGAAGGGCCTCTTTATGAACCGAATGTTAGTGACACCCTCAAAATTTCTACGTTGAAACCCTACCCCGCAATGGGATGGTATTGGGAGGTGGGGCCTCTGGGAGGTGGTAGCATTGGATGAGGTCATGAGGGCAGAGCACGTATGAATGGCGCTAGTAGCCTGCATGCTCTCTCTGCCACGCGAGGACACAAGGAGCAATCTGGAACACAGAAGACGGCCCTCACCAGGACCCGACCATGCTGAACCCCTCCAGCCTCCAGAACTTTGAGAAACAAACTACATTGTTTAATAAGCCACTCAGTCGATGGTACTCGTCACAGCAGCCCAAATGGAGTACGACAGCCTCTGCAAGTCAGCCCACCTTCCAGCACCCCCGAGGAGGGACACCCTGCAGGACATCCACTTCACCCTTTGCTGACTGCCCGTGTGACAGGCTGGCAACAGAGATGTGATGCCTGGAAGGATTTCTCCTGCGGGAATAACTCTGAGCAAGGAAACCAAAAAGGGCCTCTTGGGCTTCCCTCGTGGCGCAGTGGTTGAGAGTCCGCCTGACGATGCAGGGTACGCGGGTTCGTGCCCCGGTCCGGGAAGATCCCACATGCCGCGGAGCGGCTGGGCCCGTGAGCCGTGGCCGCTGAGCCTGTGCGTCCGGAGCCTGTGCTCCGCAACGGGAGAGGCCACAACAGTGAGAGGGCCGCGTACCGCAAAAAAAAAAAAAAGGGCCTCTCATCATTTAAACCCCAAGAGTTCACATCAGAGAATTTTTCTGAATAGTCAGTATATTTTCATCTTTGTGCTTTCCTGTTTTCACAAGATTTGTACAATGAGTATGTTACTTTTATAACTGGGAAAAAGGGACTTCCCTGGTGGTGCAGTGGTTAACAATCTACCTGCCAATGCAGGGGACCTGGGTTCAAGCCCTGGTCCAGGAAGATCCCACATGCCGTGGAGCAACTAAGCCCATGAGCCACAACTACTGAAGCCCGCGGGCCTAGAGCCCGTGCTCCGCAACAAGAGAAGCCACCGCCATGAGAAGCCCGCGCACCGCAACGAAGAGTAGCCCCCGCTCGCCGAAACTAGAGAAAGCCCACGTGCAGCAACCAAGACCCAATGCAGTTAAAAATAAATAAATAAATAAATTTATAATTGGGAAAAACATTTGTAATAGCAAACAGTTTTTGTGGCATTTGCTCTCTTGCATATGACCACTCCCCTTGGTTTCAAGATCCAATCCAGTCTTTACATATTTTTTAGTGTCTACATTTTAGCTATAGATTTGCTTCATTTTAAGAAATCTTAATAGGCAAATTCAAAGTTAGAAGGAAAGTAAATGCAGGGGTGACTTTTTACACTAAGATACGGCTGCAAGGCAGTACATTCAGACTTCCCCACAGGCACCAGCAAGGACACAGTACTGGGTGGCTCAGTCCTCCTATGACTGGGCAGGAGCTTGGAAAGAAGGGGCCTGGGAGGAAGAGGAGAGGAAGAGGGAGGGGCTGAGAAGCAAATAACTTTCAGCTGGCTCCAAGCTCACAAGGCTTGTGTCTTTGACATGGCTATTTTTGGGTTTCTGAGTGGGGAGAAAAAAAGAAATTCTTCCCACCACCGCCTAGCTTGGCAGCCCCTTTGCCCTGGCTCCCCGTCCCTGCCCCTCCCTGCTCCACAGCCCCTCAGGGATGAAGGAAGCCCACCCTGGAGTATTTCTCTCCCTCCAGCCACCCCTTACCACCCCCCATGCTCTTAGGAGTATCGGGAGGCATCACCCACTTGCTTGTCTCTTTATACAGAGCTGGGAAAATGTGGAAATAAACGAAGCCTCAATTAGGCAGGCATCCAACGTTTGGGGATGGGGCGGGGGAGGGGACTGAGGCTCCGTCCCAATCCAGGAATGCCTGAGAAAGCTCCAGGAGCCTCCAGCAGCCTCCGAGAGTGGAGGCTTCCCACAGACTCCTTTTCGGGTCCTCACTGATCAGGCGGCCAGAGGCCTGGGAGGCCGGCTTCATTCCCACAGCAACTCACTTCAGGAGGCCTGCCCGCTGCAGGAGGGCTGGCCCCCCTGCGCCACCCCACGCACAGAAGGAAGGGAGGACTCCTGCCCCCTCCTTCTTCCTCCCTGGTGCCCTTCCCAGTGCAGGAGAGGCAGGACCCTAAGAGTGTGGACCCAGACCCAGGCGCGCTGGCAGCCCTCCAGGCTGAACAAAGGCAGTTTTCCCCTTTTAACTGTGGAAACTCAGCGTTTCTTATTTATTCCATTCTGAGCCTGGAAAGAGCAATGAAACGGAGATCTTGTTTCTTCCCCTGAGTGGTGGGGTGCAGGGAGAGAGGCGGATTCTGTAGGGAGGAGACTGGGCAGGAAGAAGTTCACAGATATTTTTAGAGACATGGGAATTAAGCAAGCAGGGACCTTCTGGGGCCGGAAACGTTTCTGTCTCCATCCCAACTCTGAAAGGCCAGTGGGTGATAGAGAGTGAGGGCCCAGGAGGCAGAGCGTGGCAGGGAGGAAGCATCAGACTCCAAGGAAAGGAGAAACAAGCGGGGAGCCGAGGTCTCTGAGGGCCACTTCGCTGCTACCATCCAGGCCGCTTCTGCGCTTACACAAGTTGGGCAAATGTCACGACTACACAGCAGCGTGGGGTGGCACAGAACACTGGCACCGGGCCCCCAGCAGGGCCACCCCTCGGCTACCTGCTGTTAGCCCCCAGCTCTCATTAGTACAGGGAGGTGGTGAGGGGCCAGAGTGAGATGCTGATCACCCCAACTTCCTTTGCTGCTGGTTCTGGTTTGACTGTGGGGAAATGAAATGGAAGCTAAAATAAGGATTTTCAATTATCTCCAGCCTTCCGATGAGTCAGGCTATCTCAGTTCTTTAAGACCACAAATATGGTCTTAACCGTCTGTGGGGTGCCTCACTCAGAAAGCATCTCTCTACAGCCTCCGGAATAGCCACACAAATCTGGGTACAGGACGTGGAGAGAGGAAAATAGAGAACAAAGTGGGCGACCTTGGATGCCCTCTTCCCACTGATGTGGTGCGGCGTTTCCAGAGTGCAATCCGGCAGTAACTAACTATCGACTACCTCAAAAACGTTCACACCCTGGACCCAGCGATTCTGCTTCTGGGAATGTCTGCTGAAGCATTATATTAAGAAAAAAAAGAAAGAAAGAAAAAGAAAACACTTAAAAGCAACCTGAAGGCCCACAGTATGGAAATGAGTAAACACGGCTACCTGATGGCATAGTACATAAGCTATTAAAGACTGCACTTCAAAGGGTGACATGAGGAACTGTTAAACAGAAGAGTTTTATTAAATATAACAATCTTACTTTTAGGCCTCACATAAGTATGCAACTACACATCCTAAGAGGACGCATAAACCATGAAATTGACAGATTTTTATCTCTTGGTATAGGGCAGCTTTTTTTTGCATGCTTTTTGTGTGCTTCCCAAAATTTTCATCATGAACATATTTTACTTCTGGCCTTGGGGAGCAAAAATCACTACTTCTTTAACCGCATCTTCTACCACCATCTCTGTGCTTTGACCAATCCTGCACCTCCACCTCCAGATTACTCCTAATTTGTTCTTTCCCAGAGAGACCCAGAGCTTGGCAGGAGCACTCCTGGGGCCGCGCAGGGTGTGTGCGTCTGTCTCTCTCAGCACTATGCCCCCGTGCTGGCTAACCCCTCCTTCCTGACTATGGACTATGAGATCCTGGAGGGCAGGACACTTCCTCATCTTTATTTTTCCAACTCCCAGCCCATCCATGGTGTACAACAAGCAAGCAATGAGTGAATGAATGAATTCAACCTCTCTCCTGGTTTCCTAAGATTCCAGGAAGTCATCAGGAAAACATGTGGCGTGGGGAGAAGGAAAACACGATAGTGTATGAGGCCCTGGAATAAGGACAGGCCCAAGCCCCAGATCCCCTGACGGTCTTTCTCAAGGCAGCCAGAATATCAGTTACAGAGCCTGCCCAGCCCATGACAACAAGGGTCTTATTGTTGGTACAAGTAGGTGACTGGGCCCAGTCAGTCAAGGGCCTTATTCACCAGAGGGAGATTAGACAGACTATCTCCCTCTAACCTTTCTGGAACAGCAGTCATCATTAACCCCTGGGTTTCCAACCAGAGAATCAAGAATTTCAACTATCTATGAAAGTACCTCTTCCTCATAAAAGGTGCTGAAGCAAATTATAGATTGAACACAATTCAGGAGGCGAACACACATACACCCGCAGCAGGCAGGTAGGTGTACATTCACTCTCAAGCACGCCACACACACCCCACTAGGCACACATGAAGAGCTATGCAGACCCAGGGTAACAACTGACCCACACAGGACAAATCAAGGAGAGAACAGAAGGGAACAGCAGCCTAGAACAGAGGAGTGGGGCAGGCAGGAGGGACTGCCCACACACATGCCCTCTGTGCAAACCGATTCCTGAAATGCGTGAGGGGGGTCTCCAGTCAAACGCTGCCAAAATCACACAGTGACATGTCTGAGCTGCTGATAAAACCCTAATAAAAATGACCACAGAGAATCTTTAAAAGGTATAAACTCTCAAAGACGAGAAACTGGAGAAGAGATAGCAGCAGATGTGGGATATTAAATAAATCTTGAAACTTGGGAAGTGGGTGTGCATACACGGAGAGTGACCAGGTGAAGCAGAGAAGCTTCCGGAGGGAAACCAGGAGGAGGAGGCTGATGCTGTCCCAGAAGAGCAGCAAGCTCAGGGCCTAGAGGCCCCAGGCACCTCTGACCAAGGAGGCAAGGCCGAGAGCAGGAGGCCTGGCCAGCCCGTTCAAGGAGCAGTCAGACCCTACCCTGGCCCAGCCCTCGCCAGCAGCGCCCGGAAGGTACTCTCTGAAAAGGCTCTGGACGTGGGGCAGCAGGCACCACGGCGGGGGGCGGGGGGGGGGTGTTGAAGATTCCATGAAAGCCTGCATCCTGAAAGTGGAGGTCTCCCTAACACCACGCTCTTCTGCTGCCCATAGGGCTCCCAGACTGGAGAGCAGAGGATTTGGATCTGGGGACTCGCCAGTTCCCTGCCTGACTGTCCTTCTAAGACGAAGCCAACCAGTCACCCACGTATACCCCGCACACACAGTCTCGTTCCTAAATACAAACGTACAGCCAAGGGTCACAACTCGGATGAGGAAGCCCAAGACCAAAACAGGCAGAAAGGGACCTAAGAAGAAAGTAAGTCAGACCAGAGACAGAACAGAACTTCAAAATAACTGAAATTATAAGAGAAAGTATTGCATCCATGAAACATGAATAAGATGCTATAAAAAGGGACACACAGAGAACAAAAAAATGAGCCCTAAGAAACTAAAAATACGATAGCTGACCTAAGAACCAGAATAAAAATAAGAAAACAGGATAGCTGGGATCAGAAATAGAAGGGTTTATGGCAAGGTTAATGAAATCTCCGACACGACAAAGCCATGCAAAAAGACAAAATCAGAGCCTGTCCAAAAGGACCAACAGCCAAATAACAGGAGCTCTGAGAGTAAAGACCAGGGAAAACGAGGCAAAAGAAATTACCACAGGAAAAAAAAATACAAGAAAACTTTCTGGACCAGAAGGACAGAACTTTCCTCATTGAAAGGTACACAGGCTTCTGACTCAATGAAAGAACCAGAGCCACGCCAAAGCACACCTTCATGAAATTTTAGAACTCAAGGGGTGATGAGAAGCTCCTAAAAGTTTTCAGAGGGAAAATTCCATTCATTTACAAAGGGTCGGGAATCAGATCCTTTGTACATGAACTCTCAATAGCAATGGTAGAAATTAAGAACAAAGCCTTCAAAATTCCAAGGGAAAATTATTTCCAGCCTGACATCCTACAACCAGTCCAGCTATCAATCGAGAGTGTGGGTAGGAAAGGCATTTTTAGACATGCAAGGTCTCAAAACTTTTTTTCCCTGTGCCCTTCTCAAGAGGCTTTACCAAATGGAGAAGCAAACCAAAAAAGAAGAGATCCATCTAAGAAACTCAGGAGAAGGAGGAAGGGAACTCCCAAGTCAAGAGCTAAGCAGCGGGCCTGGAGAAGAGCCAAATGGGAACAAGAGGAGAAAAGGCTCCATGAGGGATCTGACCACGTAAAAAAAAAGAGCCACTGACCTAGGGACTTGCCCTCACTAAGAGGAGTTTTGTAGTTCTGTCAGAAAGTTTAAAGTTCAATCAAGCTTAGTTAAATACAAATCAAACAAACGAAGAGGGGAGGGCAATTATCAACTGCAAGAGAAATCAAATGTGAAAGGAAACATAGTCATGGTGTACTACACGGCTTGGATATGCACATTTCTTACAGTGTCATAATAACATAAACACTACTGACTTAACCCTACTGTTTACTGCCCTGCGCCTGTGTCGGCAGGATGGCGGAGGACGAGAGACGGTGTGAGGCAGGCACGTGCCCGCACACACTGACACTGACATGTGGGGAGGTGGGGGTGGCAAAGCCAGCAGGCGCAAGAACCAAACCCTACGTGTGGGGAATGAAATCCACAGACAGCGCCTTCCAAAACTCAAGAAATGACAGGATACGTGTGTTATTTACAAACACAGAGGTTAAGTACTGAAATCCTCCAGCTACAAGAACCGGCAGTGGCCTCCTGCGGGAACAGGCACAGGAGGAAGGAGCGGGGCAGGGTGGTGCGTGCTTCTGTATAACAAGTGTTGAGGCTACAGACTTGACTTTTTAAACTATGTATGTATATTATTAAAAAAAAAAAATTAAAGCCCCCATGATGGTTTAAAATTCCCATCTGGCCCATTTTCAGGCTTCACGTATGTCAGGGAGCACAGAGATCCCAGGGTAAATACTGAGCTACTGGTTGGAAACGGACACACACCTTTCAAAAGACTGCTCGCCATCACCCCCACAGGTCCAGGAGGCCGACCCCCAGGGTCTTCAGACAAGTCAGTTAGCTCTGGATGCAACTTCTCTTTAGGGTGTGTTCATATATTATTTCCTCCCTGGGCAAGGCTGTTAGAAATAAACGACTGTTTTTCCTAAGTCAAAAACCTCAAACACGGCCTTCGCTGGAGGAGAGTTCATGTGTCTCCCAAAGTAATTATGGAAAGATCATTTCTAAGGTTGTGACGGTTTGAACACTGGATTTGGGGTTTAATGTAAAGTTTAAACTAAATAACCAGGTGTGTTCTAAAATCAGGCAAATGCTTTCCTCCCTGATGGGAAGAGGCTAACAATCCATGGAAGAAGCCAGTATGGATGAAAATGCTACCAAGCTCGCAGATGTTCACGCTATTAAACCAACAGGCTGACGCTCCACAGAGTGACTTTCCCCTCTTCCAACCTTTCAAGCATCCTTTAGGAACCAACGCCCCGTGACCTGGCAAATCGTTAGTGAGTGGATAAGTGAACAAACAAAACAGGAGTGCTTCCACACCCACTCCTTCTGCAGAGAACTGGCCCTGCCCTGCCCTCCGGGCAGTGGTGGCCGCCCTCACCTGGCCCACACCAGCAGGACAACGGGTCCCATCTAAGAAGACATCCCAATGTCTGTCAATGTCACCTACATGGGCCTACTTAGACAAAGAAGATAAAATGGCTTGGCACCCCTAAGAGGACACTTTCACCCTGCTTTTCCTGGTTTGGAAAGGCAGGGCTTGTGTTTATTTCAGCAACAGAAGGGCAGATAAGAAGCTGGGCATGGTGACTTGGTCCAGTGGCCAAGGGAAGCCCATGAAGAGAAAGGAAGGTGCATCAGGGAACATTTGAGAATTCCCACCAACAATGTGGGGTCGGGCTGTTTTCCTAACCTCTTCTCACAGAGCAGGAATTGTGTGCTCTTCTCTGTCTCGGACGGAAGCCCCCAAAAGATCAGAAGCCTTGAAGCGTCCTCTCGACACTCACGCCGCACCTCCTACCTCAAGATGGGGTTGGCACCCCAGCCTGTCTTGGGCCTGCTCCCCACCTTCCTCCACCGGGTGGGCAGGGAGGCCTGACTGAGAGCCAATTACAGACGCGAGGGTCTGCTGGTGTGGGAATGGGGTGCGTGTCCATCCCTCAGGAGCTCACAGCTCCTGTTCACACGCAACCCTGACTCCAGGCAGTGAGAGCCCCCGCGTGGAGGCGCAGCCGTGTCTCTGAACCTGCTGGAGGGTGACGGCAGAGACCCCTCCTGCCCTCTGCGCCTCAGTTTCCTCATCTGTCAAAGGCGAGGGCTGAAGGAGAGGATGCCTTCGAGGACCCTCAACACCACCCAACATCTACCACTCCCCGGCCCCTCAACCACCGGCACCCGAATATGTGGCGGTGCTGGTAGGTCTCCTCCTGAGAAAGCGCTGGAAGGTAGGGCCAGGCGTGTCCTCCACACCAGGCATAAGTCTGGCCTCCACCCAGCAGGGAATTCTTCAGACACTGGCTGCCTTACGGGAGGGACGGAGGAGAAAAGGCTGCCTGGCCCTTTTCCGCCCGTCACAGCCCTGTGCGCTCAGCAGGCGTCAGTACCCATCACACCACGTTAACCAGGCAGAGCTCCGGCACCAAGTGCTGGGAGGTGGATCTGGGCTCCGCTCACAGCACAGGAGCCAGAGCAGCTCCACCCACCAGGCCTCCCACCCACGGCTCAAGGCCAGAAGCCCAGCTCTGCCGGGGGCGGGGGGAACCTCACCTTGGGCTCTCCCCACAGAACCATTTTCAGGATTAAATGGGAAGCCAGTGAGAGCAGCTAGTACAGTGATTGCTGTGATTTTTTTTTTTTAGCTCTGCATTTATCAGAGGCTAGCTGGTTCCAAAACATGTACATGGCTACGTGGAAGAAGTGAGCCTCGGGCTTCTGCCCCAGTGGCAGCCACCACGCCCTTAGACAGACAGCCTGATGCCACTGATGAGCGTCCGTGTACACGGCCTTTCAGCTGGGGCCTGGGCACCGCAAAGCACTGTCGGGCCCCCAGATCCTCACTGGTCAGCGGGGAGACAGGTACAACCCCCACCAGTGGGTTCAGAGGGAAAAGTGAATCACTCATAGTGGACTTGGACGAACAGCCCAGTGCATCCACCAGGCAGAGGTACAGACAGAAACCCAAAAGGAAGGTGACCCGAGGAGGGACAGAGAGCAGGTGCAGCAGAAGCTGGCTGAAATCCCGGCCTTGCAATGAGGCCGCAAGGACCCTTCTCCGCTGCTCGAGGACGAGCGTGCTCCCGTGCGGCTGGAGGTGGGCCACAACTGCCGGGGTACAAAGTTCTTCAGCGCCTCCCTCCGCGGTTTGGGGGGTTTCTGTCCCCCCCACCTGCGCTGCCCCATTCCCGCACCTCATGGTCCCACTGGCTGGGTCAGCAATACCACCCTCGTTAGAAGTCACAGAGAACCAGCCTCGCCAACAGGACGACATGGGATTCCCGCTTCCCTCAGCTCGCCCTGCGGGCCAGCTCGATGGGAGAGATGCCAGCCGCGCTGGCTGCGGAACCTTCGGCCGGGAGGGCTGTGTCGAGGAGCTGACCCCATAACCTGGGCAACGTCACCTCTCCATCCCCTCATGGGTACAGGGCTGGTCCTTCCCCACGCTGCACCCGTGCCCAGCTCACTCTGGAAACACAGCGCATCTGTGCCGTTGGGGACAACCGTGGGTGGGCCCATCGTTCTCCTTTTCGTCTTCCATGTACTGCCTTTCTCTGTTCCCATCTCCTGTGCCTGTCTCAAGCCCGGCAGGGACATCCACAAGTACCACCTAACCCTGCCCAGAACTGGAGCTGAGGACAGAAGGAGGGAGGAAGACGAAGTCAAGAGCCAGCCATGCCCACTGTCTCCCCGCCCCATCCCAGGCAAAGCCCTCCAGCCCTAAGACCTGGCCCAGCTCCTCTCTGCTGTGAAACCTTCCAGGCAGAACCAGCTTGCCCTGCTCTGTATCTAGAGCACTCTGCATTAGGTCCCTCTGATCACACCCTTTGTGGCCGCTGAATAATGGCCCCAGAGATATCCACACCCCAATCCCCAGAACCTGGAGTGTGACCTCAGATGTCAGAAGGGACTCTGCAGGTGTGATTAAAGATCCTGAGATGTGGGGATGATCCCACCTTATGCGGGTGGGCTTTACATGTCATCACAAGTGTCCTTTCAGGAGAGAAGCGGGGGAGAACCGACACAGGCGAGGAGAGGTGACGATGCAAGCAGAGAGGCAAGGAAGCGGCCACGAGCCGAAGGGCGCAGGCGGCCCCTGGAATCTGAAAAGGGAGAGACACCACCGTCGCCTGGAGCCGCAGGGATGCTGAGCTGGACTCCTGACCTCCAGGACCGTGGGAGCAAGTCATGCTGTCTTGAAACAGTAGGTCAGCGGCAGTGGTCACGGCAGCCCCGGGAGACTAATACACTCACACATTGTTATCATCATCAGAAGCCCCTGCCCAGAATGAAGCCACCCTGAGCTCACTTCTGACGCTCGAGAGACATCTGTGAGTGATCAGTTCATCAACGTGCACATGCACACGGCCTGGATCAGCCCTTCAGAATAAGTCATCACATGGTACCACCTGCCATCTGTGAGATTCTATGAGTGCAATCATGCCCTGGGTTCAGAGGGCTTTTCCACCAAAAAGAACATCCCCTTCCCTTCCCCGGCCAAGAAAAGATTCTTCCGAAAAAGTGTTGTGGAGGGAAGGAGAGCAGGAGAGATTAAGACACTAACATATTAAGCTGCCTACCCACAATTAATGCCTTAAGTGGATTGGCTTATCAGACTGTTTGTGTTGCCAATTTCCCAGGAAAGTCCAAAGGAAGGAGATGGTCAGGTGGGGAGGGCTGGGCGCATGACAGGGTGCTGAGTGGGGGCAGAGTGAGGAGCCCGAGAAGTCGGGGTGCAGGGGCTATGCCCTGGCGGTCTCTGCAGCCTGGCTTCATGCCGTCCAGCCCTGCATAGGCGCGTGTGGGCACCGTGGGCTCACACGTGGACACACCAGTACCATCACTTGGCTTTGTTTCTTGGACTCCAAATGTTTTCTGCTGCTGACTCGCATAAAATGACCCATTTTTTGACAGTTCTCTCCCTGCTGCCACTTAATTAGTTTCCTAACCAATTATTCCCAGCTGCTCACTTTCCTAAACCCTAAGTCACTCCTGTCTCTGCATGAGAGCCAGAGCTGCCCAGCCCATTACCACAGACGCTCACCCTCCAGGCCACAGTTGCAGCTGCCACAGAAGTCCCCCCACAGCTCTGAAGACCTCCAACAAGGACACCCACCGCTGCCCGGCCTCAGCTGCTATCCCAGCGCAGAGTGAGGGCCACAGAACTCCCTCCCCCAACTCAACAGAACTGCTGCTCCAACCGCCCCCATCACCTCCTCCCATCATTGAAAGAGCTGTGTGCGTGCAGCGGGCCGGACAGGGGAACCAAGTGGACAAGAGGACGTAGAACCTCCTGCAGCCTCCTCTGTTCACAAGTCGTATGTGTCCCCTCAGCAGCTGCGGGCACCCTGGGAGAAGCAGAGAGAAGACCGTGGGTTCTCACTAGGCTCAGGGGCACCAGACACAGGCAGGAAGCTGATCCCTATTCTGCTGTCCTTGACTCAGCACTCAGGCAATTGGGAAGGAAGGAAAGTACACGGGACGGTCCCAGTAACACAGAAAGGCACTCACGGGGCAACCCGGTCACCAAGTCCTCTCACTCTGGTCTGAAAGTCAGAGAAGGATTCCCGGGGGCGGCCTTCTTAAACGTTTACGACAAAGACTCAAGCGCCAGTCAAGGAGGACAGCAGACCGATTCCCCACTCGGTCAGCCAACAGGTGCCGAGCTTCTCCCACAGCCGCATGTATTATGTAAGGTCCCACCTATGCAGGCAAATAGCAGCCTCTGCCTCGAGGTGCTCACTGCCCTGTAGAGGGAGACCCACACGGAAACATGCGCCCTGGGGACAAGGGACAGAGGAAGGAGATGGGTCTGACCTGGACCCACCTGGGAGTGGTGCCTGTGTCTTCTCCTGGTTCTTGTGAATGATTCAGGGTTACCTGTAGAGCCTTTCTAGCCCACCTGGCAGGTATGTATTTGCTCCCTTCTACCTGACCCTCTGTAGCCACTCATTCCCATGTGTTCTTCTCTAACTTCTTTCCTCTACAAGGCTCAGGCCACCAGGTGACAGACCCTAACACTGAAAGCACAGAACATCTGCCCTGCCCCAGACTCAGGCCCCCCATGTTAACAGTTAGCCCTTCCCTTTGGGACGAGGCAACCAGGAACCTCACTGCTTGCCCCACACCTACTGATTGAGCCCCTCCTCGCTGGGTTTCCCCAGCCACAAATGGACATCTGGACCAGCTCATCTCTAGAAACCTCTGTTCTTCATCCCAAACAGCCCCATAACTAACTGCTGGTGGCCTCCATCCCCCAGCTGTTCCATACTGAGAAATGTCACCCAAGCCAGCATGCAGAGTGGTAAATGACAACAAAAAGCTACCAGAGGCAGAATGCTGCACCTTCCAATAGACACCAGGCTCAGACATCTTAACAAGCCCGTGTCTCCAAGCTCCTCCTCAACTCAGTAAAAAGGAGGGGAGCGCAGGGAAGGACTTAAAGTTTGGCCACCAGTTTCCAGGGAACAACGTCTGTACACAGGGATGCTTCATTCTAATGGGTGAAGTCTCCTGCATCCCAGTGAGTCAAACTTGAGGAAAGAAGGCATGTGACACTTGTGAGTTTCACTGCTGACCCCTGACCTTTTGACAAGAAGGCTCTGCTGTCAGTTGGGAGGGGTTCCCAGTCCCAACTGGGTTCATCTTGCCCTTCCTTGCTCACTCACTGTAACATTTCCAAGTAACTGGAAGTTGACCCAAAGATGCTCTAGGGCAAAGCGGCCTGCAGGAAGCCCAGAGGCAGAGCTCAGGGTCCTCTCTGCACCCACCCCTCATGCTGTCATCCACACCCGCCCCAAGAGACTACATACACCTCCAGCCAAGGAAGCCCTTGCATACATAATACACATTTACAGACTCTATTTTATCCGCAACATACATAAGAGTCATTAAGGAATTAAATGCTACAACATCCCTCCCAAAGAGGTGAAAATGATGTGTAGCTTGTCATGATTAAGTAAAGATAAGGTAAGCCCCCTATCTACAGCCCCCAAGTCTAGAAAATTAAAGCAGGCAGGAGTAAAACACCTCAACACCCTGGAATCACCTTCTAGACAGCCCAGCGGGTGCATGACTCCTGAGCTCTCCCAGGCTGAGCCACTGAGAGTGGAGAGCCACTCTCTGCTTTTCTTCACGAACAACAGCCCCTGCAGAGGCCTCAGAGTTTACCTTGAAAGATGGGTGTTGTTCACACATCCGGCAACACTGGCAAAGCACTTACCACTTCTGCAAATGTTTTTTTAAAAGTTCATTATTTTGGAAAACTAAGTTAATTAAATGGTCGACACAGAAGAGGTGCCTTGCTCATGCAGGCTAGTGGACTGGGCCTTCAGACACCCAGATGATTCTACCTCAGAAGCAGGTCTGTCCAGTCAGGGCATATTCTTCTCTGCAGCTGCGGGGTGGGGTGGGGGGGGGGGGTGAAGGAGGGGTGGGAGTATCCCACAATTTCAACTAAAGTAGCGCCAGACTGTATCAGTTTTAAAACTTGTATTAAGTTTCTGTGCAGAATTCCACTGAAAGACAGAGGTCTCCCAACCTGTCTGTGACAGCACCGGGAGGCCCAGTGGAACGTGGTGCATCTGCAGGGCCCGGGAACGGCTTCCGCTCTGTAACAGCCCGCATCTTGCTCACAGGCTAGCGTAAGGATGAGAACACTTCCAAGTTCAAAGCTATTTTTCAAAACTACCAGTTTTACCACGGCAAGCACAGGACTGCAGAAGAGCAGCTGAGCAGAGGAAGGGACGGAAGGAAGCCCAGGTTCACTGTGGGCCCAACACCACCACGAGGTTTCTGTGGAGGGAAATCAGGCAGGGAGAAGGCCCTGCTCAAGGACGCTCAGTCAGAAAGAGAGGAACCAGAGTAAAGCCCTTAGTTACTGGGCCCCAAACCAACGCTCTCTCCCTACACCCTTCAGTTTCCCGGCACCCTGACACAGCAGGCCTTCCTCTGTGCCCTGGAGGCTGAAACTGCGTGGAAAAGTACGAAGGCCGAAGCCAGGCCAAACACATGACGGGTTTAAAAATAAATCTAAAGACATGAGACTAATCCGTAAAACATCAGACGTGGGGAAGCTTCTGCGCAGCTCGGACCGGCACGGAGCTGAGTACCGTTCTGATTTCTACACATCTCTGAACGTACGTCCACACACCCGGACTGCAGGCCTGAAGCTAGTTTAGTTCAGCGAGCTGGAAGGCACATGAGAACCTCCTAGAGCTGCACAGTCCCGAGGGGTGGGCAGGAGGCCAAGAGCCAGCCTGGCCCTCGGCCAGCGCCACCTCCCACACGGCACGCAGAGCGCCCATCACTAGACACGGCAGGGGAAGGACCCCGTCATTCTCCCAGAAGGCGTCTCACCAGTTCACAAATCCCAGCTCTGTCACTCATAAGTTGAGTGACGCCACCATCTCTTGGGGCCTCAGTTTCTTCCGTGAAACAGAGTAACAGCATCTGTCAAGCAATACTGATGTGACCATCACGTTAGAGGTCGTGCCTGAAGAACAAACACAGAGCACCGGGCTGAGCATGCGCCCCCTCCCCAACCCTGCGACGAGCAGGATGGTGGCCAAGGCCCCCTCTCTCCTCCTAGAAGACTCCTCTGACTCCCCAGTCATCCACTGCCCTGAAGAGCATGCGCACTGAGGTTGGCTTGGTATTTAACCTTCACGTGTCCACGTGGGTCCCAACAGGCTGCGAGCGTCACCATGAGAGGAACCTTCTTTCGGCCGTGTGTTCTCCCCCCACGGCCCTCTGCTACGGACACGACAGCCGCTGTGGTTACCGACTCAGACGCATCGGCCTGCCTAGGAAAGCTCCAAGCAAGGGGGGGGAGAGCCAGCGCTTAAAGCAGGGCTTCTCCAATGTCTGTGCTTCTTAAAATCGCAGGAAGTGGTTATTTAAACTGTGGCTACCTGGGCCTTGCCCTCAGGAGGTTCTGAGCAGGGGATGCGATGGGGACTCAGCTGCAGAGGAGCGAGAGAACCTCAAAGACAGTCCCCACTGGCAGCAGGGCCAAGGTGAGTCCCTCCCCATGCTCCCCTGGGGCCCAAATTCATTGAGAATGAAGTAGGCAAACGTCCTGGGATCAAAGCAACCTCCAGGACTTGGTCCTACAGGAAGGAAAATGTAGAGGAGCCAGAACCCTACCCTGTTAGCACTCAGCATCCTCTGAAGAGCGTTCAGACCAAGCCCACCACTTCACATGTGAGCACAGACCCCAAGGGTGACTTCTCAGTCTGGAGCGTCTCCTCCTAGGGGGCTGACAAACCCACAGCTGCCCTTGAACAAGGCACTACCCAAGGGCGAAAAGTGTTCTCCCTACCATGTGTAGGGATGTGAAGCACACTGAAGCCCTTGCAGCATGGCCCCTGTGAAGGCGCAAAGCTCTGGTCTGTCCTGACTTTCTAGGAATCTCAGGGCAGAGGATGGGGGAGACACCCCACACACCTGCCGTGGAAGCATGGGTACAACCTCTACACGCTTCCCACAAAGGAGAGACCCAGGGTCAGTTTGTTTCAAGCAGAAAGAGTTCAACAGCATTAGACCTTCCAGAATTTTGTTTTTTTTTTTAAAATAAGGAGATTCTGGGACTTCCCTGGTGGTCCAGTGGTTAAGACTTCCCACTCCCAATGCAGGGGGCCTGGGTTCAATCCCTGGTCAGGGAACTAGATCTCACATGCCGCAGCTAAGACCCAGCAAAACCAAATTAAATAAATAGACAGATAGATAATTTTTTTAATAAAATAAAATAAGGTAAGGAGATTCTGACATATGCTCTGACATGAATGAACCTTGAGGACATTATGCTAAGTGAAATACGCCAGACACAGAAGGACAAATACCATATGACCCCACTTACAGGAGGTCCCTAGAGTCCTCAAATCCGTAGAGGCAGGAAGCAGAAGGGTATGTGGTGGGGGTTGGGGGAGGGATGGGGAGTGAGGGCTTAACAGGGACAGAGTTTCAGCCTAGAAGATGGAAGGGGTTCTAGAGAGGGATGGTGGTGATGGCTGCACAGCAATGTGAACGTGCTTAATGCCACTGAACTATAATCTTAAAAATGGCTGGGCTTCCCTGGTGGCGCAGTGGTTGAGAGTCCACCTGCCGATGCAGGGGACGCAGGTTCGTGCCCCGGTCCGGGAGGATCCCACGTGCCGCGGAGCGGCTGGGCCCATGAGCCATGGCCGCTGGGCCTGCGCGTCCGGAGCCTGTGCTCCGCAGTAGGAGAGGCCACAGCAGTGAGAGGCCCACGTACCGCAAAAAACAAAACAAAACAAAAATGGCTAAAATGGTAAATTTTGTTGCACATATTTTACCACAGTTTAAAAGCAAACAACAACAAAACATGTTTTTGCCTGGCTTCCAGGAGGAAAAAGGAAGAGAAGACGAAATCAAGAGACAAGGCTGCCAGAGCTCATCGGACACAGTCCCCCCCGGAGCCCCAGAGCCTCACAGCCCAGCGGCTCCACCTGAAACTCGGGGCCCTGGATCCCCCTCTGGATGAGGAGCTTCTTCAGGAAAGCCTTCTAGTGATCCCAGCACCTTAGCTTTACATCAGTCCCCAAAAGCTCAAGGAAAGTGGCAGAATTTGGTAAACAAACAGGCAGAGCACAGAGGGAGAAACAAAAGCAGAGGAGAGAGAGAGGCAGCAGCCTGGGTTCCTAGATTCTTCACTCTGTCCACTCCTGAAGAAACAGAGGCGCAGCCAAACTATGCAGGCTCCCACTTGTCTGTGAGGCTGCCCTGAGCCCACCTCACCTCGGCCTGCGTTTGGGATTTTTTTTTTCCTTTTTTGGGCAATTTGCCTCTCCTCCACACCCAACGGTTACAGGGTATGTGGGTGTATCGAGAAAGAAATTTCCCAAAAAAGGAAAAGTGACTCCGGGAGGTTAGTCCCATCTCAGAGCCGCCTGGAAGAGAAGGCAACAGTCACCCCTGGAGCCAGACTAGCCTGAGGCCCCAGACCCAGCAGAAGAGCCCATGCAGGAGGGCCCCTCGATACAGCCCTCCAGGCAGGCGCTGACCCGGGGACTGACCCGGGGACTGCAGCCCTCCTCCTCCGGGCCTCCTGGCCACCACGATGCCCCTCTGGGTCCCCACCCTATGCTCTGAAGCGCATTCTCCCTTCTGCTGAGGAACCGCTAAGAGCTTCAATGCAAAACGCACCTAATCCTTCTCCCAGGAGCGCCCAGGTCCCACCTCCTCCCCACGCTGAAACAGAAATCCTGCAGCAACGCATTTACAAAGTTGATTATTTCGACTCAACAAATATTTACGAGGTCTGTGCTACCCAAATCCCAGGTCAGATAATACGAAGGTACCAAAAACGCATCCAAAAACTATCGGGGGCCCAGCACTAAAGAAAAAAGGTACCATCCGGTAGGTAAGATAACATTTAAGCAAATGAAAACAAACAGTAATACTGTATAAAAGTCCAAATAACAATTTGAAACAGATTGTCACTAAGTGTTAAGGTCCCAGCCATAAAACGTTAATTTATTACATGCAATAGATTCGCTGGGGAGGGATGGGGCGGGTGGGGGAAGAGGGAGAGCTAAAGCTAAACTTGGCAGCAGTGGCACGATCAGCAGTGGCTACCGGCTGCTCAGAGCTGCTGCTCTTGGAGACCAACACCAAGATGGGCCTATTATACAGGCACAGAGGTCTGAACTGCCCTGAGCTGCCACAGGAAGCGGTGCCTATCCACTCCCCGGCAGAGAGCCACACAAGCAGTTCTGCTGGCCCTGTGGTCGTCTGATGTGCAAGAACACCCCACAGAAACCCCTCCCCACCAGGAACAGGCCCATTCCTATTCCAGGAGCAGCACGCACCATCCCAGCCAGCAGGCTAACCCTGCCCATCACCTCCCTCACTCCCAGGAAATCTGAGGGGTAGGGCCTTCTGAACCTTTTAAGAACCGGGATGATAGCAAGTCAAACAATTAAAAAAAAAAAAAAAGTAAGCCACGGACCAGGTCACACAGGGTCTCTCAGCCCAGCACTGTGGACTTGGGGCCGGATCACCTTCTGCTGTGGGGCCATCCTGGGCATCACACTCTGTTTCACAGCACCCTGGCCTCCACCCACTAGATGCCAATAGCACCTCTGCACCCTCGTGCAGCTGTGAGACTCAAAGATGACTCCAGACATTGCCGGGCAGCCCCGGGAGGCACAAGGTGCCCAGTTGAGGACCACGGCTCCACTTCTAGGTACTCAGAGAGGAAAATTCTGGCACGGCTGGAACTTGGTTGACACATAAGTCTGCACGCACGGTGTTCTGCTCCAGGTGGAGGCGGGAGCCTAGGCTTCAGGAAAACTGGCCTCTGGGTTGGGGAGCGGCCACAAAGAACAAGGCCTGACGCAGACCACGGGGTGGGAGAGGCCGCTCCAGCCCCACAAGGAGGAGCACACCCGCAAGCCCCCACGGCAACGGCCACCAACGCCGACCACTGGGGGGCCGGCACCTGACCGTCCCTCAGCAGCCTCCTCGCGCACACGGCCCGGAGGCTTCCTCAGAACTTCCCCCACGGGGCCTTCCTAACGCAACAGGGAAAACCACGCTGCTCTAAAGGTATTTCAACACAACTGCTACTCTTTCCTGTCACTCACGGAAATGATGCCCCTTCACCTCGGGAGGGCTGTGTCCCTGCACTGCAGTCTGGGCCACAGAGCAGCACTGGTCAGTCTCTTCATCCCCACGGGGATCTGCCAGAGTGACCTGGGCCCATCCCTCCACTCTGGGCACCCCGAACACCCTCTCCGCAGCCCCGGTTTTCCCCGGCTTCCTTCTTCTCCATGGCTGGCACGTCCCACCTCTGCCCGAGCAGCACAGGACGGGCAGGTTGTGGGGAGACCGGAAGGCACGGCCGGGTGTCGCCCACGGCTCACAGTCCCAGTCGTGCAGGAGCAGCTCTCGGACCAGCGTGTGCTGTTCATTTGTGCCCAGCAGCCGCCCTCATGCTCATGCAGCTGAAGAGAACCATGGACTATACCGGACTCCAGCTGGACCTAAAGAAAGATTTCCTGACCAGAAGAATCAGCCTCCAAGCCGAGTCCAGGGAATTCTGTTTTTTGGGCTGGTTCATGGCCCGGCCCAGCCTGGATGTCATCCAGTGACCTCCAAGGCCCCTTCTCTATGGTTAGTCTTTGCGGGACTTAACAGCAGTCAGACAGGCACGGGGAGGACAAAGTAAACCTCCAGGCAGGTCGGAGCCCACCTCCCGCCCCAGGGTGCCTGCTGACATGACGGTCAAGTCAGGAGAACACAGAGGGCAGTGCTGAGTCACCAAAGGAAATGAGTGTCCAGGTGAATCTGCCCCACTGCTCCTGCCTCTAGTAAATTCTACCACCACCGGTGGTACCAACCCAGTTGCCTCAAACTACTCTGGACCACAGATGTTTCCACGGCAAAAACCCTCTGTGGACCACCCACGCTGTACAAATATGCTCATCAGAAAGAATGAAAAAGAAGAAAATTCTTTTTTTGAAGGAACCAATGAGGCAAAATAGTCAACACAGAACTAGGTATCATACCTATTAATTCCCATTCCTAGATATCATACCCATTAACTTGTCCCACAAACAAAATGGAAAACGCATCGCAAAGATTAAGACCCCACATGGAAACGGAAACACCGATGGCCTGGTCACGTATCAGCTGTGATAACCACCGAACATCCAAGTGTCCCAACAGACTACAAGGTGCTGTGCTCACACTTCCAGAACCCTGCTCTCACCCCTGCAGCAAGGAAATGAACTCTGAAAGGGGTGGGGTCAACCTGTCTTACACGGTGTGAACAGATGTTCTTGGACAGTCCCAGTTTAACAATGCTGCCCACACAAAGGTACGCACGTGCGCACACACACACACACACACACACACACACACCAATGGAACAGGAAAAGGCACTCAAAGCTTCCACCTTCAATCCTTTATAAAGCTTGGAACTCAGTCATACTTTAGATTAGTTTGGACAGACTGATCACCTTTAGAAAAAAGTCAGGAGACAAAATGGGTGGAAAAAGAAAAGCCAGAATATTCTACCTGGTTGGTAAATACTCATTCAGCCCAGGAAACAAACCAGGTGGGTGACAGGACAGGATGGAGCCCGTACACCCTGGCTTAGTGACCAGAACACTAACCCTGTGGCCAGAAGACCTCTGAACATCAAATACGATGAGCGACACCAATTCCAGCAACGGACCTGAGAGGAGCCCTGCACTACGCACGGATCCGCAGGGGTCAGCTGGCACCCGCCCACCCAGGGCGGCCGCACCTGCTCCCGCGGGCCCGCAGCCTCCTCCGCTTCTCTATAACCAGGCACTCCTACCACCCTGAACAGAAGTGGCTTCCTCCCTCACCGTGACTCTCACCCGTGGCCACTGAAGGTGCCTCGAGGCAAAGGTCGGGGCTGTGAGGGCTGCTGCAACCAGCTGCCACACGGGCTTCAACATCTCCAGCCTGCTGCGCAGAAGCCGAAGCAAGAGCACACAGCTGCCACAAGGCCGACACCACCGCGACGAAGGGGCCTGGCGAAGGCCAGGGCAGGAGAGGGGAGGGGCGGAGGAGGACACTCACCATCTCATCCAGGGCGTAGCGCAAGAGGCCGTGCTCGTAGAGGATGAAGAACCGGCGCTGCCATTTCTGCAACGGAACACAGAGGGTGTCGGGAGGGTTCTGGCCCGTCTCCACTTGCCGAGCCCCTGCGCCTGACAAGCCTGCCTCTGAGGCACGCTGGCTGCACAGCTTCCATTTCTGGGGCCCAGGGGTAGAAGAACAGTGCCTCGTCAGCCAGGATTGGGCCAGTGGAGAGGCCCAAACCACCCAGTGTGTTCCCAATCACTGAGATTTTAAAAGATGCCTGATCTATTTTAATCTGCAAGCTCCTCAGAAAAAGGAGCAGAGGCAATGTCTGGGTCACCTTTTTGTATTCTTTATGTACCCAGCACAGAGCTCATTACTAATAATGTGTCAATATTAATTTGATGAATTACCTGACATGATATGGGATAACCTGAGAATGCCAAGCACTGATTCCCCACTTTTGAAAAAATCTGGAAAAATGGTATAAAAGGGTTGTTCTAATGACCCACAGGGAGGTTGAAAAAGGGAAAAAGCCAGCCGGGCACCAGTATTCACTGAAGGGGACAGAAGTAACAAAAATCAAAATTGAGGAGGGAGGCCAGTGGGAACAACTCTGACGTCCAGGGAGGGAGTGACCGGCAAAGGGTGCCCCTGCCCCCTCGCTGCCCTCCACCCAAAGTCTAGGCCACCAGGGGCTGATGGAGGTCCAATGGCACTGACAGTGGAATGGAAAGGCCCTTCCTTTTTGTGGGGGGGGAAATGTCTAGAACGTGAGACTGCTGGTCCCCAAATCCCAAAAATCATCACGAAGATCCGTGACCTATTTTCAACATTTCCAAAAGCCCAACAAAATTCATACTTCTACTGGCAATAAGGCCACAAGAACTAACTAAAATATCATGTCTCTTTGCTTTGGGCCAGAATTATATCATTTGTAATAATGATTTTCCCATCAGAAGCTGGAAATGGCAATTCTGTATGACCTAAATACAAAAGAGGAAAGAGGGCTGCTCCCTGGTTACTGCAGCCACTGGAACACAGTCGCTCTGGCTGTCCTCACGCCTGGGTGGCAGGAACAGGGCACTCACATGGCCTTGCAAAGAGGACCTGTAGAGGCTGGGCCACCTGGACTCTTCCCAAGAAATATTTCCAAGGCTCCTATTTGTTGTTTTTAAAATTAAAACCCATTCTGGAAGGAAGCCCAAAGACCCCAGATACAAAGCAAGTTCTGTGGGGTACCAAGGCCCCACCCCAGAGTGTAACATTCAGGCTGGGGGCAGCAGAGACCCAGAGGCAGGGCAGAGGCCCTGGGGAAGGGGGCAGGCGGCAGTACCTGGAGGAAAGCGTGTGGAAAAAGAAAGCATGTTTTAACTGGAGTCAAATCCAAAGGGGCTCCCTGACAGAGGAACAAGCCACTGACCCGGGACGATTCTGGTTTGACCATCTCGCTGCTCCAGCTGAGACCTGGCCAAGCAGTAGCCTGTGTCCAGCAGGACCCACCCGGGGCTGGGTGCCCAGGAGAGATGGGACGCAAGCAAAGCTGGCCCTTAAGGCCTGCCTCCCCTCACTCCTGCTCATCTGCTGAGCTCCCAGCTGGGGAGGAAGGAGGGGAAAGAGGGGGGGCTACAGGAAGCAGAACATTGGCCCTGAAAGAACTCGGACCCTAATTAGCATAATGCAAATGTGTGCTGAACTGCCCTTCGGTCTTTTCCATTTAACTGTTTCTAGAGTGGAGCTGACCCACAAAACAGGTAGCACCATGCGAGTGCATCTCTTTTGAATGGAGGGTGAGGCATAATAACTACTGGGACCTGCAAGTTCACCAAATAGGTAGGGGTTCCCTGCTGATCCGCCATCCCAGGATCCACCATTCAATCCCCCATCTCCGTCCTCCACTCGGTCAATCTGCCTTAGGTGGGCCCCTCTCTTGGTGAATTCTCCACCCCAAGAATTCACTCTGATGCCCTTACCCGAGATCGGTGCACTGGGTTATCAAAGTCAGTCCCATCTGGAGCCAGGAGCAGCCAGCCACCATAAATGGGTTTTGCCTGGAGGAGAAAAAGGAGGGCAGGTCATCAGTGGCCTTGGACAGTTTCAACGGTCAAGTTAATGACAAGCTGACAAGCGCTCGCTGGAAAAAGAATCCACCTCTGCTCCACACACTCCATGCATCCCATTCCCCAGCCCCAGGCCAAGTTGCCAAGAGAGATGTTGGAGAGCCTCCTGGCAGGTCTGTAGCATCTGGTGTGGGGAGGAGAATGCAAACCCAGCAGGAGTCTGAAACACTGGAGAATATAGGAACTCCTAACAAACAGATACCTCCCCTCAAGTTTCTGATCAAGCCACCAGGATCAGGGGAAAATGGCACTTTCTTCATAACCATGCGAGTGCCAATATGTGCAGGCACTAGGGATATCATGTGACCAGCACAGTCAAAGCCCCTCATCCTGATGGTACAGAACAGGGCCTGGGAGCAGAGACACTGCTTTAGCGATCATCATTAGCACTGGCCAAAGAATCACCAACTCGCTGGTTGTATGACCCTGGGCTGAAAACCGTTCGAGCTTCTATCTTCCCGTTTGAAAGGTGAGAGTGATGATAATTATATCTACGCCTCATGAATCTTATGTGAGGACTGAAGAGACAATCCAAGTAAAACACAGCCCAGCACAGGAATGCAATACAGTGCGGCTACTGGGGAAGAGTCTGGCAGTTCCTCAAAAGGTTAAACTTAGAAATCCCTATGACCCAGAATTCCACTCCTAGGTATATACAACCCCAAGAAAACTGGAAGCAGGTGCTCAAGTAAGAACTTGGACATGACCGTTCACAGCAGCACTGTACACAATAGCCGGAAGGTAGAAACAACCCCAATGTCCACAGCAGATGAATGGATAAAGAAAATGTGGTCCATCCAAACAATGTAATGTCATTCAGAAATAAAAAGGCATGAAGTACTGACACGCTACAACATGGTTGAACCTTTCACTTAAAGACGTTATGCTTTAAGTGAAAGAAGACAGACACAAAAGACCACAAACTGCATGATTCCAGTTATATGAAAGGTCCAAAATAAGGAACTCCACAGAAGCAGAAAGCAGATGAGAGGTAGCCAGGATGTGGAGGGAGCAGGAAATGGGGAGTGGCTGCTAACAGGTGTGGGGTTTCTTTGGGGGTGATGAAAATGTTCTGGAATTAGACAGTGGAGTCAGCTGCATGAACTTGTGAGTACGCTAAAAATTACTAAATCGTATGCTTTAAACGAGTGAATTTTGGGACTTCCCTTGTGGTCCAGTGAGTAAGACTCCACACTCCCAATGCAGGGGGGCCAGGTTCGATCCCTGGTCAGGGAACTAGATCCCGCATGCCTGCCACAACTAGGAGTCCACGTGCTGCGACTAAGACCCGGAGCAGCCAAAATAAGCAAGTAAGTAAATAAGTAAATAAATATCTTTTAAAGAGTGAATTTTATGGTATATGAATTATCTCAAAAATTGCATGAGAAAAAAAAAACCTGAGCACAGCGTGTGGCCTAAAATACTTAATAAATGCTGGCTATTTTTATATTTTTTATATCCAAAGCGTCCCCCTGGCCCCCCAGATACTGGCAGTAGGAGTTCAACAGGAGCTAAAAGATAAAGACAGACACTCAAGACTCCACCTCCCTTTTTTTAGCCATACCCAGCTCCTGAGAAAGGGCTGGGAAAGGCACAACCAGGCCAATGTGTCCATTGCCCTTTGGAGGGCAGCAACACAAATTAAAGCCCAAACCCTCTGCCTGCTATTTACACACATAGACTATCTCCGGGTAAGCCCTAGGGGTCCTCTTAGCATGCTTTTTATTCAACATTTCCAAACTGGGAGGCCCTGTCACACCACCTCATTTTGAAAAGCTGTGTAGTCTGTGACTCACAGAGGGAAGGTCACTTGCCAGAGGTCACAGAGCATGGGGGGTGAGCCTTTTTTCTTGGCTTCTGCAGGGTCCTCAGGCCCCCAGGGGAAGCACTGGCTCTTCCCTGTGAACAGAAAGAAGGGCTTCGGGCAAGGGGTATGGAGTCGGCTGAAGGAAAGAAGCAAGACTGGCGTTGATGAAACATGGGGGGGCTTCCCTGATGGCGCAGTGGTTAAGAATCTGCCTGCCAGCACAGGGGACACGGGTTCGAGCCCTGGTCCGGGAAGATCCCACGTGCCGCGGAGCAACTAAGCCCGCGCACCACAACTACTGAGCCCACATGCCACAACTACTGAAGCCTGCACGCCTAGAGCCCGTGCTCCACAACAAAGAAAAACCACGGCAGTGAGAAGCCTGCGCACCGCAAAGAAGAGTAGCCCCCGTACCGTGCGACTAGAAAAAGCCCACACGCAGCAATGAAGACCCAACACAGCCATAAATAAATAAACAAATTAATTTTTTAAAAAAGATATACTAATGTCTATAGGCAGGAAAAAACATTAAAAAAAGAAAAGAAAGCAAGCAACAGGGGAGTGGGTGCTGGCAGGGGACCAAGAGTTAGAGGGACATGACTCAGAAGGACCATGGGGTGTGTGGAATGAAATGCTGCCTGGGAAAGCAGAAGCAAAGAGAATAGAGGTCTGTTTTCTCAGCAAACACCAGCGGCACCCAGCCATCTCCCAGGCATGCGAGCACACTTGGCCTCTCTCTGCACACAGGACGGAGAGGTCTGTGCTGGGGGACGACCCCATGTGTACCCTGGCCAGGTGACTCCCTCACATGGCCACTGGGCCTGCAGTTCCCTGGCCTGTAAAATCAGGAGGTTAGACCCCAAGACCGTGTCTCCTCCCTTTCTGTCTGGCTTTGATCGTACATCACCCTCCTCGTTTCTGGCTGCAGGGCTTTGGGGCGACTTCACATTATCAGCTACACCTACCTGCCCTTTCCTCAAAAGGGGCAGTGGGAGACCTGCGACTGGCACAAGTCCCTCAGAACCTGGCCCGAAATCAGCATCGTTATTCGCTCAACAAACATCTACTCGGGGAGCCTGCCAGCATCCACCTCACTTGGCCATGACTTCCATATACGGATCACCCCAAAGGGGACCCATCTCAGGTGGGCAGGTCGTCCTAAAAGGTGGGAAGGCTGGGCCAGTAGAGGGCACAGGGCAAGAAACAAGTGCTCTAGCAGCCTGGGAAGTGGGTAACGTTCCACAAGAGCATTTACCAAGGCAAATCCATAGTGACAGAAGGCAGACGGGGGTTGCCCAGGGCAGAGGGGATGGAAGGATTGTGGGGAGTGACAGCCACAGGGTTTCTTTTGGGGATGATGAAAGCATTCTAAACTTGATTGTGATGACAGTTGCACATCTCTGGGAGTACACTAAAACCATCAAATTGTACACTTTAAGTAGGTCAATCGTATATGGTATGTGAAGAATTATCTCAATAAAGCTGTTTAAAAAAAAACATTTACAAAGGCCTATGTAAGGCAGTGGGGAAGCAGAGATAAATAAGCAACTGCTCCTACCTTCATGAGTTCACAGTCCACAGGAAATGTAAACTAATGAGTCCTTCTCCCAAAGCCAAGAAAAGCCAAGTCTAAGCTAAGAAAGCCAAGTCTAGGGAAGCGGGGGCGGGGGAGGGTTGGGGGGGCAGGGATTCACTACGTAAGTTTTCAAGTGACTCTGTGCTCTGCGCCCCGCCCCCCCCCCAGCCAGATTTGGGAAACTTCAGTCAAAGAGATAGGGACAAAAGTTTCCAAGGACAATGAGCTGGTCCCCTGGTTTGTAGCAAGCGAGCTAGAACATACTAGACAGCATCCAGAGGGAAGTCCAAGGCAGCAGCTCAGGTCTGCTGGGGCCGGGAGTGGGGCAAAGGGCTAACAGGGCAGACTTGGCGTCCACAGCTGGGTGACGAGAACCTCCAGATGTCCAGTGCGCAACGCTAGGGTCGTCAGGGGACAGGAAGGTACCTGCCACCCTGCACTGCCATCCAAGCAAGCAAACAAACAGGGAACAACCAACCTGTGAGAAGGAGGGTGGCCTGGGGCGGAGAGGACTCGCTGGCACGGGCACAGCTAAAGTGAAGACAGAGGCAGGAGCCCGTCCACCAGTGCAGAGCGGCTTGGCTGCCGCCCTCCTTCAACTCATCAGCGCCTGGAACCCCGTCCACAGGCCTGGAGAGCCACACACCAGGACACCCCGCTCTCTCAGGTAACCCCAAAGGCATGGAAGGGCGCCCCAGAGGTGCTGCTGCTCCCACTATTTCTCAGACTGTCTAAAAATGGCAACAGCAGACCCAGCCATGCCAGTGAGTCCAGAAACACCCACCACAGCCTCTGTCCCCATGGGAGAGGCTCACAAGCAGACAGAGGTTTTGTAGGGCAGCATTCCTCCCTCTCTTGCCTCATCTTTTCTGGGGCGGGGCGGGGCCTCTGACAGGCCCGAAGGCACCCTCTTCCTGGGAGCCCCCCAAAAACCTGACGTACGAACTGTGGCAACCCCAAAGGCGGCTGGCACAGGAAGTGGGCTCTAGAAACTCTTAATGGTATGTAGTTCTGCTGTTGTTTTCTGGCTGGGCAGCTGGGGTTTTACTTTAAGGGGAAGCGGGGAAAGGAGAAGCAGGTAACTCTTGTCAACACTGAGGACCCAAAAGATGGGACTGAGTTCTGTTTCAGGCAGGCCACCTGGGAAGAAGCACCAGACCTGTGCAGAAGTCACCATCTGAGAGCACCCGCTGAGCCTCTTCCCTTCCGATTAAACTGAGCCATGCCCTGCAAACCCAATAAACCAGAGGCTACGCTTCCGGCTGATCTCTGGGAAGAGACTGCTGGTGGCCTAGGCATTCTCCTCAGCCCAAAGCCCTTTTGAAAATGGTCACTGGAAATTTCTGCTTCAAGATAGGGTAGATGTAATGTTCCCTATGCCTCCCACAAAGTACAAATAAAACCCTGGACACTGTATATAAGACAAACCTAAGAAGACTCGAAAAGATGGAGAGTAGAAGGCAGAGGGGCTGGGAACCTCGAGACCCAAGGAACCATACAGAGGTGTACACCCTGGATTTCTTTCTGCCTCACTGTCCCAGACTGGAGTCTGGAGGAGGGGCAACTTGCAAGTGCCAACAAGCGCAGACCAAAAACACAGAAGCCCCAGTAAAGGCCCTATCTGGCTGAAGAACTGGGGAAGAACAACTTGGCAAGACAGAGAACTCTTAGACAATAACTGTCCTACTCCAGCCAGACACCAAAGAACAGAGAGAGCCACACCCTCACCCCCACCAGCAGAAGCCAGACTTCCCTTTGCCGGCTAAGAGGTGCCCCAGCACCCCTACCAGAGAGGTGTCAGGCAGTCAGGCAGGGGACTGCAGGGAGCTGGGACTTTCAGCCCCACCCAGCAGTAACAGGTCTCCTCCCTCTCCCTCCTGGGACAACGTCGGAGGACGACACCTGGGAAGCTGAACCCCACACCCTGCGTCAGTAACAAGGGATCTCCTGCCTCAAGTATCAATGGAGCCCAAGTGAGGAGCCAGATTTCTACCTCCACCTAAAAGTAAAAGGCAGCAGCCCTGCTTCCCCTGCTGCAGCAGTGTTAGAAAAAGCCGACTGAAAGAGAAGGAAGGGTCAAACACAACCTGGAGTCACCTAATGTGACACAAAAATGTCCAGATTTCAACTGAAAAATCACCATGATACCAAGAGCCAGGAAGGTTGCAAACTGAATGAACGAAGACAGATGCCAACACTGAGGTGACAGGCATGTCACAGTTATCTGATGAAGATTTAAAACAGCCATGCTAAATGGTTCAACAAGAAATTATGAACATGCTTGGAATAAACAAAAAACACAGATAGCCTGAGCAAAGAAACAGAAGCTGTAAGAGCCATACGGAAATTCTGAAACTGAAAAGTACAATGACTGAAATTAAAAGTTCAACGGATGGGCTCAACAGCAGAATGATGGGAACCATGGAATGAATCAGTGAGCTGGAATACAAAAGCACAGAAATTACCCAATCAAGTAACAGAGAAAACAGACTGAAAAAAATAAATAAGAGAAGAACAGAGTCTCAGGGACCTGTGGGACTATAACAAAAGATCTAACATTTGTGTCATCAGAGTCCTGGAAGGAAAGAAGGGTAGGGTACAAATATACTCAGAGAGAGAATAACTGAAAACTTCCCAAACTTGGCAAGAATGGTAACCTATAAATTCAAGAAGCTGAGTGAACTCCAAAGGATAAATCCAAAAAAATCCACACCAAGACACATTAAAACAAATTTCTGAAAACTAAAGCCCAAGAAAAAATCTTGAAAGTAGCCAGAGAAAAACAACAGGTTTTGGATAGGAGAAACCAAATATAATGATTTGGGCTTAACCACGAAGGCCAGAGGGAAGTAGCACAATACTTTTCAGGTCTTAACCACAAAGGCCAGAGGGAAGTAGCACAGTACTTTTCAGGTGCTAAAAGAAAACAACTGTCAACCCAGAATCCTGTAACCAATAAAAATATCTTTCAGGAACAAAAGGGAAATCAAGACATTCTCAGATGAAGGAAAACTAAGAGAAATAGTTAGTAGACCTACATTTACAAAATGGTTACAGGAAGTTCTCTCAACAGAAAGGAAATGATAAAAGAAGGAAACCTGGATCATCATAAAGGAAGCAGGAAACACAGTAAGCAAAACTACCTGTAACCAGGCTTTCCTTGAGTTTTCTAGATTATGCTTGATGAACAAAACAAAAATTGTAACACTATCTAATGTGGTTCTGAATCATGTAGAGGAAATATTTAAGACACTTACATAGGGAATGGTAAAAGGAGGTAAAGGGAGGTACTCCCTTTACTTGAACTGGTAAAATGACACCACCAACAGACCGTGGTAAGTTATGTATATACAATGAAACTCCTAGAGCAGCCACTAAAAAAAAATCTACATCTTGAAATTTATCGTAAAAAAAAAAAAGAAATTCTAAAAAAACCCAAAAAGATCAAGCAGGAAGAGAAATAAAAATCAAAGAGGGGTTTCCCTGGTGGCACAGTGGTTAAGAACCCGCCTGCCAATGCAGGGGACATGGGTTCGAGCCCTGGTCCAGGAAGATACCACAGAGCAACTAAGCCCATGTGCCACTACTACTGAGCCTGCGCTCGAGAACCCATAAGCCACAACTACTGAGCCCATGTGCCACAACTACTGAAGCCCATGTGCCTAGAGCCCGTGCTCTGCAACAAGAGAAGCCACCGCAGTGAGAAGCCCACACACCACAACGAAGAGTAGCACCCACTTGCCCCAACTAGAGAAAGCCCTCGTGTATCAATGAAGACCCAATGCAGCCAAAAATAAATAAATAAATTTATTTAAAAAAAAAAAAAGATAACGAAGGACTATTACAAACAATTCTACAAACTTTAACTTGACAACTTAGAAGAAACGGACCAACTTCTCAAAAAACATAGACAATCTGAATGACCCTATAACTATTAAAGAAACTAAGTATGTAATTTAAAAATTCCCCAAAAAAGAAATCTCCAGGCTCAGAGGGTTTCATTGGAGAATTCTACCAAATGTCTAAAGAAGAATTAACACCAATTCTACACAGTCTTTTCTAGAAAAAGACAAAGTAAGAAACACTTCCCAATTCATTTTATGAAGACAGTATTAACTAGATATCACAATCAGACACGATACCAAAAAAGGGGACAAAAAAGAACAACTATGGACCAATATCCCTCATGAATATAGATGCAAAAATCAACAAAGAATTAGCAAATAGAAGTCCGCAATATATTTAAAGCATTATACACCATGACCAAGTGGGGTTTATTCCAGGGATGCAAGGCTGGTTTACTATTTAAAAATCAATCAGTGTTATCCACCATAATAACAGGCTGAAGAAGAAAAATTCTGTGGTCACGTCAATTAATGCAGAAAAAGCATCTGACAAAATTCAACACCCATTCATTTAAAAAACAAGAACAACCACAAAACCCCTCAGAAAAGTAGAAATAGAAAAGAACTTCCTCAACTGACAAAGAGCATCTACAAAAAACCTAGAGCTGACATTATACATAATGGTGAAAGACTAAATGCTTCCCCTCTAAGATCAGAAACTAGGCAATGTTGTCCATTCTTAGAACTCTTATTCAACATAGTGCTAGAATATCTAGCCAGTGCAATAAGGCAAATAAAGGAAATAAAAGACACAGCTTGGGAAGAAGAAATAAAGTATTTACAGATGACACAACTGTCTTATGTAGAAAATCACAAGGAATCTGTTTTTAAAAAAGAACTCCTAGAACTAGTGAGTTCAACAGGTTATAGTATATAAGATCGGTATATGAAAATCAACTGTATTTCTATGTATTAGTAATGAATATGTGGACACCAAAATTAAAAATAAAATACCACTTGCAATTGTTAAAAAAAGAGAAATACTTAGATGTAAATCTAACAAAACATGTACAGGAACTGCATGCTGAAAACTACACAATGCTGATGAAAAATCAAAGAAGACATAAATAAATGGGAGAGACATATTGTGTTCATAGACTGGAAGATTCTAAACTCAATTGTCCCCAAACTGAAATATAAGCTTAATTCAATTACTAACAAAAGCTCACGAAGACTTTTTTGCAGATATAGACAAGATTATTCTAAAATTTATATGGAAAGGCAAAGGAACTATTTTTAATTAAAAAGAAGAAGACAGAGGGAGGAATCCATCTACCTGATTATAAGATTTATTATATATCCACAGTAATCAAAGCTGTGGTATTAATGGAAAGTTAGACACATAGATTAATGGAACAGACTGGAAAACCCAGAAACAGACCCACACAAATGTGCCCAATTTAACTTTGAACAAAGGTGCTAAAAGGGACTTCCCTGGTGGTCCAGTGGTTAAGACTCCGCACTCCCAATGCAGGGGGCCCAGGTTTGATCCCTGGTCAGGGAACTAGATCCTGCATGCCACAACTAAGACCTGGTGCAACCAAATAAAAAAATAAATATTTTTTTTAAAAAAGATACTCCATGCGTCCACTGCAGGGGGCACAGGTTTGATCCCTGGTTGAGGAACTGAGATCCCACGTGCTGCACGGCGAGGCACTCCCCACCAAAAAAAAAAAACGAAGGTGCTAAAAAATTCAGGGGAGGAGTGACAGTCTTTCAACAAATGGTACTGTAGCAACTGGACATCCATAGGCAAAAAATAAATAAAGCTCAATCCTACACAAAAATTAACTCAAAATGGAGCACACACTTAAATTGGCAATTTGGACCACATTAAAATTTAAAGTATTTGTTTTACAAAAGGCCCTACTAGGAGGGTGAAAAAATAAAGAGTGGGATAAAATATTTGCAAACCACATATCTAACAAAGGATTAGTATCTAGAATATATAAAGACCTCTCAAAACTCAATAATAAAAAAAACCAAACAACCCACTTAGGACATGGGCAAAAGACATATGAAAAGATATTTCACAGAAGATATACATATGGCAAATAAATACATGAAAAGATGTTCAACATCATTAGCTATTAGGGAAATGCAAATTAAAACCACATGAGAGGGACTTCCCTGGTGGTGCAGTGGTTAAGAATCCGCCTGCCAATGCAGGGGACACGGGTTCAAGCCCTGGTCCAGGAAAATGCCACAGAGCAACTAAGCCCGTGCACCACAACTACTGAGCCTGCGCTCTAGAGTTCACGAGCCACAACTACTGAAGCCCACATGCCTAGAGCCCGTGCTCTGCCTGCGCACCTCAACGAAGAGCAGTCCCCGCTCGCCACAACTAGAGAAGGCCCACGCGCAGCAACAAAGACCCAACGCAGCCAAAAATAAATTTTTTTAAAAAAAATGAGATACTACTACACACCTATCAGAATGACTAAAATTAAAAATAGTGACAACAGGGCTTCCCTGGTGGCGCAGTGGTTGAGAGTCCGTCTGCCGATGCAGGGGGCACGGGTTCGTGCCCCGGTCCGAGAAGATCCCACATGCCGCGGAGTGGCTGGGCCCATGAGCCATGGCCGCTGAGCCTGCACGTCCAGAGCCTGCGCTCCGCGACGGGAGAGGCCACAACAGTGAGAGGCCTGCGTACCGCAAAAAAAAAAAAAAAAATGGTGACAACACCAAATGCTGACAAGGATGTGAAGAAACTCGTATGTTGCTGGAGGGAATATAAAATGGTACAGCCACTCTGAAAAACAGTTTAGCAGGTTCTTTAAACACTAAACATGCGACTACAACATAATCCAGGAACTGCATTCCTGGGCATTTATTACAGAGAAATAAAAGCTTACACTCACACAAAAACTGTACATGAGTGGCTACTGCATTTTTATCTGTAAAGGCCAAAAAAAACCCTGGAAGCAATGCAGATGTCCTTCAGCGAATGAGTGGTTAAGCCGTGTACACCATGGAATACTAGTAAGCAATAAAAAGGAAACAACTGGTGATGCACACAACCTGGATGAATCTCCAGAGAATTAGGATGAGTGAAAAAAGTCAATCCTTGAAAGGTTACATGATGTATGATTCCACGGATATAACATTCTTGAAATGTGGAATTTCTAGAAATGGAGAACAGATTTGCGGCTGCCAGGAGTTAAGGAGGCAACAGGGGTAGGAGGTGCAGGACGTGTGGTTGTGAGGGACCCTGCGGGGGTGCAAGCACCCTGCATCTTGACTGCAGGGATGTTGAGATCCTGCTGACTGTGACATTGTGCTGTAATTTTACAAGATGTTACCACTGGGAAAAACTGGGGAAAGAGTACACAGGATCTCTCTGGATTGTATCTTACAACTGCATGCAAAACTACAATTATCTCAAAATAAAAAGTTTAATTTAAAAACAGTCTACAGGGCTTCCCTGGTGGCGCAGTGGTTAAGAATCCGCCTGCCAATCAATGCAGGGAACACAGGTTCGAGCCCTGGTCGGGGAAGATCCCACATGTCGCGGAGCAACTAAGCCTGTACGCCACAACTACTGAGCCTGTGCTCTAGAGCCCACGAGCCACAACTACTGAAGCCCATGTGCCACAACTACTGAAGCCCGTGTGCCTACAGCCCGTGCTCTGCAACAAGAGAAGCCACTGCAATGAGAAGCCCATGTACCACAATGAAGATCCAATGCAGCCAAAAATAGATAAATAAAACAACTAAATTTTAAAAATATGTATTTAAAAAAAATCTACAAACAACAAATGCTGGAGAGGATGTAGAGAAAAGGGAACCCTCTTGCACTGTTGGTGGGAATGTAAATTGATACAGTCACTATGGAGAACAGTATGGAGGTTCCTTAAAAAATTAAAAATAGAATTACCATATGACCCAGCAATCCCACTACTGGGCATATATACAGAGAAAATCGTAATTCAAAAAGACACATGCACCCCAATGTTCACTGTAGCACTATTTACAGTAGCCAGGTCATGGAAGCAACCTAAATGCCCATCAACAGACGAATGGATAAAGAAGATGTGGTACATGTATACAGTGGAATATTAGCCATAAAAAGGAATGAAATTGGGTCATTCGTAGAGACGTGGATGGACCTAGAGACTGTCATACAGAGTGAAGTAAGTCTGAAAGAGAGAAACAAATACCGTATATAACACATATTTGGGGAATCTAGAAAAATGGTACAGATGAACCATTTTGCAAGGCAGAAATTGAGACACAGCTGCAGAGAACAAATGTATGGACACCAAGGGAGGAAAGTGTGTGGGGGGGGGATGAACTGGAGACTGGGATTGACATATATATGTTAATATGTATAAAACAGATAACTAGTAAGAACCTGCTGTATAAAAAATAAATATAATAAAATTCAAACAAACAAAAAAAACCTGTTACTTCAGAATACTCCCTGCACCCACATACGAGCGTTTACCCCTGGAAGGGGACCCATCGCAGCCCCAGAGCACAGAGGCTCCAGCCACAAAAGCCTCTGCAGTCCAGAGGGGTCATGCCCAGGCAAGGCGGCCCTGCATGGCCCTCAGCTGTGCTGCATGAGCTGGCCTTTCCACCAGCTTCTCCTGAGGCCACAGGCACACAGACATACACCTTCTCTGAGGCCTGTGGACTTGACCATGGCGAGATTCTTCAGCCCCTTTCCCCATCTCCACCCTCCTCAGGCAGATCTGCGTTGCATCAAGGACAGCCTGATGTCTCGACTCAGGCCAAGTGGGCGGGCTGCAGGCAGGTGAAGGAGCAAACACCCTGGCTGGCTTTACACAGCGTGGTCAAGCTGCCACACAGATGCCTCCCAGACACATCCAGGCCTCTGCACACAGCTGCCCGATCACAACCAGCTCCAAGACGTCCAGAACATTACATGCTCGGCTCTCAGTTTCACCGTGCCCATCTGAGGCTCAAAGAGAGCAGACATCAGTGACAGATTTCTGCCAGGTGGTGAAGCTCACTTTTCTGTCCCCTCAGATTCACCCGCCCTCAGAGTGCACAGGGCATTGAGAAAGGCAGTCAGACACGTCACACAGTATGGCACCACAGAGGGAGCACCCAAAACTATCCCTGCAGAAATGTGGGCACCACGTTCCGACCCCCAACACCCCATCATCCTAAAGGTGCTCTACAGACTGGGGCCCCTCACTTCCAAAGCTGACCCCCCGACACAAACACCTCTACTCCACGGACTAGGGTAATTCCCTGTCCCCTGTGCAGGTCCCCTCAAAATCCCATGCCCAGGGGACTTCCCTGGTAGTCCAGTGGATAAGACTCCGCTCTCCCAATGCAGGGGGCATGGGTTCAGTCCCTGGTCAGGGAACTAGATCCCACATGCATGCCACAACTAAGAGTTCACATGCCACAATAAGGAGCTGCTGAGCCGCAACTAAGGAGCCCATGTGCCGCAACCAAGGAGCCAGCGAACCACAACTAAGGAGCCCGCCTGCCGCAACTAAGACCCAATGCAACCTAAATAAATAAATAAATATTAAATTAAAAAAGAAAAAATCCCACACCTGGGTCTTCCCTGGTGGTCCAGTGGTTAAGAATCCGCCTTCCAATGCAGGGGACACAGGTCTGACCCCTGGTCAGGGAACTAAGATCCCACATGCCGCGGGACAGCTAAGCCCGTGCACTCTAGAGCCCACATGCCACAACTAGAGAGCCTCAGCACTGCAACTACTGAGCTCACACAACGCAACTACTGAGCCCACGCAGCACAACTAAAGAGAATCCCCGCATGCTGCAACGAAGATCCTGCCTGCCACAACTAAGACCCGATGCAGCCAAATAATTAATAAATAAATAAATATATATATATTTTTAAAACGCACACCCCCTTCAAGTACAGTAACCAACCCAAAGCCAGATGCTTACTGAGAACTTCCTGGGGCTCCTCCTGCTGAGCTGCTCTTACACTTACACCTCCCCGCGGAAAGAAAACCACCTCAGGCCTCTGGGCTTTGCACAGCAGTTCTCTGCGTGGAGGGCTCTTCACCACATCCTGCTGGCAACGGTCTGCTCGCCCCTAAGACCCATCTCCCAGCCCCGCGCCATCTCCATCTCTGCCGTTTCCACACCTTCGCCCAGCGAGGTGCCCAGTACAAAGCAGGGCCGAGTGACTGGGATGAGTCAGTGGACACACTGATGCGTCACCCAACTGCTCCCTGCTTGTTCTCCGGGTGCTGCTGTGAGGGCTCCCGGCCAAGGCTGGGTGAGCCCGGGCCACACCTCTGCCTTCCACACTCAGAGCCCGGTCACCGGGAGGAACCGGTCAGCCCCCGACACTGAGGGACAAACCAGCACACTGAGGAGCACGCAGACAGGCTGACCTCCAACCGTCTTTCTCCCTTTCCTGAATCCAATCCCCAACCAACACCGTGTGCGCCACGCTGGCCTCGACAAAAGGCAGAAACACCACAGGGAAGCCAGCACTCTCGGGGAGCAGCCACGCGGCCACACGTGGCAAGAACCATGGTATTTCCATGCTCCTGCCCCCAGGAATCCCACCAGCCAGAAACGGAGCCTAAAGAAATAACACAGAGCAACAAACAGCTCCACTCACGACTTGGGAGCAACTTGCTGTCCAACAAGTCAACGGCTAAATGAATGCTGATCTATCAACTCTCTAAAATATTACACAGCAATCAGTTATAATTAATTAATTATAGATAACTATGAGGAAGTCAAGAAACCCTCTAGAGTACGAACCCACAGGACTCCCATCAAGTCAATGCTCCCCACCCAGAGCTGGGGGCTTCTCTCTGCCTCCTGGGTGACCAGAGCCCTCTGGAAGTGTTCAGCAGAATTTCCCCACAAGCTGCTCTGAAGCTGCAATCACTCAAGGTATCAGAGATAAAAACATGAAACACATATAGTCCCCAAGGGGCATTCAGTCTAGTGAAGGGGACCAGGGATGTCTCCTTCAGGGAACCAAGGCAGGATGTGAAAATGTGGCCTATGATTTAAAAATACAGCAGGACTGAGTAAGATTGGGAGTCAACAAGAAAACAGCTATTGTGTTCACTGTTGGGATCATGAACAACTCTTGGGGGTTTTTGTTTGTTTACTTAACATCATTTTTTGTAAACTAATGCTACTATATAGCACTTACCAGATTTTTTGTTTTAATTAATTTATTTATTTATTTTAGTTATTTTTGGCTGCGTTGGGTCTTCGTTGCTGTGCGCGGGCTTTCTCTAGTTGCAGCGAGCGGGGGCTACTCTTTGTTGCAGTGCACCGTCTTCTCATGGTGGTAGCGTCTCTTGTTGCAGAGCACCGGCTCTAGGGTGCACAGGCTTCAGTAAGTTGTGGCTCGCGGGCTCTAGAGCACAGGCTCAATAGTTGTGGTGCATGGGCTCAGTTGCTCAGCAGCATGTGGGATCTTCCCGGACCAGGGCTCAAACCCATGTCTCCTGCATTGGCAGGCAGATTCTTAACCGCTGCACCACCAGGGAAGCCCCTAGATATTATTTTTTAAAAGGAAGGGAAGATGTTTGACTGCCCATGCATGCACGCCTTCTGATACAGCCTTGATCATTCCCGGCAGAAGATGAGGTTAGGGAACCCCTGTACTGCACTCTCCACCAACATGACCTAACAGTTCTGGGTAGTTAGTATAAAGACCCCGGCCTGGGAGCCAGGAGGCCCAAGTTCAAGTTCTGGTTCCTTGACTTCATCATTGTGTAGCCCAGAACAAGACACTATGGCTGTGAGTCTCAGTTTCAACATCTACAATAAAAGGAAAATATATATATCCTTGCCATTAAAAAATTTTTAAATGACATCAGACACAAACACACACTGAGTCACTGAACAATCAATGCCTGAGAGTCAGGGACATAAATCCCAGCATCTACTCAGGCCCATGCACACAGCTGGTGTGTAGAGGCCAGCAGTGCTCAGGGGAATGAACCCTAAGTGTGAAGGGAAAGACTGTAGAGTATTCAAGGCCAGTCCAGATGGACCCCAGGAATCCTGACTCTGAGGGGAGGGGCAAAGCATGCAAACCCCACACAGGCTCCCGCACACAAGCCTGAACATATAACCTCCAAGCACAATGACCATCCCCATGAAAGTTCTTCAAGAAGAACAATCTCCAAGCAGCCTTGAAGAAGGATCCATACCTATGGGGGCCAGTATCCCAGCTTCAGGGAGATTCCTGGGGCAAAGATTTCTCTGGGCCCGATGTGGGGGGTTGAGGAGCTGCACTCAAGCATGAGGTGAGGGCAAATGGCCCTTTGGTAGAGGATTCACTGAAAGATCTATGGGCAGAAGGTGTGTAAATTGCAGCTAATATATCTTCTGTGGTTTTGAGGTTGGTTCCTTGACCTTTTCCACAAAAGAGTTTCTGTGGAAACGCTTCCACACTCATAGCAAACAGGATGTATAATATTTTCTGCATTTCAATTCCAAAAGGAGAAATGATGCCTGGGTAGCAGCCGTCTGGCCATCTTTACAAGCTTGTAAATCATGGGAGATTCCAAGGTTGCCTGTCTCTTCTGGGATGTGTAGATGTTAAGTCAGTAAAAGGAAATGTGAGCACATGTCCAAGTCAGTCTGAGGCCTTACCCCCGCCAAAACCTCGCTGTGTCCTGGCCACCCAAAGACCACTTCATCCAAGCACGCCGCAGAGGGAGACCTGTCAGTGGAGCTTGTGCCCACCTGCCTGACCCACACCTGGGTTAGCACACACCTCTACAGGCCAGTAGGGCCAAGACCCCAGGAACGTGGGGCTTCTCTTTTAGAACAAACCCGTCAGGGCCAACCAGCGTCAGCCATCACTGCAGATCCCTCAAGAGGCCACACCAGGCTTCTCCCAATGCCACGTGGACCAAACTGTGTTGGAACTCGTCTCTAAGCCTTGTCCAAGGTGTCTCAATCAAGCCCTGGAGAATACTGTCCTATTGCTTTACACACATTCAGTTCTAGACCCAAACTACATTCCTCCATGTGGGCACCACCTGCCGGCACGAGCGCCCAGGGCCTGTCATCTGCCTCTGAAAGTCAGGAGAGGACCGTCAGCCGCTGCAAAGATACGCACAATCGTGGGGCAGCCACCGTATGCAACTCAATGCCATCAGGGCCTAGGGTGAAGCCCAGCTTCCGAGAAAGAAAAGCATCAGGTATGTGGCCCTGAAGAAACACGTTCCCTCTGAGTGAGCACGTGGGAAGTCTGCTTGAAATGCCCATCGGTTTGCTCTGTTAGTCACAGCTGTCCCCACTGTCACCACAGCCAACGCTCACGGCTTACGAGGCGGGTCACTGCTCCAGGCACTTCACGTCGTGTACCCTGTGCCACTCTTCCATTTCACATACAAGGAAACCACAGTGTCTAAGCAGGTGTGAGTCAAGGCCACCTGGCCCCATATCTTGCCTTTAACCTCTCGACACCGCCCATCAGTGAGCCACTCCCAAAAGTAAAGGCTGGTGCCATCCCAGCAGGATGCACGTTCCCAAGTGGGTGACTCTCCTTGGGGGTCTAGTCCTGACCAGCACATCACTCAGGGCCTCCCCTAGACATCCCTGCAGCTGAGGTCTGGGGCCTGTGTGTAGTGCCAATGCATGGTCCCCGTAAGGAGTTCACTAGAGGATGAACCTTCACAAACCACCCTTCATGGAGCCGCCCACCCAGCTTGGCCAGGCACTACGGGCTGTGAAGGCATTTGGGGAGTGGACAGAGACCATGGGGCTCTTCTCCAGAAGGAGGAGTCTTTCCTACCTGTGGATGAAAGACGTAAGTGTGAGCACAGGCTCCCACCTCCACCCAGAGAAAGTAGAGCCTCAAATGTAGAGTAACCCTGTACATTTATCATCCAAACTGGGATACTTTGGGGAATGAGTAGGGAACCTACTAATTACACAAGGACATGTGGCCCAGAAGAAAGAAACTTATAAGAAATGCAGTTTACCCATCTTTGCTGTCAAATGTCAGGATGCCAAGACAACAAAGCCACTGAGAATACCCACAATGAGACAAAGACACAAAAGCTGGAGCTAAGGGTAAGGAACTCAGCACCAGGGAGCACAGAGGAGGGATCTGGGAGAGACCTCTGTGAGGAGCCAGCAAAGGCAACCTCAGAAATGGAGGTCAGGGGACATGCGACAGGGAGGCCGGCTGGCATGTGCAGAGGCCCACACTTCCCTCCAGAGGCCGCCAAGCCTCACCCACTGCCTCGTGCCGCCCACCCGGCAGCATGCTACGGCGCGGGGTTCCAAGGGGAGAGGGCACACCCCCAAAATACCATAAGGCCCAGTGTCTTTGGGGGCCCCCTCCTCCAGAGCTCTAAACCTCGAGATAAAGTCCCACCCTTCAGCCAAATCAGAAGTAGCACTGGGTGGAGACAAAGACAATAAATACTTGGTGAAACAATGAACCGAACTCCAAATAAAGTTATCTGATGGCCAGTTGCTTTCAGCACAGAACACGTCCACGCTGCTGCCACACAGCTGCCACGCACTTGACCACGGCTGAGCCCCAAGCTGTGCGTGCACAGACACGCACACGTGGGTGTGAGAGGGCGAGGCCAACACCATGCCCGTCCAGCATGCTCCTGGGGGACTGGGGTAACCAGGACAGAGCGCAGGACGGAGGTAGAATCTGAGGTGTTAGCTACTCATGGGTAGCAGATGTCAAATCAAAAATGACAAAAAGACAGGAAACAAAGATGTCAAATAAAGGTTTGGCAAAATGTGAATTACAGGGACTTCCCTGGTGGTGCAGTGGTTAAGAATCCACCTGCCGGGACTTCCCTGGTGGCGCAGTGTATAAGACTCCACACTCCCAGTGCAGGGGGCCCAGGGTTTGATCCCTGGTCAGGGAACTAGATCCCACGTGCATGCTGCAACTAAGAGTTTGCATGCCACAACTAAGGAGCCTGCCTGCTGCAGCTAAGACCCGGAGCAACCAAATAAATAAAATATTAAAAAAAAAAATCCACCTGCCAATGCAGGGGACACGGGTTCAAGCCCTGGTCTGGGAAGATCCCACATGCCACGGAGCAATGAAGCCCGTACGCCACAACTACTGAGCCTGCGAGTCACACCTACTGAGCCCGCGCACCTAGAGCCCGTGCTCCACAGCAAGAGAAGCTGCTGCAATGAGAAGCCTGCGCACTGCAACAAAGAGTAGCCCCTGCTCACCACAACTAGAGAAAGCCCACAGGCAGCAACGAAAACCCAACGCAACCAAAAATAAATAAATTTTTTTAAAAAAATGTGAATTACAAGCACAAACCAAAAACGGGGGGGGGCGTGCGGGTAATGACTGTTTTGGTGTTTTTTTTGTAATAACTTACTTTTTTGAGATATAATTCACATACCATACAACTCACCCATTTAAAAGTGTACAAGTCAATGGTTTGTAGTGCATCCACCACCATAATCAAATCTATCCCAAAAAGAAGCCCTGTATACTTTAGCTATCATTCCCCACACACTCCCCGCTCCAGTCCCCAGCAACCACTAATCTGCTTTACGTCTCTACAGATTTGCCTAGTCTGGACGCTTCACACGAATGGAATCAGATGACACATGGTCTTTTGTGTCTGGCTTCTCCCACTGAGCGAATGTTTTCGAGGGTCATCCATGCTGTAGTTGTTGGTTGTACCACACTCCTTTTCATGGCCAAGTAATATTCCATTGTGTGGATGGACCACATCTGTTTATTGATGACACTGGGGTTGTTTCCCCCTTTTGGTGGCTGTGAACATTCATATCCAAGTTTGGTGACTGTTGTTAAAACTCCTTTAGGAGAGACCAAAGAGGTAAACACCACATGTCACGTGAAGTCTGAACAATTAGCTTTTCAAAAGCTGCAAAGGGAAAAGGGTTGAATGGGGTGCTGCAAGGGAGTCCTGAGAGGCTCCCTGAAAGCAGACTGGGGGGCAGCAGCCCCAACTGCTCAGATCAAGCTCAAGATGGAAGCCTCCACGTGCCGGCCACACACGGGCTGGACAGGGCGGGGTAACCAGTGCACAAGAAGGGGCAAAGAAATATTTTCTTTAACAGAGGTCTAAAAGGTCTAAGTCTAAGTCTATGGGGATATCTTCTCATCTAACATTAAAGACGCTTAAATTCCGGGACTTCCCTGAGTGTCCAGTGGTTAAGACTCCACGCCTCCAGTGCTTCCACTGCAGGGGGTGCGGGTTCAATCCCTGGTTGGGGAACTAAGATCCCACATGTCGTGAGGTGCAGCCAAAAATTTTTTTTAAAGAAAGACAACTAAATTCCTGCCAGCTACCAAATCCAAGGGGCAGGACCCGGCTAAGGAGCACTTTAACCCCAAAGAGAAGAGGTAATTTTCCTCCTCCAAGGAAAATCCTGAGGGTTGATCCAAGCTTCTTCCCCCAAAATAGAATTTAAAAATCCCTATTGTGTCACCTGAGACCTCTGGGGGCCTCCGAGACTCTCATGAATCCCCTTCCCGCCAACATGCTTCAAGGGCGCAGGACTCGACTGACCGACTGACCGTCCCTCCAAGAGCGAGGAGTCCTAATCTCCCTCTCCACCCTGACTTCCCACCCAAGCCCCAACCCTGTGCCTCCAGGGTCTCGGAATGTGTCAAGCAGCACTAGGGGAAAAGAGTGAGGTCACCTTGCCTTCTGGCTGCCGAGCAAACCAGCGGCAGAGCCCGAGGAGGACTGCCTGCCCTGCTCCGCAGTCCTCAGCCACCTCTCACGCCACACTTCACAGTGGCACCAGCCCCAGCACTGCAGGCTCCATCCTAAAACCTCCGGTCATCTCCACCCCTCCCTCCTGAGAGCTGCAGAGCCCAGTGGGGAGATGTGACAGCAAAACAACTTCTCCAAGCCTCAGAATAAACATTCCCTGTGTGTCACGTCGAGTCCCCACCACATGCCGTGTGCCTTACCCACACTTTATTTATTCCACGGAGAGCCCTTGGCAGCAGCAGGCAAGGGTGGCTGCTTATGCCCCCCGCTCCATCCTCTACCCACCCCAGCACTCTGAGCACCGCCTGGGGCTCTGCCCGTCCTGACAGACGTCCTCACTGCCACTCCCATGAGGCATTCGGGGCCTTCAAGCAAATGGCCCAGCTTGAGCCAGACCAGTGGTCCTCAAAGGGATGGCCCTTTTAAGGGGGCCCTGAGACCCTTTTAAGGGGTCCATGAGCCAAAACTATTTTTACAAAAATGCTAAGTCATCATTTGCCCTTTTTTGCACTCATTCTTTCACTAGCATATAGGCTTTTCCAGAGGATACACGACAGGATATCACAACAGATCATGTGCAAAAGATATGAGAATCCAGCTGTCTTCCATTAAGATAGATGGTACAGAGATGCGCAAGGGTAAAATGATGCGACTCTTCTAAACAAAACTTTTTTTGTTTTGGAAAAGTTATTTTTCAGAATATACCTGTTATTTATGTGAACATGTAACAAGTTTATTTTATTTTTTAATGAATTAATAAAATTTTTTAAATGTCTCGTTTTAATTTCTCATACAGTAAATACCATTGGATATAACCGACATAAACAAAAGCCCTTTGAAGACCTCAGTAATCAAAAGCATAAAGGGGCCCAAAAACAAACAGTCTGGGAACCACTGACCTAGCCAGCCGCCCCACCCCCAGCCCAGCCCGTCCTCAGATCAGCCCTCCTGGTTCTCGGGGGCCCTGCTCACACGCTGGCTCTGTCAGCCTAAACACACAAGCCTTCAGGTCTGTCTCCAGGTCTCCACATGGAGTCCTTTCTCCTCAACAGCACTACCTTAACGGGTCGCATCTCATACCAGACTTGCCCCCAGCAGCTGCCTTAAGGTCCATCTGGAACTGGAAGACTCCTGCACACATCTGGGCAGGGAGACCTTCCTCTTGAGAGGCGAGCCTCTGCATGGAGAGGAAGTCTGCAGAGGGGGCTGGGCCCAACAACGGGGCAACACCTACTTGTGGTCCCCTCCCCTGGATCCCAGCATCTGGGAGGCTGACACAGCAGAAACACCAGCACCTCGAACATTCAGCAGGAAGGCTGCACCTATGCTGTACACACACGCCACTGAAGTTTTTCCGTATATATCAAATATTTCATTCTATTAACAAATTCTAATGCAAGGGTTAGAGTCAATCAGTGGTTTTCAAACAGTGCTTCAGGGCCACTGCAGACCATGGGGTGGGGCAGGCGGCTGGGGAACCATCCCTTCCCCCCTCCGGGGACTTCACATGGGCAAGTTCCGCGTTCCATTTCAAGGGGCTCCATGCTCCATGGCTAAAGAAATAAAGTTTGAAAACTGGTAATAAGAGTAGTAAACAGGGGCTTCCCTGGTGGCGCAGTGGTTGAGAGTCCGCCTGCTGATGCAGGGGACACGGGTTCGTGCCCTGGTCTGGGAAGATCCCACATGCCGCGGAGTGGCTGGGCCCGTGAGCCATGGCCGCTGGGCCTGCGCGTCTGGAGCCTGTGCTCTGCAGCGGGAGAGGCCACAACAGTGAGAGGCCCGCGTAACGCAAAAAATAAAAATAAAAAGTAGTAAAGAGGCCAGATCCGGTCGGAGACTGGCTCTCAGCAGCTCCTCCGCACCTCACCACCCTGGGGTGCACCGGTGTCTCCCTACACGGCCTGGCCTTCAGCTCCCATGCCCCCTCGGCCCCCTTCCCCACAACTCTGAAGCCCCAGCTTAGCTCCTTCTCGGCAGCTAGGCTGATACTCAGGAGGGAGCAGAGCTCCAGGTGGCTCGGCCAGCCCTGTACACGGGCTCAGCGCCTCTGCCACAGACCCCAGGTCCCCATCCCAGGCTCCTCCACCCGCCCAGTGCCGTATCTGCCCGCCCACCCCACAGTCCACAGTGCTGAGGTCTGGCTTAATGTGCCGCTTCCCAACGCGGCTCACGACAGAATTCCACGGGACCCAACAATTCCTCCCCTGGTTTCCACCTAGAAGAGCTGAAAGGAGGGTTAGACAGAAGTGTGCATGTGGGTGTTCACAGCAGCACTAGTCACAACAGCCAGAAGGCAGGACAGCCCAAGGGTCCATCTACAGACAGAGAGATAAACAAGATGCGCTATGCCACATAATGCAATACTCGGCCAGAAACAAGCAGTGAACACAGGTTCATGCTACCACATGAACCCTGAAAACACGCTCGGTGCAAAAAGCCAGACAAAAGGGGTCACAATTTCTACGATTCCATTTTGGTGAAATTTCCAAAAGAGGTAAATCCGTAGGGAAGAAAAGCAGATTGGTGGTTGCTGAGGATGGGGGTAGGGAGTGGAGCCTAGCTCTTCAGTAGTGATGGCGTGTTCTTTTGGGGCGATGAAAGTCTTAAATTACCGAGTGCTGGTGAACTTAGCATATTGGGAATGTGCTAAACGCAGCTGAACAGCACACTTCATTTATTTATTTATTTTTGGTTGCGTTGGGTCTTCGTTGCTGCACGCCAGCTTTCTCTTGTTGCAGCAAGCGGGACTACTCTTGTGTTGTGCAGGTTTCTCACTGTGGTGGCTTCTCTTGTTGTGGAGCACGGGCTCTAGGCACGCGGGCTTCAGTAGTTGTGGCGCACGGGCTCAGTAGTTGTGGTGCATGGGGTTAGTTGCTCCGTGGCATGTGGGATCTTCCCAGACCAGGGCTCAAACCTGTGTCCCCTGCATTGGCAGGCGGATTCTTAACCACTGCGCCACCAGGGAAGTCCTGAACTGTATGCTTTAAAGTGATTAATTTTACGTTCCATGAATTTTACCTCAAAAAACCAAGAACAAACAAAAACCCACATGCAGACCTCACTAGATCTCAGGCCCAGAGACGGGAGGGCACGAGGCCGCCGGCCTGCTGGCCATCCTCCCTCCCACGCCCCAGCTCAGCTGCCCACTCACCCCTCTGCCCACACACATGCCCTGCAAGCCCAGCCCATGCCCAGGGCTCCTCCCTGGACAGCAGCAGCTGCAGGAAGAGGGGAAAGGGACACTTTAGAAAGCCCCTTCCCTGTCTGGGCTTGACAAGGAGCCGATGGCCGTGGAATTTTTGGAACACGATGCTACTTGTGGCAAAGGGAGGAATGCTAGAGAATGCGTGGGGACAAATTTCTGAGGCAATGGCTTTGCAGGAAAAATATCACACCCTGTCCCTCAAAAAGCTGTGCTTCCTATAAAGTAACAGGTAAGACAGGAAAGTCCAATGGAAGGAAAAAAAAAAAAAAGAGACAGGAAATTTAACAAGTTCAGCCCAAGCCTCATCCTCCAGCCCCACCCTTCCCAGCACATATACCCCTGGCAGGGCAGCCCCCGGCTGCTGGACACGAGGCGCCAAGGGACACACACAGCTAGAGATCTAAGGTCCAGAAAGCCTACTTGAGCCCACCCAGGTCCACAAGGGGAACAGTGGGAGGAGGCCAAGTCAGACTATCTGGGTTTGCGTCCCACCTCTGCCACTTGCTGTGTCACCCCCGGGCAAGTTCTAGGACCTCTTTCCATCTCAGTTTTCTTATCTCTCTACTTCATAAGGCTGTTATGAATATAAATGAGTTAACAGTGGCCTGGCACACAGCAGTTATTGTTAGCTATGAATGCCACCACTGACCACTGCCACAATAAATAATCTCAGAGCACGTCAACTGCTCCTTCGATTTAAGTATAGAAAGCCACACCAGACAAGGCTGCATGGCCAGCTCGCTGGCCCAGTTCCCAGGAAGATCCTCTAAGCTCACAGGGTTTCTAGGAGGGAAGGGAGACGTGGGGATGAGAGTCAACGGGCTGTGTGCCAAGATGGCATCTGCCTGTTAGAAGAGCTTGCTCACAGGCTCTCGCAAGGAGCCACATCTGCTTGTTTAGACCCCACGGAACGCTCCACCCCCTGGAAGAGTGTGTGATCTGTAAAGGATGTGGGACAGCAGGGGAGGAAGCTGGAGAACCCACCTGCCAGCTGAAGTGAGTTAATCAATGCTGGTGACCAAAGGGCCTGGCCAGACCTCCTGCTCACTGCCCAGTGATTCAGGACTGGGCCCAGGCTGCTCTCTACCCTCCTCTGCCCATTTACCCCAGGCCCACGGGCAAGAAAACTTGGATTCCCAGACAACTGCTCCCAGGGACACCAGCAGGATAAGCAGCTTCTCTTAACCCTCTCCCACCTTGCTGATGGCCACTCAGACACTTCCATGCAAAGTGACTTCTGAAATCGGGATGTGCCACTGCCATTCACGGGACTTGCACTGTGCATTTCTCTGGGCTTGGGAGGTGCTCAGGGGTGGCTGTCACGCTGGCTGTTGGCCTCTGGAGCAGCCCACACCCTCTAATGGTAAGTCTGGCCTCTTCGCTTTTTTGCGGGGGGGCCACGCTGCACGGCCTATGGGATCTTAGTTCCCTGACTAGGGATCGAACCCATGCCCCCTGCAATGGAAGTGCAGAGTCTTAACCACTGGACCACCAGGGAAGTCCTGCCTCTTCGCTTCTTATACTCTAAAAATTCTTAAAATCAGTTCACTCTTTACACTTAAACATGTTCTGAAAATCAAACCCACATAAGGAAACCCACAAGGCCCTTCCAATCCCTCGGGGCTGACGTGGGGAAGCTGCTAGGGTGATGCCAAGCAGCTCGCAGGAGAGTAGGCGGCCTGGGCCCCTGCTCTGTGGGCACAGGGCAGACAGAAAGAGAGTCTGAGGGCCAGCCATCCCACGTGCTAGCACCTCGCCACAGAGGTGGCTCGCCTCTCTGGGTCAGTGCTGATGAAACGAAGCCCGTATACTGAGCGCCCACTACACACGCAAGCATTCACAGATGTGGCACTCTTGCTATTTCCTGCATCTTCCACCATCCTCACAGGCGCCCACAGACATGGATCTTGTTGCAGCCCCCGTTTTCAGAGGAGGGATGCAGACTCTTAAATTCTGGGTAAGTTGCTCAAGCAGCATAAGACCCAAATCTGAGCTGAAAGCCCCCTCCCTTAACCCTCCCATTCCCTTACCTGAGCACGTGTAACTGTGTCAGATTTCTAGGTCAGAGCGGTCCCTAAGCGGAAGACCCGCCAGCCCCAGGTAGACAGGCTCTGAGTACGGCACCCGGGAGACCTGGACTCTTTCTCTGGTTCAGCTGGGACTCCCAGCAGCTGCTCCCCCTCCCAGCCCCTTTAGCTGTGGGCCAGGGTACTAGGAGGGGAGAAACGGGACCGCAGGTGCACATGGAGTCTCCCCGGTCTGCCTGTTCCAACCAGTGTTTTAGGACCTAGGGATCAAGGACACAACTACTTCCTGATTCTGAATCCCTCAGGGGAAAACAGTGCTTCCTGTTCAGGGCTGCACCAAAGGTGTGGTCACTGCAACAGGCCAGCAGCCTGTCCAGGGGACGTGAGACACTCCAAGGCTGAGATGTTAGGACCTGCGGGAGGACCTGTAAAATGCTCTGCCTGCCCCATGCGCCCCCAGCAACCAAGGAATCCAAGTCAGGGTAAGGCCCTGTTTCTGACAGCAAAGGTTAATGCATGTTAGCAGACACAGGGAGGGCCAAGAAAAACTTTGAAAAAACCCACACTGGCCTTCCTGTGACCTAGGCTGCACCTCCCTGGGTCTCAGTGGCTCCACCTGCTAATGGGGACAATCCTTCACCTGCTCAAGGGTGGGAGGATCCCCCAGCCCCTCAGGCCCCTCCTCCCGGGGGAAGGAATTAGAGCTCCATTAAACAGCTCTAACTCAGCTTGCAATAAATACCCCAGCCTCCTACTGAAACAGTACCACGTTAACAAGTCAAAGCGGCCTTGCCAGGAGGAGGGAGGGCAGGTTCCCGGCCGCACACCATGTGGCACACAGCCCCATCCGCAGGCAGCTCCGCGACCTAAGGCAGGCACCCAACCTCTCTGAAACTCGACGTCCCCTACACTCCACAGGTGGCCATGTTGCCACCAGCCCTGCTCGCCTCCCCAGCCGCCGGCGGTGGAAGGAAGTCACGGTACACACAACACCTGATCCAGTGCGAAGCAGGCTCAGGAGGACTCCACAGGCCCGTCGACTCACTCTCACCGCGAGCTGCCCCAAGGACCGGGCAGGACACCGTCCAGCGCAGCACACACACCAAGCTGAGCGAGGGGAGGAAGGAGCTGGAAGGGTTACAGACTCCAGGCAAGAACCAGGCTGTGGTTTCATGTGAACTAGGATGACCCTGACTGAGAAAACCAGCAAGTGGTTTGGAAGATTCTAGCTCCAGGCTCCAGAAACAAAATGGCAGCGAATCAATCCTCTGGCTCTCTTGCCTCCAAAGGAAGTGACAGTATAATGGGAGTCGTGGGGATGGGCATTCAGGGGTCCCATCCCAGGGCAGCTGTGAAAGAGCCGCAGACAATTTCACAGAGTCTCAGCTGCTCAAACTGAAGGGACCACGAAACCTAGGGCAGAGTTTTCAAACCTGCCCCTCGAAGACCTCAGAAATGACTGGAGGTCCCATGGGTGGGAAACAGATGGCTGAGAGGCCAAGCTCTGACCCCGTGTCGCCCAGAACAGTGTCACTTTTTCTGTTTCATACACAATATTTCTGTATGAGATTCCTTTGAGTAAAAGGCCCCGCAATTTAAAGTTTGAAAACCACTGACCTGGTCCAACCATGTCGTTTCAGATGAGAAAGTGATGCTTGGAGAGTGAGTTTCCAAGGATAAACGAAAAGCCTGTTTTCTCAGATTAAATGCTGCGAAATTGGCACCCAGTGCTCACCACGCCTCCCCGTGTGCCTCGCTCCCCCACAGGACGAGGATGTGGGCAGTAGGATATTACTTCCCTCTTGTCTCCTTTCCCTGATTGCAATGCTCTCTCCTCTCCTTCAAGTCTAGCTGGCAGCTTGGGAACAATTTAAAGATAAGTATTCCAAGTCAAATTTATTTCAGCTACACAACATCAGGGTCCTAGTGATCAGGCGAGAGCAGATCTGTTCCCCACAGGAGAGACCGTCATTATGCTTCTTGGAATATTAATTACCACAAAGGGGGTTCAGGAGTCTCCATCCATTCCATTAGTGGACCACTCCCTGTGTATAGAATGTGGGCACCTGCTTTACAGGTGGGAAACCAAGGCCGGGAGAATGTAAGTAACCTTTCTGGGTCACACTGCCACGTCTGTGCCAAGAACAATCACAGGTCGTCGACTGTAGTCCTTCTGCGTGGCAAGGGCACAGGAACTCAGAAAGAAAGGTCAAGTAGCACGCTAGAACACAGGGAAAAAGGCAGCTAGGATACAGCTGCAAAACACTCAGCAAATACAAAGGGTTGTGCAGAATGCAGTCACCACGTCCTGCCATGTGCCTGGAGGGACATGTAAGCCTGTCCCCACCCCCCCACCCCGGGCTCTCATTCACTCCCCACAGCATAGGTCCACTAAGCCCTGACCAGCAAACACCCTTCTCTCTTCTGCCCTGCAGGGAGTAGGGATCAGAGCCCCAGAGCTCTACAACACAGTAAAAGGAGTCACCAAAAAAGAAGTGACATTCAAAGAAAGAACCCCCTGAAGTTGGCAAAAAGACATCAAAAGGGGGATGCAAACAGGAGTAACAGCACGAGAGAGCCAACATTCCAGGAATCCGAATGCAGGCCAAGGAGAAAAACCCACAAGCGCAGCCTTCCCACCCTGGACTTCCCCCAAGGGTCTCAGGCCAGGCCACTGCAGCCAGAGACGCCCCATCCACCACTGTAGGCGCCAGCCACACGTGGCTACCGAGCACTGGGAAAGTGGCTAGTCCGGACCAAAGGTGCTGTAAAGGTAGAAATGTATATAACAGCTTTGTTACGTGTTGAAATGATAATATTTTGGATACGTTAAATAAAACGTAAAGTTAATTTCACCTGTTTCTTTTTACTTTTTAAATGTGGCAACTAGACAATTTTAAATTACATATGTTGCTCGCATTACACTTCTATTGGGCAGGGCTGGTCTAACCCAGGGGTGTTGGCAACCTATGTATGCTCGTTCCATTGACCAAATCTAGCCCATTGGCTATTTTTTTAAGGTCTCAAAACCAAGAATGGTTTTTACATTTTCAAAGAGTTATATAAGTACCTACTTAAATTCCTTGATTTTTCCTATGGGCCTGCAAAGCCTAAAATATATACTATCTGGCCCTTTAAGAAAAAATTTGCCAATCCCTTGTCTAGACTCCAGAAACAATCAGATATTCACTCCAATGACACAAGGAGCAGGGGGCAGGTTTGGAATTTGTGTGTGTGTGTGATTTTTGCACGTTTATTTTTTTAACTGAGATAAAATTCACATCACATAAAATTAACCACTTTAAAATGCATAATTCAGTGGCATTTAGTAATTTCCTCATGTTATATAAACAGCATCTCTATCTAATTCTAAAACATTTCATTACCCGAAAACAGAACCCCAACCCCATCAGCAGGCACTCCCCATTCCCCCCTTACCAGAACCTTGGCAACCACTAACTTGCTTTCTGTTTTTACAGATTTACCTGTTGTAGACATTTCATATAAGTGGAATCATACAGTATGTGACCTTTTGAGTCTGATTCTTTTCACTTAATATCATGTTTCTGAGGGTCCATCATGTTGTAGCATGTCTCAGTACTTCATTCCTTTTTATGACTGAATGATATTCCATTGTATGGATTAGACCACAATTTGTTTATCTATTCATCCACTGATCAATATTTGGGTTGTTGCTACTTTTTAGATATTGTGAATAGCACTCTTACAAACATATGCATAAAACTATTTGTTTGAATACCTGTTTTCAATTCTTTTGGGTATATGCTAGCAATGGAATCACTGAGTCATACGCTAATTGTTCTGATGAACTGCCAAACTGACTTCCACAGCGGCTGTACCATTTTACATTCCCACGAGCAATGCACAAGGGCTCCAATTTCTCCACATTTTCACCACACTTAATACTTCCCCTTTTCTACTAAAGCCATCCTAGTAGGTGTGAAGTAGTACCTCATTATGGTTTCAATTTGCATTTCCCTAATGACTAATGATGCTGACCATCTTTTCATGTGCTTACTGGCCATTTGTAAGGTCTGGAACTTCTGACACACCCCTTGCCAAACTATCTACCAATCTGTGAATAATCACAAATCTTCTAAAAAGGGGGGGCATGGAATCTTCCCATTGTTTCTGAGATGAATGTTAAGTCAAATAAAGAAGTTCCATACCATGGAACTTCCAAGAAAGTCACAGGAACAAAGGGAAATGATGAAATGATTGACTGAAATGACTGATGAAATGATTCACTGAGGCCAACTCCTGGCCCACCCACCTCTATGTCTGGGATTCCTACACCAAGGCCCCAGCAGTCCCAGCAGCGGAGTATGGACACAGCAAGGGGCAGAATTAGACCAGGAGGGCTGAGGGGGGACAAAGAAGGACTGAAGAGCTGGGAAAGATCAAGACCAACCTGCTCATTCTCCAGGAGGGAGAAACAACCCAGCCAAGGTCCCACAACAAAACAATGCTAGACCAGGGACTAGAACTGGAGTTTGGTGACTCCTTCCACAAAAAGTGATTCCTAATAGTGCACGAGTCAGCAGGAGAATGAGACATCATGTCAGGTCAATACCCACCAGGAACCCAGGCTGGGACGAGGACCTGGAAGCCAAGAACCCTAGTTCCAGACCTGCTGCTCTGCTCCCTCTATTCTCATTTCACTCTACACAGCCTCCTGAGTGACTCCATTCACTCCCATGACATCAGAATTCCCACCTGGCCCCACCCCTCCTCCAGCTCTAACCGCCTACTGCCTTAAGTGGGTGACTCCACCTAAGGACCAAATTGGACCTCCACCTCCTCCAAGTCAAATTTACCACACTATTTTTACTCCTCCCCGCTCCCTCAAATCTACTCCAAATCTGCTATTCTCAACTGCCATTAAGGGTACTTTTATCCACCCAGGTTTCCTCAATCCCCACTCTGATCAACTGCTAATATCCTGTCCCTGGTGTCTGACGACTCCTTTCCCTCCTGGCCAGCACTGACCTAGAGAAGATCTTTACTGACATTTAACTGGACTTCTTCAAAAGCATCTATTAGAACTTCTGCCTTTAGCCAGAATTATCTTCCTAAAACACAAATCCAATGGATTAAAAAGCTAAGCATAGGAAATTCCCTGGAGGTCCAGTGGTTAGGACTCCACGCTTTCACTGCCAAGGGCCTGGGTTCGATCCCTGGTCAGGGAACTAAGGTCCCACAAGCCATGCGGTGCAGCCAAAAACCAAACGAACAAGCAAAGCTAAGCATAAAAATAACTATAAAAGAACTAAGAAAAACATCAGAGACTATTTTATAACATTGGAAAGAACACCTTCATAAGAATGAGAATGAAACTACAAACTATAAAGGAAAACATGGAAATTAAACTGTCATATTTAAAACTACCACATGAGAAAGAGAAATGACCATACAATTAAAGACAATGTATGACAGGTGCCAGATTAACATCTAGAGCAGGAGTCGGCAAACCATGGCTCACAGGCCGATCCTGCCAGCTACCTATTTTTGTAAATAAAGTTTCACTGGAAAGAGCCATACCCCTTAGTGTATGTCTTATATACAGCAACTTCACACATCGGCTTTTGTGCTACAATGGCAAAGCTACATAGTAGTCACTAAGATCTTATGGCCCACAAGGCTGAAATATTTACTATCTGACCTTTAGGAAAAGTTTGTGGACCGCTGACCTAGAGTATATACAGAAGGTCCTACAAATCAATGGTGGGGGGGCCCTAACCCGATAGAAAAATGAGCAAATAATATGAAAATCCACAAAAGAACAAAATATATTCAATAAATACTACTAAAAGAGGCTTAATCTCACTGGTAACTAGGGAAATTATTAAAGAATTAAATCATTTGATAATACCCAATCCTGGCAATGGTATGATACAGCTTTTTTGGAAGACAATTTGGTGATTATCTGTAGAAAAAAAAAATTTAATGCACTTGATGTCAACCTAACTATTCTATTTTTAGGTATCTGCCCCCAGAGAAATACTTGCATTCGTGCGCACACGCACATGCATTCTCGCTCTCTCTCTCTCACACACACACACACACACACACACACACACACACACCCAAAAGCAGTTAGAAAGCTGTTCGTTGAGGCATTCACTGTCTATAATGACAAAACCTGGAAGTAACCTTGCTGTCCACCAATAAGGGAATGGTTAAACTATGGTACATCCCTGATGGTACAATATGCAAAACATCCCTGATGGTACAATGTGCAAAAAACAAGTTTGGTATATTGATATGTATTACCATGAAAATGGCTATAAAACATCATTAAGCAGAAAAAACAAAATATATTTCAGAGCAAAAACGCACATACAGTTTAGGTTTAAATAGGTTTTTTAACTGTACTTGAGTCTGCATGTATGCAGAGAAATGCATAGGAGAAGGACTAAAGGATAAATGCCTTAAAGAGGAGGTGGCCTCAATGATCACTGATCTATCTTCCAGCCTTGATGGTCTAAAATAAGCTCAGGGTGGGAGGGGCAACAGGAAGCAGGGGCTTGAAGGAGACTGATGGGAACCGATTGGCTGAGGTTTTCTAATGGAGCCATGAGGATGAGAGTAAGAGGCTGGGGGAGGGCCGGATGCAGGGAGCAGCAGCTAAGGCTGCTGGCAACAGCCCTGAGTCTCCCTCCGTCTCTCTTCAAGAACAGTTTCTTCCTGAAAGATCCCAAGAGGTAGAAGGCTGGCCTAGTCTCTCCCAGCACAAATAACCCCACTCATTTCAGAAACGACCATTCCACTTGTGCCCTGGAGGGCCCAGGCCTATTTCAAAACCCACAATTCAACTGTGAATACAGTGCAAGATTAAGGTACTTTTAAATCTGTGACATCCCCCTCCCCACCAAATCCAATTAATAATCAGCATTTTAAAAACAGATTCAATTCAAATATGCAGATTCCACTCTAATTCATCTAAGTTTAAGAATCGGAAAACAAGCCCTATGAGGTGTAAACACCCAATTTAGGCAGCTGCCTGGAATAACCAGAAAACTCTCTCAGAATAACCCTTGCCAAGCCAGAAACTTCCTAAATCCAAGCTTACTGTTCTGTAGGTGATTCCTGTTCATTTATTTTTTAAACTGCAAGAAGAAAAAGTTTCATACGATGTCATGCCTTGCTTTTCACAACAGCCTAGTGAGGCAGGAGAGCCAGGGATCCCTGCTCCCAATTTACAGAGAAGGAAAATAAACTATAAGGAGGCAAAGGGACTTGTTCAAGGTCACGCAGCTGCAAGTGATAGCCAAGCCTAGAAGTTCAGTCCCCTGACTCCTGGTCCAGGACCCTCATGGCCACATGAACTGCTTCCCAGGGCAAGGCGTCCAGTGGAGAGGAGAGCATCTCCCTCAGAAGCCCACCACAGCCCGGCACACCACCAGGACACGGACCCTGCCGTCCTAACGCTCTGACTCCGCAGCCCTGGGTGCGGGGTGAAGCTCTGGGTCTCGGGTACCAGAAGTTTCTTTCTGGCCACTGGGGAAGGCAGCCGGTCCCAGGCCGTCACCCCTGCCCTGCCACCCACTCGGCCGGCCGTGTAAACACTTCGCAGCAAGAGAAACCGCCAGGCCGGTCCACTCCAAAGCAGCGTGTCGGTGGAAGGAGCGCCCACGACGAAGTCAGCTGGGCTGGAACGGGAAGGGGCTCCCGGCCTCGCGCAGAGGAACCAAGGGAAGCTCGTGGCGGTTGGGGGGACGGAGGCTGCGGAGAGGCCGGGGGTGGGGGGGGCGGGGCCGGCCGGGAAAGCGGGAGTGGCCGCGCGGGGCCGCAGAGCCCAGCTCCGGAAGGGCCGGCCGGGCCCAGGACCCGCGCCGGGGGCACGCGGGACGGCCCGGCGCCGCGCTGTGGGCGGGTTTCCGCCGCCAAAGCGTGCGAAACCCCCCAGGGACGAGGGACAGAGACTCGGCCGGGAGCGGCGACCCTGGGGGCGGGGAGGCCGTGCGAGCCCCTCCCCCGCCGGCGGCCCCGGGTCGCGGCCCAGAGCGAGACCCGGACCCAAGTCGCCCCCGCCCGGTGGCCGCCGGTGGGAGAGGGCGCGGAGCCGGGCGGCCGAGTGTGGCCCCGCGCTTTGTTCCCGCGCTCGGCCGGGCGCCTCGAGACGCCGAAACGCATGAGTCACCGGGCGGCGAGCGGAGGGCGCCGCTCCGTCCCGCGGGCGCCGCTTTGTCCGCCCCGCCCGCGCCGCCCGCTCACCTGCGTCAGGTCCTCGTCGTTGAGCAGATGCGACTCGCGGGGCTTGAAACAGTTCTGACACTTGCTCTTGTTGAAGATGTTGGCCTGGAATTTCCTGCACGGGTTCTCCTTGGCCGCCGACATGGCCGGGAACGGGCTCAGGCCGGGCACCGCCGCATCCCCGGCCGCCGCCTCCAGCCGCGCACGCAGGCCGGCGCCTCACAGAGCGCGCGGCCCCCGCCGCCCGCCCGCGCCGCCGCCGCCGCCGCCGCCGCCGCCGCCGCCGCCGCCGCCGCCGCCCGCCGGTCCCGGGCCCATGGACGCGGCCTCGCGCGCCCACTCCCACTCCCGCCGCCGCCCCGCCGATCCCCGCGCTCGGTGCCCGCGCCGCCCTCGGCCGCAGCGAAGGGGAACGGAACGCCGGGCGCACTCCAGGACGGCAGGCGCGCGCGAGGGAGCGACAGGCCAGCGCGCGGGGCGTGGCGGCGCGCGGGGCGGGACCGCTTCCCGGCGCGATCGGCGGCCCGGCGGGCCAATGGCAGCGACGCGTCCTGGCTAACAAAGAAACGCCCTGGCCAATGGGAGCCGGGGGTGGGACAAAAGGCGGCCTGGCGCAAGGTAACTTGTGTAGGCGAAGTAAGGCGGGGCGTGGTGGGGAGTTCAGGCTTGGTGGACGGGCGCGCGGCCGCCGGTCCTGACAGCTGCGTGGGCGGGGCCTGCGGGCGGGGGGGGGCGCGGCCTGCGGGAGGGGCGGGGGCCTGAAGGCGGGGCGGGCCCTGCAGGCGGAGGCGGAGGCGGAGGCGGGGGCGGGGGCGGGGGCGGGGGCGGGGGCGGGGACGGCGGGCTGGCTCTGCAAACAGTTCCTGCAACCTCGCGGTCCCGCGCCCACGCGGAGACGATTAGTTTGACACCCACTATGCGCCGGCCCCGCGTGGCGGTTAGCAAGGCTACATACTGTTCCAAGTACTTGATATGCATGAGCTCAGTGAAGGCTCACAGCCTCCCCATCCCCATCCCCATCTTATGAGGGCGGACACTGAGGCGCAGAGAAGTTAAGGAGAGGGACATAGGGTTTTGGGCGGCGGGGGTGACTTAGAGATGTCAGCCCGGAAGAGCTGTCAGTTCTATTGCAGAAGATTAGTAAGGGCTGACGCGGTGCCAGGTACTGAGCCAGGCATTCCTGTCCCCACTACGTGCTTGAGGAAAATAAGGCTCCGATGTGTGCGTGTGCGGGGTCTACTAGGCGGGCCAACTGTCACTCCAATCGTCCACTGTCCAGCCTCCTGGCCAGAAGACCACTTGGAGAAGACTGTAAAGGGGGCGCAGGCAGAAGGCTCAGCAGCCAAGAGAGGGGGGCTCCTTCGGGAAATTAGGGGCGGCTTCAGAGAGGAGGGGAAATTCAAGCAGAAGGTGAGAGGTCGAGAGGGGCTGGGGTGGAGGTAGCAGAGGAAGGAGCAGGACGGATGAGGCTGAGGGATTCCCGAGGGCCAGGGCACCCCACGCCTCGGGTTCCAAGCTCGGGCGCGCGTAAAGGTCATCCTGCCGGCAGCCAGGAGTCTACCATGGGAGTTTCCAAACGGGGGGTGAGCCAGCTCAGCCCTCACAGAGGAGGGGACACTGAAGCATGTGTTAGTGGCAGCGACAGCAGCTGTTGCTAAGGGAATGGAAGGTTTCAGGAGAAGCAGCAACTGCTTCCAGGGCTGTGTACTTTTCCGTTGAGCATCCGGTGAACAGCCCGGGGAGGTGAGTTTCAAGTCAGTGTAAGAAAATACTTTCCTCCCAAGAGAGCTGAAGAAAGGTGGATCAAACTCCTGTGGTCACCTAAGGGGGAAGGCCAGCTCTTGACCTTGGTTGAGTGCCTTCACCTACCTGCTGCCTCAGTTACCTCATCTACAAAATTGGCATGATTGTGTGCTTATTGTTAGCATTACATGATATAATGCCTATCAAATATTTAGCATAATGTGCCAAAATGTTAATTGGTGAATCCAAGCAAAAGGTGTTTATTGTCCTATCCTTGCAACTTTTCTGTTGGTTTAAATTTTTGCAAAATAAAAAAGTGTGTGTGTGGTGGGGAAGACAGACAATTGCACAGAATACTCAGAAACTGACACCAATGGTGGCCTCTGGGGAGGGAGCTGGGTGGTGAGAGGTGACCTACTTTTAATTTTCACTGTGAGCCCTTTTGTTTCTTTGGATTTGATATTGTGTGCATGTATAACTTGTTTTAAAGTAACTTTTTAAAGTCCTACTTTGGATTTGATATTGTGTGCATGTATAACTTGTTTTAAAATAACTTTTTAAAGTCCTACCCATGCCTCAAGGCCAACTCAAAGGCCCCTTCCCTTAAGAAAATCCTTGGGGGACTTCCCTGCAGGTCCAGTGGTTAAGACTCCGTGCTTCCACTGCAGGGGCCATGGGTTCGATCCCTAGTTGGGGAACTAAGATCCCGCATGCCACATGGGGTGGCCAAAAAAATAAATAATAAAAAGAAAAAAGAAAATGCTTGGCAGGTTCCGCTCAAGTCAGCGGACACATCCAGTGCCTGCCTTGAATGGCAAGGGTCTGCAGCTGGGGAAATAAAGAGGCATTTGATTCGGGCCTGCCTGGGAGGAGCTCACGCTTGAGCAAGCGGAGACAAATAAGAACAGAGGGCAGACGGACAAATTCAATCTGGGGTGTTGTGAGGGTCCAGTCAAGCGCACCCAGCTCTGTCTGTGGCTTCAGGGAGGGCTCCTTGGTGGAGGCAGTGCCAGGCTGAGACCTGAGCTGAATAAGAACCAGCCAGGAGAAGGCAGAGGGAAGTCGCACCAGACAGAAGTAGCACAGAGAAGTGAGAGTGAAGGGGAACAGCAAACAGATGGCGCTCGCACAGGTTTAGCTCTCGCTGAACGAATACCTATTACGGTAGATTAAAGCTCACCGTCTTCAGGGAGATGGGTGGTGTTGGTGTTTATTATCATTGTTGTTTTGTCTCCATCTTACAGGGCGTTTAAAGAGCTTGCCTGTGGTCCCAACATGCACTCTCCAAGTGAGGATTCAAGCCCGCACAGACTGACCCCAGAGCTGCCCGGGCAGTAGGGAACCATTAAGTGAAATCTTTAGATTGAACACTTAAGAAGGGCTATTGGCCTGGAGAATGAAGCAGAGGTGGAGACCAGAAACATGACTGGTTAGGAAACTACTCCCACAGGCCACAGAGCAGCGAAGGTAGAGGCTTGAATTAGGACAGAGTCAGTGGGAGACTTCGGGAAATATTCAGGACGGACGGGTGTACTTAACCCTTCCAAGTGGGGCTCTCCACACATGACCAGACTGTGGCACTGTCCGAGCAGGGCTGGGTCGTGGTTCCGGCTGCATTTCCGCGCCTGCTTCACTGCCTGGCATGTGGTAGGCACTCACAAAGTGTGAACCAACGAAAACTAACCGTTCTGTCTCGTATTGCTGTCTCTCCCCCACCAGAGTATAAAACCCATGCGAACAGGGTGTCTTCCAGCCTTGGTTTCCGTTTCCGGGATCCTAGAACAGCACTTGGGACAAGGTCAAATACTGCACATGAACACAGAAACATTCATCGGGCTGTACACTTATGATCTGTTCACTGCAGACATCTCTGTGGATAATGTGAAGCTCAAATAGGCAATAAACAGGCAAGCAAGCAAAGCTCTCTCACCTGGGCCCCAAATGCAGGCAAGTCGTGCTCTGCACACCTGACAGCATCCTGTAAGGAGCGGGACTTGTGTGTGCACATGTGTGCGTATCTACTCTTAGACCCAGCTATGGAACCCCCGTGTGGACTCACAGAGGGAACTGCTCTAATCTCGGTCACCGTGGGTCAGCCTACTCGGCCCTTGAGCCCCGTGTGAGTGCAACGTGCGCTCTGTGTCTGGCTTTCTCACTCACCTGTGGGTCTGTGCACCCTGTGTCGTCACGTGTGTCAGTGCCTCATGATTTCTCACCGCTGCCTCAGAGTCCACTGGCTGGGCGGCCCCGCGAACGTCCCCAGTCTGGGCCGTGGTGAGTGAGGCTCGGAGGGGCACCCTTTGGCCTGACTCTGGCCCACGTAAGCACTTACTTCTGTTGGGACCACCCAAGAGGACACAGCTGGGGATTTGGTGAGCCTGTGTTTCACAGAACAGGAAACTCCCGGACAGTCCTCCCATCTGGGGGCTGGCCCTCCTCTCCCCCTCTGCTTCTTAACTTGGTAATAAGATTCACCTGGGGGATGTGTTGCTTCTCCAGCTCACGGGGCCTTCCCTGGAAATGCCGAACCAGGGCCTGTCGGCGCTCTGGAAGCCATGGATTGCCAGGCCTGCCTGATCTTTAGGCGAGTTTTGGAAACAGTGGCGGAGCTGTGGTTCTCCAGTCTTGAGCGATTTAAAAAATACCTACTCTAGGCCCCCATTCCCAGATATTCGGATTTAACCGGCATCTGGAAAAACTCCTCGAGGGAGTTACTGTAGGGGCAGGGGCGTGGCCCACTGGTTCAGGGAGAGTGGGAGGGACAGCCCACGAGGTCGCCAGCCCAGGAGGGCCCAGGAGGTCACACGGCTGCATGAAACCACCCACCGACCCAGCGCCACCGGCCGCTGCTTTATTGCCTCTCTCGGTTGTGCGGGCTGACTGGGCCCCGGCTCCGTCCTGCTGGCCTGGCCTGGGGGTCTAGTGTGAGCCCAGTGAGACGGTGCCCAGGCTCTCCCCACAGCTCAGGGATCCCCAAAGTGCTCCAGGAGGGGGAGGCAGAAGCCAGCAGGGTCTCAAAGTCCCTCCGCCTTCTATGAGTCAGCACCACTGCCCCAGCCCCGGGCACTGCCCCAGGGCCTCAGTCCCGTTTCCGTGAGCTTCACCAGGGGCCCCCTTGAGACTGGCTGCCACAAACAGTGTCTACTCATAGGTTATTGTGTGAGGACAAAATATATTAATACACGTGACGTTGTCTAGTTTGATATCTGAAACAGTAACTGCTCCGAAACTTTCAGCTTTTATTATGCCTAGAACCTCTATGTCGGGGTTGGTGAGCTTGTATTTTACGCTTTGCAGGCTCCATGGTCTCTGTCACAAGTTAACCCCCTCTTGCTGTTGTCCCGTGGAGGCTTCATAGACAATACATAAGCACGTGGGTGAGGCTGTGTTCCAATAAAACTTTATTTACAATAACAAGCGGGGGGCCAGGTCGGCCCTCTTCCTTGGGTCCCCTCTTTTCCTCTCGGTCGGGCCTCACTGTCCTGGCCAGTCTCTCAGGAAGGTGGGTCTCCCTGGCCCTGGTCTAGCCCCTGTCAGCCATCACGTCGGCTCTCGGGGTTCCATGGTCACGGAGTGCTGTCAGTGTGCTCTATGCTGGATGCTAGGTTCCATCACATATAATCTCACTAAACCCAACTACCACCATTGGAAGGCAGTTCTGGCAGTGCCAAGTGGTGCCTGATGGGTGTCACTGTTAACCTCCCATCCTCCAGCAGTCCCCCAAAGCCACCCCAAATGGTCCAAATGCAGCTTACTAGCCCCTCCCTGACTGCTGCCTGGGGTTAGTATTACTCCCAGCTTACAGGTGAGGAAACTGAGGCCCAGGAAGGTCGAGGACATCATTCAAGGTCGTACAACCAGTAAGTGGTGAGGCCTAATTCAGACGTGGGCAGCATATCCATAACCACTGCCCTACCCGACCCCGGCCAAGGGTGCTGTGGGCAGGTGGGCCCCGCCCTTCCCCGGGGCTCAGGTGCAGCTGCCCTGGAAGGAGATCAGAGGATCATGGAGGCCCCTTCCAGCTCTGACTCCTGCAGACACCGAATAACAATAGTCCTCAGAAATGCACTTGAAGAGAATGACAGGCACTGGACACACAAAGTCCAGCAGGAGGGCAATTTCGCCATTCTATTAAAATTTTAAGCATGCACACCCTTTGACCTAGTGATTCCCTCTAGAAAGATAGGTGTGGAGTTGCTCACGTGCACAAAGGTATGTTACACACAAGGATGCTCAGGGCGTCACTGTTCTCAAGAGCAGAACCGTGGAGACATGCCAGCTGGCCACCACCGGAGGATCCGATAAATAAATGATGGTTCTTTGATACAGGGGAGCACCGCGAAGCTAGTAAAGAATGAGAGGGTTGAAGCGGCCAGCCGTCTGCAACGTAAGGTGAAGTTTAAAAGCTGGTAGGAAAATGGTGTGTGTCTTGGTAGCTCCCTCCTGTCTTAAGTAGATACAGAGACAACATACACAGTATTTGCACAGAGAAGTTCTAGAGGCGCAGACACCAAGCTGTTGAAATTAACCCTGGGAGGGACAAGAACGTGGACTCTCAGCTAAGCTACTGATTTATATCACGTGTGTAAACTTTTTTAAACAAACTTTTGCGTTTTATAGAGAGTCATGTGACGAAGGTTGGTGTCCCCACCCCCAGCTTCAACAGTCCAGCTCCGGAAGAGCCTCCTTTCAGGCACCCTCCTCCCCTCCCCTCCCCTCCCCTCCCCTCCCCTCCCCTCCCCTCCCCTCCCCTCCCATATTACATTAGAGCAGACCCCAAACTCATACCATTCTTCTGTAAGTACTTCAACGTGTGCAAAGATCATACACAGGCATACCTTGGAGATATGGTGGGTCTGGTTCCAGACCACTGCCATAAAATGAATATTGCAATAAAGCACGTTGCACGACAACGACAACAAAAATACCTCAACGTGTGTCTCTAAAAGATAAGGACTATTTCTTTTTAAGAATTTTTGTTTTAACATTTATTTATTTATTTGGTTGCGCTGGGTCTTAGTTGCAGCACGCGGGCTCCTTAGTTGAGGCATGAGAACTCCCAGCTGCGGCATGCATGTGGGATCTAGTTCCCCGACCAGGGATCGAACCTGGGTCCCCTGCATTGGGAGCATGGAGCCTTAACCACTGGACCACCAGGCAAGTCCCAAGGACTATTTTTTTAGAGCAGCCACAAATCATGATCACGCCTAAAAAAATAATAATTCTTTAATATCTTATGTTCGGTAACTTCCAGTTATCTCAAAAACGTGAGTTATTTTCATAATAATAATAAAGGTTGAAAAAGAAAAGAAAGCCAATCCAGGGGACAGACAGACTGGTACAACTCTCCTGCAGGTTTGTTTAGCGACACTTATCAAAAGCCTTAAAAATATGCTTATCTTTGACCCTGCAATCCCAACCCATGAATTTGTTCTAGGAAAACAAGATGAAAGGGAGAGGCGGACACTGTTGCCGGGTGTGCCGCGCGCCTGCCACAGAGAGGCTGCTTGGAAAATATTTGTTGAATGTGAGGTTGAGCTCCAGTGTTGTTCTTTGCTGCTTTGTTTGTAAAAGGAAAAACCAAAAGCAACAGAAGAAGTGTAAGACATTAGGGTCCCAGCTCAACAAACGATGACAGATCCATACAATGGAGTGTTGTCCCTGTCATTTGAAACCAGGTCATGGTAACGCACAATACTCCCCCTTCCCTCGAGCGTGGCTTGACTTCACGATTGACATCCAGAGCACGGAGCAGGAATGCAGACAACAGTAGTTTACGGTGGAGAAGCCCAGCAGATGCTCCGCCCCTGGACACCAGCAGTGATAAATCATGTGGACGTCAGGTACCCGGATGGGATGCACTGAGAAGGGTCTCCCCCACAAAACCGTTACCGCAGTCTCATCGTGAGAAAAACATCAGACAAACCCAGTGGACCCACATTCTACAAGATGCCTGAGCGGTGCCCTTCAAAATTGTCAAGGTCACAAAACAGGAGGAAAGGTAACAGCTTGGCCTGAATGCCGTATGGGGTCCTGGACAGGGTCTTGGAACAGGAAAAGGACAGTCGTGGAAGAACTTGCAAAATCCTAATAAAGCCCCTAGTTTAGTTAACGATAATTTACTAATGTTGGGACTTCCCTGGTGGTCCAGTGGTTAAGAATCTACCTCCCACTGCCAGGGACATGGGTTCGACCCCTGGTTGGGGACCTAAGATCCCACATGCTGCAGGGCAACTAAGCCCGTGCACTCTAGAGCCAGCATGCCACAACTAGAGAGCCCGCGTGCCACAACGAAGAGCCCATGTACCGCAACTAAGACCCAACACAGCCAAATAAATAAGTAAATATTTTTTTAAATAATAATAATTCACTGATGTTAATTTTTTAGTTTCGGCACATGTGCCATGGTTAAGTAAGACATTCACATTCAGGGAAGCTGGGTAAAGCGTGGACAGGAGCCCTTTGTGCTCTCTTTGCTGCAAATCTAAATTGTTCCAAAATGTAGTAGTATTTTAAAGAGCCAGAAGGTAGGTATTTCCTTTTTTTTTTCTTTTTTTTTATGGCCCTACCCCTCGGCTTCCAGGACAGTTTCCCAACCAGGGATCAAACCCAGGCCCGGGCGGTGAAAGCTCGGAGTCCTAACCACTGGACGGCCGGGGAATTCCTGAAGGTAGATATTTTTTAGCATAAGAATGTACACATGATATATTAAAGGGGAAATCTGTGTCTGGTCTCATACAGTTTTTGCTGAATGAGCCCATTTTTGTAAAAATATCACTGACAAGGTGTGTGCATATACATGAATGGATGTACACGCACACACACGCAGGAGAATAAGGTCTGGGTGCACAGACTCCCAATGCTGCAGCCCCAGGGCAAGGGGGAGAGGTGGGCTGGTGCCCACCGTCCTTCTGAAATGTCCTACAGGACCTGGAACCAGTCCCGACGGATCTTCTCATTCTCCAAAAGAAATCGAAATCCAGGCTGCTACCCAAATTTCTAGGACCCACTCGGCCGTGGGGAGAAGGCCTCCAGGGTCACACAGCCAAGGAGAAGAGGGCTTGGGTGCCAAGAGGCAGGCAACCCGGGCGTCAGCGGGGCCGCCCCACCTTGGCCCCCTCTGCTCCTGGGCCTGGAGGACTGCCAGCTCCCCGGGGTGGGGGCTCGGGGGCTGCCACTTTCCCGGCCTCGGCCCTGCACGCGGCCAGGCTGGGACGGAGGTCTGCTCGGGGCCCAGGTGGCCGGTGCTGACCCTCTGTTGGGCAGGTCACTGTGCATGTGTGTGCACATGCGTGTGAGTGATGGATCCGGCATCCCCTCGGGTGTCCGTGTCTGTGCACGTCTGGGTGGGTCTGGCCGTCTTTCAGAGTGTACACAGGCATGGCCATGCTATGTACCTACATGAGTATTGGCGCGTTCATCCGTGGGTCCACAACCGTGAGTGTGAGGGTGCATCGTGCAGATGCGCGCATCTGTGTCTCTGTTGTATGCGTGTGAGATGATCCTCTGTGTTTATGTGTCTGTGGGCAGGTGCCCTGGCTGGCTGACCCCAATGCCTACATATCTGTGTTTCTGTGGGACTGCCTGTGTGTTTATACCATGTGTGTACACGTGCGCACATGTATGTGTGTGTGTGTGTGTCTGCTGTGTTCAGTTGTGTTTGCTTGTATGTCTATTGTATGTATGGGCATCTCGGGTGTGTCTGTGCCTCTGTGTGAGTGTACGTTAGTGTCTGTAACTGTGTGCGTGTCCACTGAGTGTACATATGTGTGCATGTATGTGGGAGGGTTGGATACTGGAGGTCAGGGGTCAGGGTTTGGGGGTTAGAGGTCGCAATCATGACCAGCTTCTCAATTCCCTGGTTCCTGCAAGTCCCCGTGAGAAGCACGTAGGTCCAAGCACCCCCTCCAGCTCCGAGCCCGAGGCATAGGGTGAGAAGGCCAAGGGTGGGCCAGCAGCAGAGTCCAGGCTTGGAGGCCCCAGAGTACGCTCCTTTGCGTCCCCTCCACACATTGCAGCCACCAGCCTGCCTTGGCATGGCTCCTGGGGGGCCCTTGCCTTTGGCCTTCGAAGAGTCTTTGATCCAAGACACAGCCCCCACAGCCCACCAAGGTACTGCCTGAAGGCCATTTGTTTACAGGTGAGCTGGGGGGGCTGGGGGAGGGTTGGGGGATTGAGGCGATGGGTGAATGGGGGGGTCAGCTGGGGTGAGTAACAGACGCAGGAAGCCTCACAGCCTTAGGCCAGAGGGACCCTTGGAGACCCTCTGGTCCAGTCCCCTGTTTTACAGATTAGGACACTGAGCCCAGAGAGGGCAAGATCCTGACCTGAGGTCACACAGCAATTCCCCAGCAGAACTGGCATTCCCTTCAGAGAGCTGGGTAGCACCAGGGTTCACAGCCCACAGGAGTCATTCATTCATTCAACAAACATGTACTGAGCACCTACTGTAGCCAGGCCCTGGGGATACAGGCATGGACCAGACAGACACAACCCTTGCCCTCATGGAGCTTATACTCTAGTCACAGAGACAGATCATAAGCATAGCAAAGGTTCACTTGATCCCCAAGCTCCCTTCTCTCCTCTCAGTTACTGGGCACTCACTTGAACACCCTCACTAGTACCATCCACCTGTTTCCCCTCCCCCACAGGCTGACTGAAAGCCCTCCAGTCCCTGTACGGAGCGCTCAGACCGGTTCCCCAGCCTCCCCTCGCTGCCCTGGGTCCAGTTGCTCTTCCAGAGTTTGGCTCCTCTCACTGCGTCCGAGGCTGATACAACAGGCCCATCTGCTTGTCTTGGGTTCATGGGCAGGTGCTTTAGGTCACCGGGTGTTCCATTCACTTCCCCACCACGATGGTCACCTTGGAGCTGGTGAGGAGGTGGCCGCAGGGGCCAGCTTGCTCTGGGTCCAGGGGGCCTAGAAGAGAGGCTGAGCTTTCACGTCGAGGGGAGAGGCTTTGGTTCCATCTTAGGAAGAACGTCCTCTCTAAAAAAAGCGGATGGCATAGCCGTACATCACTAGTGGAGGGGCCCCCAAGGCCCTAAGAACGGGACAGGTAAGCCCTGTCCTCAGCGGTGGGTAGAGGCCTGCTGTCTGCCCCCCCCCAAACACCCGACACTCCCTCCCCCAGGACCTCTGCCCCACCCCTCTCTCTGCCTGGAACGTGCTCCCGGGGCCCTTCTCACCCTCATGGGTCGGCACCTCACTCTGAAATCTCATGCCTCCCGTACCGGACGGTCTGCTCTGTGCGGACGGAGCTGTTGTGCAACTTGCTTCCTTCTGTACAACACCCCCTCCCCAAGTTTCCTTCTAAAACTGCCTGGGCCGTGGGAGAGGCTCGGAGGCTCCTGGAGTGACCGGATGGCCCAGGGGAGCAGGGCACGCTGTCACCACCCCCAACGGCCTGAAGGGAGGGGTCCTGGCTCTGAGGGAGCGGGAGGGGTGGGAGGTCACTGGCCCAGGTGCCTAGGGTGTGCAGCGGGCCTGGCCTGGAGGGGCCCGGCTGGTCCCAGAGCCAGCAGCTGGTGAGGTTGAGGGCACACCTCCCACATGACAGCTCTCCCCTCAGCCTCAGGCCTCCGCTTCCTGCCCTGCCCAACCTCGGGGCTGACCTCAGGTGTGGCCTCTCCAGGGGACTGGCCTGCGGTTCAGGATGGGGAGCCTGAAGCTCAGAGTCACGCAGTCAAGGAAAGAGGCACAGCTGGGAGTCGTACCCGCGGTGGCCTCAGCTGGGCCACCTGGCAGCCCGAGCCCTGGGCATGCGTGTGGCTCCCTGGGTCACGGGGCTGCAGACCTGCCCCCTGCGTGTGCTTGGCTGCGCCCCAGGCTTACATCAGCGGGGTGGACTGTGGACGGGGCAGCCTCTCCGAAGAATGCGGCTCATTGTGAGCCACCTCCCAGGATTCCTTCCTGACCCCACCCGGAGGTGAAGGTGGAGGCCGTCGGACCATCCAGGCCGAGAGGGCAGCCGGGGAGGTGCTGGGGGAAGGCCCCCCCAACCAAGACTGTCTGGGCAGCTCCAGGAATAAAGATCATTATCTGATCTTTCCACCACACGCTGAGACTTTATAATGAGGGTAAAAAACAATCCGTGGGGCTTCCCTGGTGGCGCAGCGGTTAAGAATCCGCCTGTCAATGCAGGGGACGCGGGTTCGAGCCCTGGTCCAGGAAGATCCCACATGCCGCGGAGCAACTAAGCCCGTGGGCCACAGCTACTGAGCCCACGTGCCACAACTACTGAGCCCGTGTGCCACAACTACTGAAGCCCGCGTGCCTAGAGCCCGTGCTCCGCAACAAGAGAGGCCACTGCAATGAGAAGACCACGCACCGGAACGAAGAGTAGCCCCCGCTTGCCGCAACCAGAGAAAGCCCGCGCGCAGCAACGGAGACTCAATGACAAAGACCCAACGCAGCCAAAAATAAAATACTAAATAAATTTATTTAAAAAAATAAAAATAATAAATAAATAAAAAATAACCCGTGTTATAAAATCATGTGTGTGGGCTTCCCTGGTGGCGCAGTGGTTGAGAGTCCGCCTGCTGATGCAGGGGACACGGGTTCCTGTCCAGGTCTGGGAAGATCCCACATGCCGCGGAGCGGCTGGGCCCGTGAACCATGGCCACTGAGCCTGCGCGTCCGGAGCCTGTGTTCCGCAACGGGAGAGGCCGCAACAGTGAGAGGCCCGCGTACCGCAAAAAAATAAATAATTAATTAATTAAATAAAATCATGTGTGTAACACTTCCCCAACGCACGCATGTTCTAGCCCTTCTGACACCCCTGAGGAGGACGTGCTGTCATCATGCCCCTTCTGCAGACGGGGAAGTGGAGGCCTAGGGACGCCTGCCCCCTTTCGCAGAGCTAGTGCACAGGGAGCCGGGACTCACAGCCAGCACAGCCCCTAGCAGACAGCTCTCGGCATCACGGTGAGCCCAGATCCTGCCCAGACGGAGCACATGGTGGCCCCAGAGAACACGGGGCTTGAGTCCCAGCACTGTCCTGCTCTTGCTGTGACCCCGTAGGTGTCACTTCCTCACCTGCAAAGGGAGGAGTCAGGATAAATGCTGGTGAACCAACAGCAAGGACAGAGCTCAAAGAAGGCGCTGGGTCCCCATCTGGGTGCCCCGCGCGTGTGAGCTACACACCAGATCTATGCGCTTTACGGTGTGGAAGTTACGAGATTTTAAAATGAGTAACTCTGAAAAAAGAAGCACAGGCTCTGGAGCCTGGCTTCAATCTTGCTGCTCCTTTGAGCAGCGGCCTTGGGGAGGCACCACCCCTGCCAGGCTGGGTCCCCACCTCTGGGGGGAGGGGTGAGCCCACTCCTGGACAATAGGGTCCCGCAGGGAGGGTCGGGAGTAAAGCACTGAGCAGGGGGCCTGGCCTGGAGAGCGGTCCAGTGACTGACTGTCATCAATGAGGGAAGATTTATACCATGAGCCATGAGACGCTTATTCCACACGTGTTCACTCGGCAATCCGCGGGCGGACGCTGGGCTCGGCTGGGCTGGGCTGGACGGAGAAGATGCTGCCAACTTGGCCTCTTGCCAGGGGCCAACAGCCTTCCTCTGTCAGGACGTGACTTCCCCAAGTTGCACAGTTCGTGAGGGCCTCGACCAGGACCCCGGGCCGGTTCCTCCGGGTGTCCCAGCCCTCAATCCTCCTGGACTCTGTGTCAATAACCACGTGCCGGAAAGGATGATAATGTCTCCTTACTTGGAGACGGGGTCTTTACAGGGCTCATGAGGTTAAAACGAGGTCATTAAGGTGGCGCCCTAATCCAACATAACAGGTGCCCTTTTAAAAAGGGGAAATTTGGACACAGAGACAGACACGCGTCAGAAAAGACGGCCGTCTGCAGTCCCGGGGGCGAGGCTGGGGAGGCTCCTCCCGTCACAGCCACAGCAGGACCAGCCCTGCGACACCTGGATGGGCTCCGGCCTCCAGACGGGGGACAGGAGGTTGCGGTGTTGAAGCCACGCAGCGTGTGGGGCTTTGTTACAGCAGCCCCAGCAAACTAACACGTGTCTTCACTGAGGTATAAGTCACACGTGACAGAATTCACTCCTCTAATTCTGTTCACAGATTTGCGCACCTCTCACCCTGATCGAAATTTACAGCATTTTCTTCACCCCAAAAGGAAAGCCTGGACCCATTAAGCGGTCATTGCTCAGACTCTCCACACCCCCCACGCCCAGACGCTGCTCATGTGCTTTCTGTCTCGATGGATTTGCCTATGCCAGACATTCGCACATGTGGAATCACGTGCTGTGTGGCCTTCTGTGACTGGCTTCTTTCACTTAGTATAATGTGTTCAACGTTCATCCACGTTGTAGCATGTGTCAGTGCTTCCTTTCTTTTTAAGGCTGAATGATTTTCCATTATATGGATGGAATACATTTTGCTTATCAACTCATCTCTGATGTGTAGTCTAATTTAGTTTTGGAGAGAAGACCATTTGTTAAGTCCAAGGGGTGAGAACGTCGATGTTTGTTATGGATGTCTGAAAGGTTTCATAATTTTTTTAGTGCTAATCAATATATTTTTAAAATATAGGGCTTCCCCTGTCACATAAAGACACATACTGTATGATCCCACTCACATGCGGTTCCTAGAGGAGCCCAACCCAGAGAGACAGAAAGCAGAATGGTGGGTGCCAGGGGCTGGGGAGGAGTGGTGACGGGGGAGTTGTAATGGGTGCAGAGTTCCAGTTTCAGAGGAGGAAAAAGTTCTGGAGGTGGATGGGGCTGACGGTTGCACGATGATGTGGACGTGTTTATTAAGGCCACTGAACTGTACACTTAAAAGTGGCTAAGAAAAAATAAAAAATAATAAAAATGGCTAAGATGGTAAATTTTATATTGTGTATATTTCACCACAATAAAAAAAATGAGAAAAGATATATATATATAGGACTTCCCTGGTGGTGCAGTGGATAAGAACCTGCCTGCCAATTCAGGGGACACAGGGTCGACCCCTGGTCCGGGAAGATCCCACATACCTCGGAGCAACCAAGCCCATGCGCCACAACTACTGAGCCTGCGCTCTAGAGTCCACGGGCCGCAACGACTGCAGCCCGCGTACCTAGAGCCCGTGCTCCACAACAAGAGAAGCCACTGCAATGAGAAGCCCGCACACTGCAACGAAGAGTAGCCCCCGCTTGCCGCAACTAGAGAAAGCCCGCGTGCAGCAACGAAGACCCAACGCAGGCAAAAATAAACAAAATAAAAAATTTTTAAATTTTTTTGAAAATTAAAAAAAATAAAAACTATTTAAAAAAAAAATATATATATATATATATATGTATACTGGGGACTTCCCTGGTGGCTCAGTGGGTAAGACTCCGCGCTCCCAATGCAGGGGGCCTGGGTTCGATCCTTGGTCAGGGAACTAGATCCCACGTGCATGCCGCAACTAAGAGTTCGCCTGCCACAACTAAGGAGCCCACCTGCCACAACTAAGACGCAGTGCAACCAATTAAATAAATAAATTATATATATATATAGAAAGAGGCAGAGAATGAGTCTCCGGGCACTGAAGGGAGATAATGGTTGCTGACATACTAAAGAACAGATGGGTCTAACACTAAGGAAAAAGAAAAAGGATTCCTGAACGTCTCTCCCAAGTTCCTGCTTTCCTCCTGACCCCAGTGTCACAGCGACAGGGATGCTACTTAACAGCCCCGCCGTGAGCCCCACCTGCCAGGTCTTTGGCTGCCTTCCCAGCAGGCCCAGACCAGGGGCAGCCCTCAGAGGAAGTGTGGATATTTTCTGAGCGTGGTGGGATTGGACCGTGTGGGAAGGGGCCCACCAGGCTCCCATGGCCCTGCCTGGGTCCCCAGCCACTGCAGCCTCCCCCTCCGCCACCAGAGGCCATTCCAGCCAGACCCTGGTGACCTGCCTCACCCGCCGACGGGGAGTTCACCCTCTTGCAAGGGGGTCATCCCACTGCCAAGCACCGTTGGGCGCGCCCCATGGAAAAGGGCTCGGGGGTCAAACGGGCTTGGGGGCCACGTGCAACTTATGGCGTCACCAGCGTTTACTGAGCACCAAGCGTGTGCCCGGCCCTGGCTCCGGCTTCGGCCCCCTGCTCCCAGCAGCTCTGAGAGGAGGACCACAGTGACGCCCTTTGAAAGACGGTGCTCAGTGGGGCAAAGGTGGCTGAGGTCCCACGGGGGGCGGGGGCACTCAGGGCTTCCGTTTACCCCACACCCATACTTCATGGCACCAGAAGCCGACGGAAGGCCCCGGGACACCCCCCTAACTCATCTGGGGTCCCCGCTCCCCTAACCCATGGGAGCACCCTTCAGGGCCCTCCTTGGGCAAGGCAGCCCTGGGCCTGGACCAGCTCCATCTGTCAGGCTTGCTTGTTTGCAGCAGCTTTTTCTGGGTGTTCGCAGCCAGGCGTCGGAGCAAAGCGGCCGGTTTCCTTGAGCCCGTTTCGATTCCCTCCTGCTTGCATTTCACAGTAGGGAAACCTACATTTTTCACCCAAGGTGATGCCTTATCTGGCAAGAACTGTGCCTCGAGGGTGGAATTTTAGGCACGGAGTCTGAACTGCATCCCTAGGCCTAGGGGAGAGGCCGGGCTGGAGGTGGCAGGGAGGGAAGCGGTCCTGCACCGTGCCCCCCACCCGCCAGATGGGATGAGCCCAGAAACGACGCCAGCGGGTCCCATCCTCCAGGGAGAAGGTACAAAAGCGCTGCTCAGGAGCGAGCTTCAGACGGACCCAGCTGGGGGTGGGCCCAGGGCAGCCACGCCTCCCCTCCTACACCACTTGGCATTCTTTCCGGGAAACCTTGCAAAATAAGACTGTGGCCGCCCTCTGTGGCCGGCGCGTCGCGGCATCGCTGAAATGCCGGGAGGGTGGTGCCCTGGCGGCCCGGAGCCCAGGCCGCTGCCCCCCCACCTCCGGGGCCCCGACAGCGCAGCTGAGCGGCCAGGCCCCTCCTCCCACCCACAGCCTCATCAGCCTGGCCTTTCTCAGGATCGCGGGACAAAGGGCGTGGGCGGTCCCGGGACTCCAAGGGATTCTGGGAATGCATCCCAGCCTCCCAGACCCCTCATCCACCCCTCACTGCAGGGGAAACTGAGGCCTGGAGGGGACAGGAGCTTCCTTAGTGAAAGAGACCCTTGCTCTCGGCCTTCTCCCTGGGGTAGGACGCACCAGCCCCGGGGGCCACGACAGGGGTCCCAGCCCCACGGAAGCCCAGCTGCCGGGGCAGAGGCCAGTGCAGACGGGGCCTCGGTGGGAGGCACCCCGCGGGGCTGACGGGCGAGGGGCCAGGAGCCACTGGCCGGGCTTCAGCCCCTGCTTGCTGGAAGGATCTCTAAGGATCCTCTCATTCCAGTTGGGAGCCTGGAGGCCGAAGGGGTCAGGAAGCCCCATACAAGAGAGTACCGGGAGGAGGTGAGGTCAGACCCAAGGACCTGTCACCTGGCCTCGTGAGTGGGGTCGGACCTTGATCAGCAGAGGAGGGCGCCTCCGAGGGCACTCCTTTATCTGCTGGTCGGCTCCGCGGCCCGGCCGGTCCCCTGTCCTTGCTTGTTCTTGCTTCCTGGCCAGCACGGACAGCACACTGAACAAGCCAAGCCATGAGAACACGGAACACGGCGGGGCAGGGCTGCAGGCCGGGGCTCGTGTGGGTAAACCCCTCCCTCCTTCGTCCCCCTCCTTGGGGACACAGATGCCCTGGCCACATGAGGCCCGCATCAAGACGTTGGGGGGAGGTAGAGAACAGCCTGGCATCAGGGGGCTGCAGGGGGCTGCTGGGGGAACCGGGGAAATTCCCTCCTGTCTCCAAGCCTCAGTTTCCTCGACTGTGAAGTGGGCAGAGGGCAGCTGTGTGAGGCCTGTTCATGCCCACACCCCTCCCAGGGCCTGCGTCTCAAGGACAGTCACAGCCTGGCTCCCCATCCGCTTCCGCTCACAGCACACCCAGAAGAACTCCTGGTGGGCCCCCAGGCTCCACCTGCACCCCCCCACTCTCCGCTCCCCCCCCCCCCCCGCCTCACTTCTCTCCCCTCCGGCCTCCCTTTGGGCTCTCAAAATGCCTGCTCTTTGCTGCCTCAGGGCCTTGGCACTCGCCTCCGCTGGGCCCAAACTAGTCTTTGCGGGCCGCCCTCTTTGAGCCACCTTCCCACCTGCCCCCACACCTGCCCCTCTGTCCTCGGCCCTCGAAGCTGCCCACTCATTCCCTGCCCAGCACTGGAGGCTTTGGGAACGGGACACACGATCCAGGCTGGGCTGCCCTAGGAGGCCAGAAACCCCATGACATCCTGCTGCCCATCACTGTGTCCTCATCCCCAGCCTGGCGTCCAGCGTACTGGATGTGTTCAGTGCCCACCAGCAAACTCTAGAGTCCATTCCGGGCTTGTAGAAGAACTAGACCGTCCCAGGGTATGGCCCCCAGGCAGATCTGGAGGGGGGCTCTGTCCAGGGAGGGGCCCAGCAGTGGAAATGCCTCTGTGGGCCTTGTCTGATGCCACTGCCCCTGAGTGGGAGGACCGAGGTCCCAGGGGCCTTGCACCCAGCCAGACAGGTTCCAGCCGGTTTGGCAGGATTGCTGCAGACAGAACTCAGCCCTGCAGAACGGCCGCCCGACTCCTGTGGCCAGCTCACCTGGGGAAAGGCCTCAGTCCCCCAGGGCCCCACCCCCCACCCCCGCCGCCTTCTCTGCAGGAGCCCCAGCCCAACACCACCCACCAGGTGCCTCCTACCAGGGCTGGGGGCCAGCAACGAGCAAGAAGGGGCTGATTCCGATTCTGCGGAATTTACAGGTCAGGAGTATCGGATTACACCTCGTGGCTCGGGCGGGTAGGGGGAGAACCAGGGCTCCTGCGCGAGCTCCTTTGGCTCTGCGGTCCCCTAGCCTGAGACAGGTTCTGAGGGCGGGTGGCTTGGGTGGAGGGGATCCGGAAAACTGTAGGTGAGTAGAAGGGAAGGGAAGGGAAGGGGCCCCGGTGGGCTCCCCCGCCTGCAGGAGCCCCCAGTCACCAGCCCACTGGCCATCAGGATACTGACCCGCCCACTCCCACCAGGCCTTGGCTGCTGGCCGCCCCACGCTGGGGCTGATGGGTGAGTTCTGCACTTCCCCAGGGGAGGGGTGTCACAGAGAAAGCGCTCAGGGGAGGCCTGGATGGGCTACGCAGTGGCCACGTAAGGCGGGGTGGTTCCCGCGAAGAGTCACGCCTCCTCCAAGCCAGCACCAAGCTTTCCCACGAAGCCTTTAAGGGGCGGCCAGTCCTCCCCCGCGAAAGCCAACCTCTGGCCACTGCATCTCCTCCCCATCCACAGAGGCAGCCAGCCCCAGGCTCCCTGAGGCCCATGGGCTCTGACCCTGAGATTCTGGGGTACAGTCATCAAGGGGCACCCGCCATCCACATTCCCAGAGCCGGAAGCACAAACAATCTCTGAGCCCAGGCCCTGCCACCACCTCCTAAGTAAAGAGAGCAGCAGCCCCGGCCAGGACGAGGGGATGGGACACAGGAAGCTGCAGACGCTTGGCAGGGTCTCCAGGTACCTGGGACCTGGGAATCAGGGGGCAGCAGAGGAAGCAGGGAGTTCAGGAGGGAGAACACCCCCTCAGACCCTTCCTGGGACCTCTACCTTGTGGGGGGGAGAAGGCAGACACATCACAGTTCATTAAATCACTGAACTCCACTCTGGTGAATGAAGCCAAAACAAAACAAGCAGGGGACGTACTTGGCTCACAAAAGCAAAAGAATAAGTGGCAAGAACCTGTCTGGCCAGAGATTTAGGAAACAACTCACGGGCAGCCTCAGGGAAGAACGTTCCCCCTCTGCTGCCATCCTTGCGTCCTTCTGTTCGAGACTCACCTTCCCGTAATAGTAAAGAGTTTCCACAAGCCAATGAGACAAACAAAAATTGCAACAGAAAAGTGAGCACGAATGTGACCAGAGAGCCCACAGAACAGGAAATACAACTGAGTCTCAAGCTTTTGAAAAGATGTTTAGTTTTATTCAAAATAGAAGTGCACATTGAAAGTACAGTCCAACTCCATTTCTCACCTCTGGGTTGGCAGCGATGGCACTGCTGGTGTCGGTGTGAGGCACAAGCCCTCACACATTGCTGGTGGGAGTGCACTTTTTTTTTTTGGCCGCGCCAGGTGGCATGTGGAATCTTAGTTCCCCGACCAGGGATCAGACACGTGCCCGCTGCAGTGGAAGCACCAAATCCTAACCACCAGACCGCCAGGGAAGTCCCATTTTTTTCATGCATGTGCCTTTTGACCTAAAAACTCCCTCCCAGGAATTTATCCTGCAGGGACATTTGCACGTGTACAAACGACAGTAGTACAAGGATTTTTACTGCAGGCAAGGACGCTCAGCCTCCTAGCTCAGGCTCACTCCCCTGCGGGGTCGCTGCGGCGATGTCCCTGAGACACACGGCGTGAATCTAATCACCAGAAAACACCAGACAGACCCGAAGACAGACTTTATACAAAGCAACTGTCTATAGTCATGGAAAACGAAGAAAGGCTGAGAACCGCTTCCAGGATTAAAGGAAGTGAAATAGATGTGACCCTGGTTTGGGTGGGAGATGGGAGTGGGGCGAAGGGCTTTAAAGGCCGTTATTGGGCCGGTGACAAAGTCTGAATATGGACTGTATACCAGGCTTATTTGCGCTAACTTTGTGAATTCCATCACTGTGCTGTGGGGAAGAGAACGCCCTTGATCTCAGGACCCTAGGGGATCGCCCTGAAGTCATCAGGGTGAAGGACATGCGGTCTGCAGTTTACCAGCGAGTGGCTCACAAAAACACCTCGGTAAGCGTGCACACGTGATACATGGCTGCGTGTAATCATCACGTATGATGCATATAACGTAAAGCACAACGTGCAGCATCGTATAACCCACATTAGCACAAAGTGTGAGCGAGAAAACAAACGTGATCAAACGCTGACCACGGTGACCCAAGGTGAAGGGTGTCACGGAAGTGTTTTTTTTTTTTTGGCTGCAATGGGTCTTCATTGCTGCACACTGGCTTCCTCCAGTTGAGGCAGACAGGGGCTACTCTTCACTGCAGTGTGAGGGCTTCTCACTGCCGTGGCTTCTCTTGTTGTGGAGCACGGGCTCTAGGCGCACGGGCCTCAGTAGTTGTGGCACACAGGCTCAGCAGTTGTGGCTCGCAGGCTCAGTAGTTGTGGCGCATGGGCTTAGTTGCTCTGCGGCATGTGGGATCTTCCCAGACCAGGGCTCGAACCCGTGCCCCCTGCATTGGCAGGCTGATTCTTAACCACTGCGCCACCAGGGGAGCCCCGGAAGTTCTTTTTTTTTTTACTCTTAATAATTTTCTGTAGGTTTGGAATTATTTCAGTACAGAAACTTTTAAAATAATTCATGTAGGGACTTCCCTGGCGGTCCAGTGGTTAAGACTCCACGCTTCCACTACAGGGGCATGGGTTCCAGCCCTGGTTGGGGAACTAAGGTCGCACATGCCGCGCAAAATCATCATCATAATAATAATAATACATGTACACGACAGAGATCTCAGCCGTTCACAAGGCAGGGAAGCGGGTCTCCCGGCCCTGGTACCTGGTGCCTTAGTCCTCAGGGAGGCGCCCCGTTCACCCGCTCAATGCCTGGCTCGCAAGCAATCACGTACCCTCTTTCCCTAAACACACACAGTTGTGTATCCTGGTCTTTTCGTGTAACGTTATATCATGAGCATTTTCCCGTGTAACAAAAATTGCCTCCAAAGCATCCCTTTGCATGGCTCCCCAGCAGCCTGCCCACAATTTCCTTTTAATTTGTGTATTTTTCACCTGCGTAAGCAATGCTTTATCCGTTCATCTCTGCTGCGCGCGCCTCTGAGCAGGCTCTTCGGGGAGATTCTAAGGTGGGAGGACTGGGGTGACACTGCTGGCGTTTAAGGGCATTTGGCGGGCCCTGCCTAGTGGCAGGCGTCTCGGCATTCCAGAAAGGTTATACCATCGCCACACCCACCACGCCCGCCCGCCACGCGGGGCACCTGCCCCAGGCTCCCTAGCCGCGGACTCCCTGGAAACCATTAAGACATGAGCCAGTCCGGCATGTCCCAACTGGGCCTCGCTGTTTCCCTTGAATGCAGGGGTACCCATTTGGCGTTCTTTCCTTCTGTGCATCGTCTGTGTCCTTGGTCTGTTTTCCGCCATTTGTTACCGCCTGTCGGTCATTAGGACTGACGTGAGGGCAGCACAGGGAGGCCAGGGCACTGCTTCCCTCGGGGTCCAGCTCTGGCTCTGCTGCCCACGCGGCACCCCAGGCCTCCTCCTCCATGAGCACCCGGGGAGCCACCGCGAAGAGGGCTTGGGACCAGGCCCCCCTGACCGAGCGCCCCGTGACGAGACCGTTACTGGTACAGGAGGGGAATCAGCCCTTTGTCCCGTGTGTTGGCAATCGTTCCCTCCCCAGTGCGAAGGCTTTCGGAGAGGCTGAGCAGGCGGCCCCCCAGGAAGGGGTGAGGAACCCGGGAGTCTAGTGTTCATGAAGCCACGTCACGGAAGGAATGTCTACCGCCGGGAACGTTCTCAGAGCCATAAAGAGAGGCCTGGTTGGCCCCGAACCAAAACCCAAATTAGTCCCAAGGAAGATTTCGCAACTTCCTCTGAGAGCAGCCTCCCAGCAGTCAGTTGGGGGTCCTGCCTGAGGGCTCCCCCGGCCCCTCCCTGCCCACCCGCGTGTCTCCCCCTCCTCTGGGGGACGCGGCAGGGGCTTTACCCCCAAAGAGAGCCCCCACCCAGGGTCTGGCAGGTGGGACTCACCTGGGAGCCAGGTGAGGCCCCAGGAGGAAGACCGGGGCCTCTGGGCTCAGCCCGTGCCCTTCCCATGACTCAGGAGGGGAGGCCTAGCGCCCTCGTTCCCGAGGAGTCCCCGGGTCCGCCTGAAGGGCGTCCAGCTTGGGGTGGTTTGCGGCAGCCACACTGGCCCTGACCGCTCGGCCTCTGGAGAGCTAGAGGCTGGAGCTGCATCTCGGCCCCGGGTCACCGACCCTTCCGGGTGGCCCTCCTGATGGCAGCTACACCGTCATGGGGAAAAGCGTTTCTTAGGGGTCCCCATGCCAAGCCCCCCAGCCCTGGAGACGGGGCCGAAAGAATGCCATCAGCCTCGGACCCCGGCCCAAGAAAGCCACACGCCTCAGGCCTCCTGGGCCATGGTGCCCAGGGCTCTGGCCCGGCTCGGCCCCAGAGGACAGGACTGACCACCTCCCAGCTGGTGTGGGAGGGACCCGGCCCTGTTAGGACTCAGGCTCCAAGTAAGTTAAAAATGAGTTAAAAGGTCATGTGTAGAATTAACCTGTTATATAGTGATTCCACTTACAGGTATAAATATACCCAAAAGAAAAGAGAGCAGGGACTCAAAGAGATACTTGTGCACCCGTGTTCACCGCAGCATCAGTCAGCCGAAGACAGAAACCACCCAAGTGTCACTGACACATGAATGGACGACAAAATAGGGTCCATCCACACAACGGAATATTACTCAGCCTTAAAAAGGAAGGAGACGGACACCTGCTAGAACATGGATGAACCCTGAGGACGTTACTGAAATAAGCAAGACATGGAAGGACAAACACAGTATGATCCCACTCATAGGAGGTCCCTAGAGTCCAATCCAGAGACAGGAAGTAGAAGGGTGGGTCACAGGGGCTGGGGGAGGGGTGGGAGTGAGGGCTTAACGCGGGCAGAGTTTCAGCTTGGCAAGATGAGAAAGTTCTGGAGATGATGGTGGTGATGGCTGCACGACAACATGAATGTACTTAATGCCACTGAACTAAACACTTACAACGGTTAAAGTGGCAAATTTTACATTATGTATATTTTACCAATAGAAAACGTCATCGTGTGCCCCAAAGGAGTTCCACCCTCGTCCTCCCTCCCCTCAACTAAGCTTCTGTGCTAAGGGCTGGGGCTTGGGGGCTGATGGGATCTTTTCCAGCCACTGTCTGTTGGACAGAGTCCTGTTGTGGACAAAAAGAATGGGATCCCTGGGACTTCCCTGGTGGCACAGTGGTTGAGAATCCACCTGCAAATGCAGGGGACACAGGTTCGAGCCCTGGTCCAGGAAGATCCCACATGCCGCGGAGCAACTGGGCCTATGCGCCACAACTACTGAGCCTGCACTCTAGAGCCTGCGAGCCACAACTACTGAAGCCTGCATGCCTGGAGCCTGAGCTCTGCAACGGGAGAGGCCACCGCAGTGAGAAGCCCATGCACCACAACGGAGAGTGGCCCCCGCTGACCGCAACTAGAGAAAGCCCACGTGCAGCAATGAAGACCCAACAACAAAGACCCAACGCAGCCATAAATAAATTAATTAATTAAATTAAAAAAAAAAAAGAATGTGATCCCTATATTTAGGATATCGGGTCTGTCACTTGTAACACCAGTGGCTTAAACAGACAGCATCCACCTCTCCTGCACCTGGTCTGGAGGGAGGCTGTGCAGGGCTGGCGTGGAGACTCTGCTCGGCAGTCGCTGGGCCCCGGCTCCTCTCTGGCCACCCCTAGGGCGTTTGTCTTGCCACGAGGCTCGAGATGGTTCACCACCACATCCCTGTCCTTAGCAGCAGGGAGCAAAGGAGGGAGGAGGGGTGCCTTCTTCCTTCCAGACGCTGGCACCGGCCTCTATACCAGAAGGAGGATGCGGCTGGTATGCTGTCTGCCCCCTGCAACCTGGGAGGATATCAGCTGCACACCATCTCGCCGTGGCAGCCGGGGTGGGGTGTGCTGCTCAGGCAATGCCCCTTCCAGAGACGCTGCCACAAGAAGTGCCGTCAGCCGACGGCCTCCAGCTGCACCGCTGGCCTGGCCGAGGCCCCTGCTGGCCCTCCCACAGACTCCTCTGTGGGCTGGAGCCGCCCCCTGCTTGCTCAGGCCCCCTTCCCACTTACTGCAGAGGGGTCCCCCAGTGTTCCTTGCATTTCTAGCTCGTCTTGTTGCCGGCTTCCGGGAGGACACAAAGTGACATCTTTGCTCAAGGCTGCATCCCCAGCCCGTAGGAGAGAACCCAGCATATAGCAGGCACTCGGCAAAACAGAAGCAAGGGTCAGGGGTCACAGAAGAAATAAAAGCAGGCACTCGGCAAGATCTCCCAAGGGAACCAAGAAGATACAGTGGATGCTGCAGAAATGTGCGCTGACCTGAGCAGGCTGCCAAGCAGCTGGGAACCAGGCACCCGCCGGCGCACCTGAGAGGGGGCTCCCCACCACATCGGCTGGGGCCCTTTGCCAATGAAAACAGGAGGGGAAGGTGAGGGCCAGACTGGCCATGGCTGCAGGGGCCCCCTGCCTGCCACCTGCAGGGCGGGGTCTTCCGGAGCCCACAGAGGGCATGGAGGGAAACAGCTGCTCCTGGCCACGCAGGCCACCCTGGCACGGGCACCAGGAGCTCCGGGCATGCTCCCGGGAGCCAGGAGCAACGAGGAGGCTGCCAGGTCCCGGCCTGGGAGCCGTCCCGGAGGGATGTGGTTCATTGACAGCGACCTTTTTCCTACAGCTGCTCCATCCGTGGAGATATTTGCAAGGCCGACCGAGCTCCCTACGCCCCCTGCCGCTGGCCAGCTGGGGAGGAGAGGACCACAGAGCCCGCTGCAGGAGCTCGCACGGCATGCTTCTCTGGACTCCTGTGACAAGCTTGTGACAAGCCTGGTCCGTAGGTGAAGTGCTCCATCACGGGCAGCGGGACAGACACGGGGGAGTTCGGGCTGAGAAGGCAGGAAGGAGGCACCAGCAGGGCAGACCCGAGGCAAAGCCACAGGTGATTCTAGATCATTCCCGAATCATCTGGACGACCCGATGACTCCCTTCTGGAGAAATAATGACCTTGCATGCTGACCCCTGGCCCGGGCTGGGCGGTGCTGGTGAGCAGGTGTGTTGAGCTTTGCTGTCAGGTCAGGGAGGGGCGACCAGGCTGGGCTCTGAGGCTCCAGAGAGGAGCAAAGTGAGAGGTGGACCCCAAGGTGGGTCAGAGAAGTGGACGGGAGGGTGGAGGGTCCTGGACGGGGTGCTTGGAGTTTGCTCTTGTGGAGCAGGGGGAAGAGAATGGCCACCTGGCTTTCCATGAAGGGCGAGAGAGAATGGGATGCGGGCGAGTCAACCTAGAGAGAATGGCAGGCCAGTCTGAAGCAGGAGGCCAAGAATGTAGCCTAAGAGTGGGGATTCCTAATACAGAAACAAGAAATGACAGAGGGAAAGAATGACACATCTGATTACGTGAGCGTGAAACGCTCCCAAAGGCCAAACACAGGGCAAAACAAACGCACAAACCCCCGTCAACAGGGCTGGAAGTGAGATGATCAACTGAGAAAATGTCAGTAACCAGTCAGCCAGGACAGAGGGTTAACATCCACTATGTAAGAAGGCTGTACAAATCAGTAAGAAAAAGGCAAACAAATCGCAATGCGGAAAAGGACGCCAAGAGGTGACGTGCGCAGTGCCCCCAGCCGTCAGACACACACGAGAGCAAAGCAGCAGGAGCAAATGGACAAGATGCCACGGGCCCACCAGGTCGGCACAGGCTGATAAGCAAACTCGGACATCACCAAGGATGTGGGGAGAGAGCCCTGGGGTGAAAGCCTCACGGTGCAGAGCTACCGGTGGGCACTGGCGCACCCACCAAGTTACAGGATCCGCACGCGTGCTCCCCTCTGTCCAAGATGCCCGCTGTGAGAAGCAGCCCGGGAGGAGTATCTGCCCTGCTGTGCAAAGGTCCACACACGCGGCCTTCCGTCAGGTTGGTAACAATTCAGATTTCTATCAAAAGGAGAATAACTGATGGTATATGCACAATATGGGAAACCGCACAGCAGCTACGAATTGTGGGGTGGATCTATGTGGACGCCTCCTTTCCCCCCTTCCCCCTTCCCCCCTTCCTTCTCTCTCTTACTCTCTCGTTAAGCCCGTTTGAGTTGATTTTCTTCACTTGCAACCAAAAGAACCCTGATTAACACTCTGATTGCAATGGTAATAACTACCTTAGGCAATTATCGTAAAGAGACCTAAGGTGTATAGTAGAGCCGTGCGTAGGATGTAGGATGCGTACTACATGGGGTTTCCTGCCACTGCCCCGGCCCCATGACCCAGAGACAAGCTGGGCCTCTCAGGTAGGGGGCTGTGAAGGACCGCCGGTGCTGTTTGTGGCGGCGGGGGGGGTGGGGGCGTCTAGGCCGCCTGCCCAGACACATACCATCCACCACCGCCACCTTGCACTGGCCACGGCGCCCCAAGTGCCACAGCGACGGCCACTCTCCTGAGCGAAGCTCCTTTTCAAAGCTGACCCACGTTGGGATTTCCCTGGCGGTCCAGTGGTTAAGACTCTGATCTTCCACTGCAGGTGGTGCGGGTTCGATCTCTGGTCAGGGAACTAAGATCTGCATGCCACGTGGTGCAGCAAAAAAAAAAAAAAGCTGACCTACACATTAGGGAGCACCCAGCCCTTTCCACCGAAAGTTCCACTCGGGTCGTAGTGCCACTTATTGAGACCCCACCACGTGCTGAGCCTGCTTTGTGTTACATCTGCCAAACTAGGTCACCTCCCTCCTCTGGGTCCATCACCACCAATTCTCTGTAAGTTCAACCCACACGCAGACATTTGCACAAATCATAATTATACAGCTCACTGAATCTCAAAAGTGACCACGCTTGTGGGAGTACAGCCCAGAGCCCCCTTCACCCCACTACTGTCTTTCCCAAGGATAACGGCCGTCCTGATTTCCCACCTGCACATCGGTTTTGCCGGGTTTTGAACTTCATGTTCAGAATGAAATCACACAGCCGACAGTCACCCGTATCCAGTGTCTTCTCTGGACGTCACGCCTGCAAGAGGTGTGTTTCCGCGAGCAGCAGCAGACGTTCAGTGACATCGTGCCCACCGGGTGAAGACACACAAGTGACCCATCTTACTGCTCGTGGGCATGTGGCTGTTCCCAGGGTTTTTCCCACTATTATGAACAGTGCCGCTCCGGCACTTTGACTCTCTGTCACTGTCATTCATTAGATGGAGATGGTAAAGCCCTGGATTGTGTCCACTTTCGTTTCCCCCTTTTCTGTGCAGAACCAGGAAGTCCCCACTCTGGCCCTAGGCTAGAAGGTGCAATTCTCCGATTGTCTTAAGCAGTCTTGGGCCGCAGGGTTGGTGTAGTTCTCTCGGTGATATGAACGGTCACCTGCTCCTTCTAGTCAAGTCTCTGTGAGCAGGGCCAGGTGAAGGGCCTGGTGAAGGAGAGACTGGGAAGAGAGAACCCTGTTTCACTTCGGATCAAAACTGTAGACATGGGCTTCCCCGGTGGCACAGTGGTTGAGAGTCCGCCTGCCGATGCAGGGGACACGGGTTCGTGCCTCGGTCCGGGAGGATCCCACATGCCGCGGAGCGGCTGGACCCGTGAGCCATGGCCGCTAAGCCTGCGCGTCCGGAGCCTGTGCTCCGCAACGGGAGAGGCCACAACAGTGAGAGGCCTGCGTACCGCAAAAAAAAACAAACTGTAGATGTGTGGTAACATCTATACTAGTTAGAAACTGTATTTAGCTATAAGTAGCAGAGACCTGGGAAATAGTGGCTTAGATAAAATAGAGGTTTATTCTCACAGGTCAAAGAAGTCAGGGACTCCCAGGACAGGTATGATAATTCTAGAGCATCATCGGCAACCCCCAATCCTCTTTCTGTTCTGCCGTATTTAGAGTTTGGCTCCACCCTCAAGGTCACAAAATGGCCTCTGGAGAGCCAGCCATCACATATACGTTCCAGGCGGGCAGAAAAAGGAAGAAAATAAGAGGAGAGCACACGAGCTCTTTAGAAGCTTTATTGGAAGTCCTGCCCAACAACTTCTGCTTGTATGTCATTAGCCAACCTGTTTGTTAGGGAAGCGGGAAAGGTAGTCTTAGCTGCTCACCTGGTCACCTTGAGAGGAGAGGAGATTAGATATTGTGCAGGCAATGAGCAGGCTCTTGTGCTCAACATCCAAGCCCAGTTTCCTTCTGCCTTATTTGGGATATCGAGAGACAAGGGACTTTCCAATGCCAGCCACTGCTAGAAGCAGGTGAGTTTGATCCCTAAAACCAAGTGCTTTAAACGGGCTTTGCCGGTGTTGCTGGTTCTCCTGCTTCGTTAGAGCCACGCGGTGCCCCTCGGGAAGGGGCATGGCCTCTCCTCCAGAACGGCAGGTAAACACCAGAGCCTATTAACCACAGGTGCTTTCCGAGATAAGCAATAAGGAAGGTTCTATTACAGGGTCACGTCAGGTGGGCTCAAGCTCTGTGGGGGGAGATTTATGCCCTCGTCTTCGGCTGATTCTGGAAGGAGCCCACCGACAAGTATTGGTGTGAGTGGTTTATTCAGGAGAAGCCCCACCCCAGCTGGATGCTGCAGGTGGCTCAGGGCATAAATTCCATCTCGGGGAAGTAGGTGGGACCTGGGCTTTCAACTCCAGCCCTCGTCAGTCACCAGCTGTGGACAGGGGTGGATGAGGGGCCACCCACAGTTCAGCGGCTCCGCCCCAGGAGCCCAGGCCAGGGTGCAGGAGTGAGCCCTGCAGGTGAGCACACGCGGTAGCTCGGGCGGTGCATGGGTCTGACGAAAGGGGCCCGGCGGGTGTGGGCGAGCATTAACAGCATCCACGGCACCCCTGAGAGGTCCGGGGGGAAACTGAGGCCCAAGGAAGGAACGTGGCCTGTTCAAGTGTCAGAGCTGGGAGGCTGCCCCTGACCTGAAGGTCACTGAAGACCCAGGCTACTGCCAGAGCGTACATCCCTCGCTTGCTTATGCCTGATGTATGCAAAGCCCGAGCTGGCCCTCCAGATGGGGGTGCCTGCCCCAGGTGCTCCTCCCGGGATGAGCCTCAGACTCATCTGGTCACTGTCCCCCACGATGTCGCCAGGAAGCAGGCAATCTAAGAAGTAGCCATAGCGTGTGTGTGTGTAAACTCGGGGCCTTCCGAAGAGAGGGCTTGCGGAAAGGTGGGTGACGACAACTGCCGAGGGGCTCTGGGAGGAGACAGGCTGCAGAGGTCTGCGGGCGGACCCCAGCGGTAACCAGGCCGGAACCAGCTCCTCCTTGGAATGAAGGAGGTGACTCATCACTGACGCAGCCTGTGGTCAAGAAGGTGTCGCTGGCAGAGGGCTCGAAGGGCTGTGGGTCCCATCACAGCGGACGTGGGGGCTGCAGGCAGCCGGCTTGCGCACAGGCACGCAGAGCTGGAGCCCCCACAAATCCCAGCTTTACTGGATTTTACCACTGATCCGCTGTGTGACCTTAGGCAAGTTAATGAACCTCTCTGGGCCTCCATTTCCTTAGAATGGAGGGCTGGGGAGGATTCAGTGAGTTACTGAAATAGTACTTGGCACACAGCAGACTCCCACAGGGATGATGACAGTGGTGGTGATGGTTCAAGTAGGACAGGACTGTCTAGAGTGGAGGCCCTTCCTTCCTGGCTGTGGGAAAGGCTCACTGTCACCTCCATCAAAACATCCTCCACCTGGGTCCTGTCCTGCCTCACGAAGGGGTTGGACCCCGGTTCCGGGGCTCCAGAAGCTCTCCTGCCAGGAGCACATGCCCCGGACGGCCCTCCCTACAGGGCCCTCATGCGGCCGCTAGTGCCGTTATTTGCTCTGCTGTTGTCTGGGTGGACGCTGCCTCCCAAGGCTCTGTAGAGTCAAGGCAGCGTGGCGAACACCATTCCTTCAGAAGCATCAACACTGCTGGGCCACCGAGCTCCTCCAAGAACCACCCTCCACTCTCTGCCTGTCATAGTATCCCTCACCAATGGTCTTTTAGTCTCTACTTGCATACCTCTGGGAACACGGGGCTCACCACCTCTCAAGGTCACTTCTCTAGTCATTTGAGAGCTTGTCTCTGTCCTGAGCCAACACCTGCCTCTCCGCTGGCTGGCTTTGCTTTCCAGGAGGCAGTGAAAATCCTGCTAGTGTGCGAGAGCGGAGGCCCACGCCGTGCAACCGCTGAGTGGTCAGTGCCTGTCCCCCAGCTGGTCTCCGACTGCTGGGCTGTGGACAGACAAGGCACAGCAGATCTTCACGTCTTCTCCCTCCTTCTCTGCCCCTGAACGCACCAGGCAGCTTGGAAGCCTTTATGTGTCACGGGAACACAGTTACATAAATATTACGTGTGCATGATTTTAAGGATCATAAGCGATGAGGTTTCAAGGTGAAAAGATTCTTTGCCTTTCTTTTGGAGAAGCTCTTTGAACGCGGTGCCTTTTTAGGAAGAAGAGTGGCAGGCACAGGTGGTTCTGTCTCAGAAACCTCAGCTCAGCCGGGCACCCGCAGGATGAACGAGCTGCAAATCCGGGTATGCTCTCCCAGCCCGGGTGTGGGACGCACGTTGCAAACACAGGCCACACCTGATGCCAGAGCGTGTGCTTGTTCTACGATGGGGGCACCCACACTTCCGGGGGCCCTTCAGAGGCAGGCCCTGGGAAGACAGGTGCCTCCCATATGTACCTGCCCACAGATGTTCAGAGCAGCACAAATCACAGCAGCCCAAAGGTGGAAGCAAGCAAATGCCTGTCCACAGATGGACGAAGTGTGGTCTACGCGTGCCACGGAATAATAGTACTCAGCCTGGAAAGAAAGGCGATTCAGACACGGGCTCCAACACACATGAAGCTGAAGCCATTTTGCCGAGTGAAACAAGCCCGGCACAAAAGGACAAGTACTGCACGATCCCACTTACGTAAGACACCTAGAGTCCCAATCCACACAGGCAGGAAGTGGAAGGGTGGTTCTCAGGGTCTGGGGGAGGGGTGGGGAGTGAGGGTTTAATGGGGACAGAGTTTCGGTTTGGGAAGATGAATAATTTCTGGAGAGGATGGCGGTGATGGCTGTACAACAACGTGACCATTAATGCCACCGAACTGTACACTTTAAAATGGTAAATGTGACGTTACGTATATTTTACCACAATAAAAATACTAAAACAACAACCCCCCAAAATAAAAACCAAGACCACCTGCAGAGGTTCCTCTGCTGTCGGCCCGGGTCTGTGGGCAGAGCCGCGCACGTGCACAAGCTCCGTGGAGCGCAGCTCAGGCCAGTGTCACCAGGGAAACTGAGGCTGGGGTGGGGGGCGCTGGGGTGGGCTGCGGGGGTGGAGCTGGGCCTGGCTCCGCCCGACTTTAGACTCCGCGCGCTCCTTCCCGAGCCCCGGTGTCCTTTGGCGGCCGGCCCGGAGGGAGGACGGCGGACTGGTTCCCCCCGCAGGGGCGACGCCCCCTCCTCACGCAGGTGGATCAGGTGGGGGGTCCTGACACGGGCCTCACCATCAGGGTGGCCCGGGCGGAGCCGGCACCGCGCACCCCAGCCCCGCGGACGCCACTCTCATGCCACACCGGCCACACCCGGGCTGCGCGGCCGCCGAACGGGCGGGGCGCCACCTGCTGGCGGAGGCGGGGGGCGCGCGGGTGCGTTCAGGGCCGGGCTTCCTGCGGGTGCGGGCGGGGTCTGTGCGGTTCCGCAACCCAACCCGGGGGTGACAGCTACAGAATTTTATCCCTCCCAGGGCCGAGCCCAGAGCCCCCCTCCCCGAAATCCGGGGCCAGGGAGTTCCCGGGCTCCCCAGCTCCCGGGGGTGGCGGTCCCCTGCCCCACCTCTGCTCAGTCCTCACAGGACGACGCCTCCCCGTGCATCTGCGTCCACGCTCCCCTCTTCCCGTGAGGACACAAGTCATCGGATCCAGTACGCCTCATTCTTAACTCGATCACATCTACACAGACCCCATTTCCAAATGAGATCACATCACAGGCCAGGGGGACGTGAATTTGGGTGCATTCTATTGAACTCAGCAGAGGCCCCTGATGCAGCCTTCCCTGACCACCACCAGGACCAGCCCCTGTCCTCCGCGCCCAGCAGAGCACGTGAGCCGCTGGGTGGGGTCTGCACCGCACTGCACTGAACCTGCTGGCTGGGAAGCATGTTCCCACCTACGCTCACCTGTACAACGATATCCCAGCACAACTCTGCGGAGTCAGAGCCCCTGCCCCGTCCTGCCCCATCCTTATGCAGCAGGAATGGGCCATCCCCACTTTGGTATTAAAACTGCAGCAGGGGGACTTCCCTGGTGGCGCAGTGGTTAAGAATCTGCCTGCCAATGCAGGGGACACGGGTTCGAGCCCTGGTCCGGGAAGATCCTACAAGCCCCAGAGCAACTAAGCCTGTGTGCCACAACTACTGAGCCTGCGCTCTACAGCCCGTGAGCCACAACTACTGAAGCCCACGCACCCAGAGCCCGTGCTCCACAACAAGAGAAGCCACCGCAGTGAGAAGCCCGTGCACCACTATGAAGAACCAACGCAGCCAAAACTAAATAAATTTTTTTAAAAATCAGAAAACTGCCGCAGGATTTTTTTTTTTTTTTCTTATTAAGGCACCATCATGGATACCTAGACCTGGAATACTCAAAATGGAATTCAGGATTTACAGGATGAACCCACGGAAAGAACTATCAGGTCTCTGTGGTGTGGCACATTTCATAAAGTAATAAATCTCAAGGCCAGCCTCTATCCAAGCCGCTTAGTGTTAAGGCTACAGTTTAAATGGCCAAAATCAGCACAGAGGGGACACTGTTGTACTTGGTGTTCAATTCTTAAACAGGTGTGGGTCCCTGGCGGCCAGTCACGCCAAAAACCACATTCAAGATGGTTTTTGCTTCAAGTGCTTATAAAGGACAGGGATGTTTGGGGCCGAGGGACGGATTTCTGCCCAAAGCAATTAACGTATAATGACCCACCAGCAAACGGAGGTGGACAACGGAAGCAGCAAAACGGAAACTGGTGTACGGAAATGCGCTCCTGAGATTCAAATGTTTTCAAACGTGAATCAAATGTAGGAAGTGCCAAAAAGAACGGTTATTCGCCTGGGTCTGTTGCCGGCCCCCCATCTTCACAAAAACCTCCCTGAAGTGGCGGTAAAGCCCGGGTTCCCTGGCAAACACGGCACCCTTAGACCTCCACTGCTGGGTGCAGGAACTTTCCGACTTCAGGCTTTAAAAATGACACTCAAGGGCTTCCCTGGTGGTGCAGTGGTTGAGAGTCCGCCTGCCGATGCAGGGGACACGGGTTCGTGCCCCGGTCCGGGAAGATCCCACATGCCGCGGAGCGGCTGGGCCCGTGAGCCGTGGCCGCTGAGCCTGTGCGTCCGGAGCCTGTGCTCCGCAACGGGAGAGGCCACAACAGTGAGAGGCCCGCGTACCGCAAAAAAATTAAAAATAAAAATGACACTCAAGTGTAGGTTTAAAACTTTGCCTGTATTTTGGATTACTTCTTCAGGATGGATCCCTGGAAGTGGAATTCCTAAGTCAAAGGGAAGAATAATGTTTAAGTTTCTTGATCAGAGATTTCAAACTGGTGGCCCCAGAGTCAATTTGGCTCTCAGCTGAGTTTGATTTGGCCCATGCAATTTTTTTACACATGTCAACGTTTCAAAGAAAGAAGATTTCCCATTGGAATTCAGATTTCCAGCTTATCTTGTAAAATCAGAGCTACCCAATCCATCAATGTAATACACCACATTAATAGAATGAAGGAAAAAGGCCACGCGATCATCTCAACTGACAGAAAATGCATTTCACAAAAGCCAACACCCCTTATGATAAAACACTCACCAAACTGGGAATAGAGGAAAATTCCTAAGTGTGATAAAGGATGTTTTCGAAGAGCCCAGAGCTGACATCATACTCAATGGTGTAAGACTGAAAGCTTTCCCCCTAAGACAGAAACAAGAAAAGTATGCCGGCTTTTACCACTGCTATTCAACATAGCGGTGGAATCCTTGCCAGAGCAATAAGGCAAAAAAAAAAAAAAAAACAACAAAAGATATCCAAACTGGAAAAGAAGAAGTAAAACTATCTCTGTTCATAGATAACATGACCTTACATATAGAGAATTCAAAAACTCCACTGAGTAACTATTAGTGCTAGTAAACAAATTTAGCAAAGTTGCCAGGTACAGGATCAACACACAAAAATCAGTTGTATTTCTATACACTATGAACAGTCCAAAAAGCAGTGAACAATCCAAAAAGGAAATTAAGAAAATAATTCCACTTACAATGGCATCAAAAAGAATAACATACTTTGGAATAACTTTTACCAAGTAGGTGAAAGACTTGTACACTGAAACCTACAAAACATTGCTGAAAGAAATTAAAGAAGACCTAAATACATGGGAAGACATCTTGTGTTTATAGACTGGAAGATTTAATATTGTTAAGATGCAATACTGCCCAGAGCAATAAACAGATTCAATGCAATCTCCATCAAAATCCCAATGGCCTTTTTTTTTTTTTTTTTTTGAGGTACGCGTGCCTCTCACTGTTGTGGCCTCTCCCATTGCGGAGCACAGGCTCCGGACGCGCTAGCACAGCGGCCATGGCTCACGGGCCCAGCCGCTCCACGGCATGTGGGATCTTCCCAGACCGGGGCACGAACCCATGTCCCCTGCATCGGCAGGCGGACTCTCAACCACTGCGCCACCAGGGAAGCCCCCAACGGCCTTTTTTTTAGAAATGGAAAAGCTGATCCTAAAATTTGTATGGAATTGCAAGGGACCCTAAACAGCCAAAACAATCCAGAGTGGGAAAAAATATTTGCAAAGGTCTAATATCAGAATACAAAAAGAACTCCTACAACTCAACAACAAAAAGGCAAATAACCCAATTTAGAAATGGGCAAAGGACCCGAATGGCTATTTCTCCAAAAATATAGAAATGGCCAGCAAGCACGTGAAAACGTGTAATGTCATTAAGGAAATGCAAACCAAAACCATAGGGAGGGACTTCCCTGGTGGTCCAGAGGTTAAGAATCCGCCTTCCAATGCAGGGGACGCGGGTTCAATCCCTGGTCGGGGAACTAAGATCCCACATGCCGCGGGGCAACTAAGCCTGCGCGCTGCAGCCACTAAGCCGCTGCGCCTCAACTACAGGGCACACGTGCTGCAAACTACAGAGCCCACGCACTCTGGAGCCCACACGCCACAACTAGAAAGAAGCCTGCACGCAACGAAGATCCCGCGTGCCGCAACTAAGACCCAACGCAGCCAAAGATAATAAATAAATAAAATAAATATTAAAAAAAACATAGTGAAATACCGCTTCACATCCACTAGGATGGCTATAGTTTTGGGGTTTTTTTAAGGAAAACAGTAAGTGTTGGCAAGAATGTGGAGAAATCAGAACTCTTCCATCGCTAGGAATGTAAAATGGTGCAGCCACTGTGGAAAACAGTCTGACAATTCTCCAAAAAGTGAAACACAGAATTACCACATGACCCCCATTTCCACTCCTAGGTAAACACACCCAAAAGGACTGAAAACCAACACTCGTACACAAGCGTTCATTGCAGCATTGTTCACAGTAGCCCAAAGGTGGGAACATCCTCGGTGCCCATGGGCTGATGAATGGGTGCACAAACGTGGTCCATCCACACGCTGGAATATTACTCAGCCAAAAAAAGGAATGAAGTGCCGATTCCTGCTTCAACGTGAATGAACCTTAAAAACATTATGCTAAGGAGAGAAGCCGGATTCAATAATCATGCGTTGTAGGTTCCATTTATATGAAATATCCAGGAGAGCTAACAGAGATTTGTGGTTGCTGGGGACTTAGGGAAGAGGGGACAGGGAGGACAGCCTGTGGGGACAGGGTCCCCTCCTGAGCTGATGGAATGTTCTGGAACTAGACTGAGCGGACAGTAGCACAACACAGGGCATGTGCTAAACGCCACTGAATCGCACACTTGAAAATGGTTAAAATGGTGGATTTTACCTTGATACAAAATTTTAAAAGATCAGAACTGCCCTTGTATCAATAGCTAGTTCTGTTACATTATCTGCCTGGCCTCTGGGCCCCCTGCAGTTTGAGACCCCGCCCTTCCTTCCATCACCGCCGAGGACAGGGGAGAGAGACATTCTCACCCAACTGGGGAGCCCCCAACCCTTTCGGGGGGCCGCAGGGGAGCTCAGGATGTGAGAAGAGCTGGGAGGAGGCGTGGGCGGCCCTGGGCACCGTCTGTCCGTAGGGACTCACAGTGGTTGGAGATGGTCTGTCTGTGCTGGTCTGGGAAAGGCCACTGGCCACATGGTGTCCAGCGCCTCATGGGACTGAGACACCGAATTTTTAACTTCACTTAATTTTAATTTTTTTTTTTTTGGATCCTAAAGTCAAGTGCAATTATTGAGAGATGCACACTTTTTCAAAATATATTTATTTATTTATTTGGCTGTGCCAGGTCTTTTTTTTTATAACACCTTTTATTAATTAATTAATTAATTTTTGCTATGTTGGGTCTTGGTTTCTGTGCGAGGCCTTTCCCTAGTTGTGGTGAGCAGGGGCCACTCTTCGTCGCGGTGCGCGGGCCTCTCACTATCACGGCCTCTCTTGTTACGGAGCACAAACTCCAGACGCGCAGGCTCAGTAGTTGTGGCTCACGGGCCTAGTTGCTCCGCGGCATGTGGGATCCTCCCAGACCAGGGCCCGAACCCGTGTCCCCTGCATTAGCAGGCGGATTCTCAACCACTGCGCCACCAGGGAAGCCCTGCGCCAGGTCTTAGTTGCAGCATGTGGGATCCAGTTCCCTGACCAGGGGTCAAACCTGGGCGGCCCGAGTTGGGAGTGTTGAGTCTCAACCACGGACCGCCAAGGAAGTCCCACTTAATTTGAATTTAAATGTAAATCTCACAAGACTCTAGCAGCCGCATCCGGAGAGCGCCAGTTCGGCAGCTCCACCTGGTGGCTCCCCTTCACCAGCCTCGACCCAGCCCCAGCGGGAGCCAGACAGGCCGGTATCCCGCCCAGCCCTGCGGTCCGAGATCCTCGGGGTCAGCACACCACCACGCCCCACCCTGAGTGGGCAGCCAGCAGATCTTCCCATCCTACTAAATCATCACTCTGTTTGCCCCCAAGTCTCGCTCTCTGTGGCCGGCTAGGCATCTGGTCTCCCACACATCTGCTGCTCTCGTGGCCGGAGCCTGGGAAGCCGGTCAGAACGAAACCCGCAGCCTCCGCAGATGTGCTCCTCTGACATGGGCACCCGCCCGTCTTTCCTGTCAGGAGCCAAGAATACTCAGGCTGCTAATTTGAACGCAAACAGTGAAGTTCTCTCTCTCACCTCTTTGGGCACTTATTCCGTAATTTCAGTTTTCAGAAACAAAACCCTCCCGTATGCAAAGTTCGTAGATGGCTGTGGCCTCCAGGATGTTCCTCGTAAAACAAATGCGTCTTGCCGTGGTTTTACAGTTTCATGATCATCCCACGTAGGAGCGGCACAGTTCCGACGGAAGGCTGGCACAGAGCCGCCGGTGAAAGGGCGCGAATGCGGAGTGTTTGGACCAGCAGCGAGTATAGACCAGGGTGTCTCAACATCAGCACGATTCAATTTGGGCTGGATCATTCTTTCCTGTGAGGCCGTCCTGTGCACTGTCGGATGTTTGCTAGCGTCCCTGGCCTCCATCCCCCCCCCACCACACCACCCTTGAGACAAGCAAAAATGTCTCCAGACATTGTCACACGTCCCCTGGCGGGGGGCAGAATCACGTGGGTTGTAGACAAAACCTGGGGAAAGAGGAGCGGGCCGAGTAAGACTCCGCAGTCACCCCTCTTGGGGAGGAAAGTGCAAAGCCTCTGGACCCCAGAGAGCAAGCTGAACCCCTAGACAGCGTTGCGTGTGGGTTCCTGGCCTTAAACAGGAGAGACTCACGCCGACATTTGTCATGCATTGTTCTGCCTGTCAGGTGCTGGCAGTGTGGGGATGAACGAGCAGATAAGTTTATTATTTCACTCAACAAGTATTTATTGCCTACTATGTGCCGGGCAGTGTTCTAAGTACTGGTTGTATTAGTCAAAGTTCTCCAGAGAAACAGAAACAACAGAATTGAGATATACAGATATATAGATATATATACACGTATCCTACTCATGCGGAAATGCGAAGAAGCTAGAATATTCAAAACAACTCTGAAAAAAGAGCAAAGTTGGAGAACTGACACCAGCTTGCTTAAAGCTACGGTAATCAAGAGAGTGTGGTATTGGTCTAGAGCAGACAACTAGGTCAGTGGAACAGAACAGAGAGTCTAGAAAGAGACCCACAGATCTGGACAAGTGAATTTCAACAAAGGTGCAAAGGAAATTCAGTGAAGAAAGGCTAGCCTTTCAACAAATGGTGCTGGAACAATTGAAGTCTGTATGCAAAAAAAACAAAACAAACAAAAAAAACCTTGGATCCATATATAAAAATTAATAGGGGGAGGGATAGATTGGGAGTTTGGGATTAACATGTACACACTGCTACATTTAAAACAGACAACCAACGAGGACCTCCTGTAAATAAATAAGTAAATATTAATACAAAATACTGTTAATACACCATTACACAAAAAATCAACATAATACACAAAAATCAACACAAAAGAGGTCATGGACCTAGATGTAAAGCCTAAAAGTATAAACTTCTAGAAAAATATACGAGAAGACCTTGGTTAGGCCAAGATTTCTTAGATACGACACCAAAAGCACGAAACATAAAAGAAAAAAAATGGTAAATCGATTTCATTCAAATAAAACACTTCTGCTCTTCGGTAGAGGCTGTTCAAGAGAATGAAAAGACAAGCCACAGACAGGAGAAAATACTTGCAAATCAAATCTCTGATGAAAGACTTTTATGCAGAATATGTAAAGAACACTCATATCCAATAATAAGAAAATAAGCAACCCAATTTTTTAAAGTGGGCAAAAGCTTTGAACAGACACTTCATCAAAGACGATATACAACGGCCAGTAAGCACATGAGAACATGCTCAACGTCATTCGTCGTTAGGGAAACGCGACTTAGACCCGTAAGGGGACACATCTGCCCACCTATGAGAAGGGCTGCCACACCGAGTGCTGGCGAGGACACATGGAAGCGCGGGACTCAAAACACAGACTGTGTGACCGTTTTGGTAAATAATACGGCAGATTCTGGACATTTTAAACATGCGCCTACAGTGTGTGATCCAGCGATTCCACTCCTAGACATGCACCCAAGGGAAACGAAAGAACATGTCCATGCAAATGCGGACGCCACGCAAATACGCAGCTCTCTTGGTAACCTCCCAAACCTGGAAATAGCTGAGGTGCCTCGAACTTGCCAGGCCGCTCCCTCTGCCTGGGATGTGCCTCCAAAGAGAACCACGCACCCCCCTTTCCTGCCCCTCAGGCCTTCATCCAAACATCACACTGTCGCGAGGTCTCCCAGACAAACATGCTGACCCCGAAGACCTGCAGGGCCGGCCCCCTGGGCCTGCGAGCGTTCCCGCAGATGACAGACGCAATTACACTGAGGATCTCGAGATGGGGAGGTGGGCCCGGGTTACCCAGGTGGGCCCGAAATGTGATCTCCAGTGTCCCGTGAGAGGCAGGCAGAAGCAGCAGGTTCCGTGGCCGAAGCAGGATGCCCAGCTGCTGGCTGGGAGACGCCCGACGGGCCGGGAGCCGAGGGCTGCGAGGAGCGCAGCTCAGGAGGCTGAAAAGGCAGGGAAGGGTCTCTGCCCGGGGGCTCCAGGAGGAGCCAGCCCTGCCCACGCCTTCTCCTGGGCCCAGGGGTGCGGGACCGGGGCTTCTGGACTTCTGAACGGCGAGGGGATAAGTGCGCGTCGTCTGAGTTGCCAAGACAGTGGACCTCCCCACGGCAGCCACAGGGACAGACGCTCTCCCCGTCTTGCTGCTGTCCCCAGGGCCCCACTCCTGCCCTTCTCAGCACCCGACACGCTTCCCGTGTTCCTTGTTCGTCTCGTTTACCGTGTGTCTCTCTAAGGGGACCATGAACTTGGAGGGGGGCGGGAGACTTGCTCTGCTCTACCCACACTCTCTGCCCTGCAGCCCAGTATATAGTCGGGCTCAGCAAACTCCGTGCTGGAATTCAACAGTGGAACGATAGCCCAGAAGACTTTTAATAACATTGGACCGCAGGACATAATTTACCAAATTCCCAGATGGGCCTTGTAGTGTGTGCTCCGCGTTTTTCTGTCCCACTCCCTCTGACCAAGCCCGCAGGTGCCATTTCGCCTCCCAGAGGTAACCATGCTTGTAGTTTGGTTTGTGTGCTCCTGGCCCATTTTTTACATTTTACACCTGTATGGAAGTGTGTATGGGTTACACCAGGTGCCCCTTGGGGTCTGTGTTTAAAGTTCACACAAATGGAGCGACTTTTCTTCAGGCCACAGGGGACACACGAGGATCTCCTTCCTTTTCCTGCCGTGCAATGTTCCATTGTCAGGACATGCAGCTTGTTATTCATCCCTCACCCTGCTGCCGCACCGGGCAGAGTCCGGGCCAGAAAAGGAGGGACCACCCAAAACAAGGAGGAGCTGAACGAAGGTGGGCGGGGCCCGCGAGAGCCAGACACTCACACTCTCCCCGTCGCCTCTGCTCCGATGGGCTCTGCAAGGACCGTCGTTGTCCTTGCGTCCGGGGGCCCGTGTGTAGAAGCTCCTCCAAAGTCCCCACGAGGGGCCTGGCTGGCCAGGCGACTCTGCACTACCCCGGCCAGTTTAACCTAAGAAAGGCAGGGTGACTATTTGGACCTACAAGTGAAGGTACCTCACAAAGGAATTTACCCTGAGTCACCTGCTCCTGGAGGGTCACAAGGAGGACCCCTGTGGGGCTTTCTTTCCACAGTTTTGTCAGCACGACCCCCTTGAACTCCGGCGAGCCACACGGAACGATACAGGACAGAGTCCTGGGTCCAGTCTCAGCCCCATCCCTTGTGAGTGTGACTGTACTTCTGTCTCTTCACCCGTCCGCTTGGGGGCATCACAGGTGGAGTCAGCCCACACCCGCCCCAGAGAACCGGCGGGGAGGGGCCAGGCCTGCGCCTGGCAGATACTTAGAAACAGCTCCTTTCTGCAGAAAGAACGAAAGTGCCCGCCTTTCTCTCACTTCCTTTCTGGGGCCTGGGCGGGTTGGCCTGTGAGTGGCCAGCTGCTATTTTTGGGCCTCGGTTGCTCCGTGTGAAACCCCGAGGGGGGCACCGGGGGGGGCACCAGGTGACCTCGCCCTTGGTCTGGGGTGCAGCCGGCCCAGGTGCAGCGGTTACTGCCTCAGAGTGAAACCCACACTGGTCAGGCTGGTTCTGCGGCCAGGTTTCCTAGCAGATAAGCACCGTGTGCGGTATTTACAGACGCTCAGAACGCAGAGGGGCTGCCGTCCGCTCCCCTGGTTTTGACAGAAGGGAAACTGGGGCCCAGCACCTCAAGCGCCTGCTCTGAGGTCACACATGGAGCTTGGGACACCAACAGGACCAGAGTCCAGAGTCTGGACCCCTCCGAGGGGTGGCAGGCTTGCCTGTTTGGAGCAGGAACGGGCTGAGCTTTGAGGACCCCGAGCATCTTCTCCTCCGCCCACCCCGTTGTTCCCAGGGTCCTGGGCCTCCCAGTGGGTGGGCAGGGCTGAGCCTCGGGGAGAGGCAGGGCCATGAGACTGTGTGCTGTCTGGGGTCCCAGAGTCCGCGTCAGGGCAGATGGGGACAGCCACCTCCGTCCCCCTCACGCCCATTCATGGTGGCCTTTAGCGGTCTTCCCCGCTGCGCCATCTGGGCTGCTCTTTGGCGATCCCCGTGACCCGACTTCACCGCACTGAAAGTGGCTGTGTGGTGGCCCCGCATCCCCACGCTTGTTGAGCTTGTGCCACAAGCCAGACGTGGTCAGGGCTGTCCTCACGGACAGGGTGAGGTGCCAAGAAAGCTTTGCAGGAGCCGACGGGTCCCCCTAGCAGGTATCTGGGCACAGCTCTCCCGGCCCAGGGACTGCACAGCAAGGCCCTGACGTGCTTGAGGCCCAGAGAGGGAGCCCGTGTGCAGGGTCGTGCGGCTCCTAGAGAGAAGGGCCCGGGTGCAGGGACCTGGCCTCAGGCTCCCACTCTGAGGGCTCTGGTCAGAGCACGATGAAGCAGCGTCCTGGGCTACAGGTGGCCCTGGGCCCGGGCGGGGATCACGCGGACGAGGGCGCAGGCAGGAGAGAGGCCACCTGGCCCAGCCAGGTGAGGGGGGACGTGGCTCGGAGCAGGCGGGGCAGGAGAAGGTGGGAGGTGGTGGTCTCAGGATCACCGTGAAGGGGACCCTGAACCTTCCACCAGATGGGGGTGGGCCGTGGAGGGAAGCGGGGCGCCTGAGCCGCTCGGGGCCGGGTGCCCGTGCCGCCCTCCCAGAGCCCCGCCAGGCTGCAAGTGAACGAGGTCGCCCACGGGCCTGGCGCTCTGCTCGGCGAGGGCTCGGACACGGTTCTGAGGGTGACGACACCAGAGTCGCCGCTCACGGGGACCTGGGGCAAGTCTCCCATCTCCACATCCGTCTTCCTCATGAGACAGGCATTGATGGGTCTCTCCTCTCCTCCCCAGATCCCTCCCGAGGAGACAGGTGGCTACACATCAGGGGCTGAAAACGAGGCGAGCAGGGCTGAGCCCGGGGGGCTGAGGGGCTGCCCTGGGGCCGTGGTGGCCGAGAGGGGGTTCCCTCCCGACGGCAGAGGCAGAGCTGAGGTGCAAGGAAGACAGAGCATCAGGCGGGCGGAGGGAGGGAAGAGTGTTTCAAGCAAAAGGAACAGCATGTGTGAGGGCCCTGAGCCAGCACACGGGGTGGCAGCTGAGGAACGAAAAGGGGTTTACAGGCAGAGAAGTGCTGGCTGGTGGGCCAGTGGTGACACAGGTGTGCTTGTGACACAGGTGTGGGCGTGCTGGTGACACAGGTGTGGGCGTGGTGGTGACACAGGTGTGGCGTGGTGGTGACTCAGGTGGTGGTTGTGACACAGGTGTGGGCGTGGTGGTGACACAGGTGTGGCGTGGTGGTGACTCAGGTGTGGCGTGGTGGTGACTCAGGTGGTGGTTGTGACACAGGTGTGGGCGTGGTGGTGACAGGTGTGGCGTGGTGACACAGGTGTGGCGTGGTGGTGACTCAGGTGGTGGTTGTGACACAGGTGTGGGCGTGGTGGTGACACAGGTGTGGCGTGGTGGTGACTCAGGTGTGGCGTGGTGGTGACTCAGGTGGTGGTTGTGACAGGTGTGGGCGTAGTGGTGACACAGGTGTGGCATGGTTGTGACAGGTGTGGGCATGGTGGTGACACAGGTGTGGCGTGGTGGTGACACAGGTGTGGGCGTGGTGGTGATACAGGCGCGGCGTGGTGGTGACTCAGGTGTAGCGTGGTGGTGACACAGGTGTGGTGTGGTGGTGACACAGGTGTGGCGTGGTGGTGACACAGGTGTGGGCGTGGTGGTGACACAGGTGTAGCGTGGTGGTGACACAGGTGTGGCGTGGTGGTGACACAGGTGTGGGCGTGGTGGTGACTCAGGTGTAGCGTGGTGGTGACACAGGTGTGGCGTGGTGGTGACTCAGGTGGTGGTTGTGACACCGGTGTGGCGTGGTGGTGACACAGGTGTGGGCGTGGTGGTGACACAGGTGCGGCGTGGTGGTGACACAGGTGTGGGCGTGGTGGTGACACAGGTGTGGGCATGGTGGTGACACAGGTGTGGCGTGGTGGTGACACAGGTGTGGGCGTGGTGGTGACTCAGGTGTAGCGTGGTGGTGACACAGGTGTGGCGTGGTGGTGACACAGGTGTGGGCGTGGTGGTGACACAGGTGTGGCGTGGTGGTGACAGGTGTGGCGTGGTGCTGACACAGGTGTGGCCGTCTCTGCTCGTCATCCCCAGCGTGGTTCCCAGCAGGGTCTCCCCAGCCCCCACCAACCCGGGCAGCGAGTGGTGTGGAGCAGCAGCCGGGAGGGGCCCTGGGCCGGGGCGGCAGGGACTCGGGGGGCAGGGCCCTGTGCCCTTCTGCTTTGGGCCCAGCGGCACTCCACGTCACATGCGGAGATGGTGGTGCGGAGGCTGGCCCATGAAGCCCCTTCCCCCAGAGTGGAATCAGAGCCATCCTGACCCCACAGGTGTTGTTTCTGGAAAGAGGATCCAGGGCTTACCCTGCTGGGACGGGTGAGACCCGCCCCTCGCACCACCACCCAAGGCCACCGGGCCACGGAGTGCTTCCTGTGGGCTCTGAGGAGGGGGCGGGGGTTACTCTTGGGGAAGAGGTTGAGGCCTTCATCTCACCCCATCCTCGCCGCCCCGCTCTACAGATGAAGAAACTGAGGCTAGGGGAAGGGAGGCGTGGGCCCAAAGCAGGGCCTGGCCGGTGTGTCTGACGCTGTCCTCGCTGGGTGACGGGGCCAAGGGCTTCGGCCTCCCCCGAGCTCGTGATTTCACTCCCGGGTAAACCTTCTGGTAGAACAACGTTCACGGCAGCTGTTTTTAAAGACCCCAAACTGAACTTCCCAAGTGTCCATCAGCCTGAGGACACAGCCCACCCGGGAACGCAGTGGGTGACCTACCGACACACGCGACGCAGGTGGAGCGAGGGGCCCAGAGCACCGGCACAGACGCCCTGTGAGCGCCTCTGTGCGAAGTCCGTGGTCAGGCAAAGCGAGCCTGGGGAGAGGTGACACGGCCGGAGGGGCTGGAAACCATCAGCCTGGGTGCCGGGGAGCAGGACACTGGGGACCGGCGCGCCCCGCACTCCAGTCACCCCCAGCACCAGAAGACGCCTGCACCTCGGCCGCCCCATCCTGCCGTCCACGGGGTCGCACGGGTCACGGGAAAGGGATCCTGGCTCCCCGGCACCTCACAGCACATGCCCGGCATGGCCGTGGTGGGGCCTGGGTGGTGACCAGGGAACTCAGGGCAGACACGCAGCTGCTTGGGGCGGTGGGGGCGCTCAGACAAGGGATATCCATCGCTGGAGGTGTCTGGAACTTTCTGGAAAACCCGCCGCAGGGTGTAGAACCAGCCTGACGTGACCCTCCCCCCATCCCCCCACCTCTGGATGAAGACTTGGGCCGAGTACAGCTTTTCTGGCCGCGAAAAGCCCTCCGGCTACTTTAGCTAAGAACAATTCTCCACTCGGTCCTTGACAGGCTCCAGGTCACGGCAGGGCGGGCCCCGTGCAGAGTGTCCCTCTACATCATCTCCATCAGCCCCCAGCTCGGCCCCAGAGGCAGGTGCCACCAGTGACTCCACTTCATGGAGGAGAAAACCGAGGCTCGGAGGGGGAGTCCCTGTAGGGGGGAACGGGGGAGCGAGGACCCAAGCCCCCAGGCTCTCTAACAAGGGCTCTCATCGTGTGCTCTGGGGACTCCGGTGGGACCCCAGGCCTTTCCGGGGGACCTGCCATCCAGCCTTGCCAGCCACTGATCCCAGTAAAGCCCACTTTCTTCAATAGGTTCTTTCAATACACAGTCGATTTCTCATAACGGACCGTGGAGCGGTCAAGACGAAGCCCTGGCCTTCCAGGGAGGAAGCGTGTGGCCAGTTCAGAGGGAAGCACACCCGGTCCCTGGTGGCGGGGGTCTGGCTGGGAGGCGGGGACAGGCCCCCCGAGAAGGTGCTGAGTGTTCCCGGCAGGAAGCGCACGGGTGGGGTGGGGGTGGGCTGGAAGGGCAGCAGGGAGGCGGGGGGGCCAGCCGGGCGGCGCCTCGTCCAGTCCCGTCCCCACGTCTGCGCTCCTCCCGGCACAGGACGTCTGCCAGCTCGTGGACCGCGACGCGTGCTCGCTGAGTCACCGCCACCTCCCGCGGGGCCCAGCGCCATCTTCTCACGAAGGCCTCGCCTCGTTGATCCTACCCCTCTCCCTCCACCCCGCAGAACCCAAAGGGCCAAAAGCTTGAGAGTGTGTTTGCTTTTAACTTCCAACCTTCTCGTCCATTCATTTATTCACTCGACCAACGCGTGTGCCGTGGTGCTGAGTGCACAGCTGGGCTCTGAGGAGAAGCAGCCCAGATCCTCCCTTCCCACCTGTAACCTGGGCCGGCTGCACCTGAGCCTGCCTCAGACGGCCACTCTCCTAGAGCCCCGATGCTGGGGGGGGCCTGGAAGCATCTCCCCCAACATCACGTGTGTGTGACACAGGGCTGGGGGGAGGCGGGAGGGAGGGGGAGAGAGCTTCCTCTTGCTCTCAAACCTAAGATACAACCAGCTGTTGAGTCTGGAGCCTCGCAGCTCCGCCCCGCACCTACCCAGGCTACAAACGATCCGAACACTGCAAGAAATTAAGAGATCACCAACCCACCTCTCCCTCCTGAGCTGCCTGGAGAGAAGCACTCTCCCGCCTTCTCTGTCTTCTGGGCCCGAGGGCTGGGAACTATTTACAAGGTTGCACATTTTAGTTAACAAACAAGTTCTTTGCTCACAGCCAAAGGGAGGGGCAGCAAAACCTGAGCCTGACTCTTCTTTCTGTGAGAAGCCATTGTTCATCCCCTCTGGGAACTTCCCCACGGGTGGGAGGGGCCGCGGCGCGGAGGGAAGGGTTTGGGACTGGAGACGGTGCCCTTACCAGCTCTGTGACCCCAGGCAGGTCAGTGCACCTCGCGGACCCCCCCGTGTCCCCTTCAGCAAAATAGGAATAATATTAAATGCATTCCCGAGAGAATTAAATGAGATCTGATTAAGTACAGTGCCTGGTGCACGGTGAGCCAGGCATGGGCGGCAAGCGTTTCTATTAATAGAAATACGGGAGCCTTAGGAACTGAGAATAATCACACTCCCTCCACGATGCCCACCTGACAGTCGCTAATGCAGTATCTCCGCTGGCCTTGGGGGCCCAGGTGCACTCCCCGGGCCTCTTCCTTCCCCCTGAGTGACCGCAGGCCTTCTCCCAATGGCCAATAAGCACGTGTGCACAGCCTTGCCAGCAATGAGGAAATTAAAGCAGCAAGATACACTTCTCACCTGTGAGGTTGCCAAAAAATCTTAATGAAACAGCCTGACCCTGTCCTGTGCAGATAAAGTCGAGAAGGGACGAGGAAGGTCACCCCTGGCCACTGGGAGCGAGTAGGAGTGTGGCCAGTTTGGTGACAGCCACTGAAGTCGGGGCATGCGGACCCTGCAGGTCAGAGGTCCTGCTGGACAACATCCGCCCAGGAGAGACGCTCGTGTGTTTGCGCAAAGAGGCTGCACGTCTGCCCAGGATGGCGTTGCTCACACCACCAAGGAATCGGAAACAACCTACATGTTCCTCACTTGAGGAGGGATGGGAGTGGGTGTGGGGTTCCAGACAGTGGTGAAAAAGAACACACCAGAACACACCGGAACACACCAGGACCACAGCAGCACCACACCAGGAATGCACTAGCCGTGTGCGCGCTAACGCGAGTTGATCACAACAACGCTGGGTGAAAACAGGAAGACGTATGATGATACACACCAGAGTACTATTTATACGAAAAATTTAAAAATAACATGCAAAACAGTGCTATGTACTGTATGTTCATAGATAAACACATTCTTCTGAAGGTATAAAAATAAGCCGGGAGAACAGAGCCGTGTTCATGATGGTGGTTCCTTCTGGCGACGGGAGGGGTAGGGTTAGGGCAGGAGATTTCAGAGCTTTCCCTGTCATCTTTTCCTTTTTAAAAGAAAAACTTGAAGGTGAATATGCCAACCTCATAACATGCGATTCCGGGTGGTGAAAATACAGGTTTTGTTATATTATTCATGGTTATTTTCTGTATTTTTCTTTTTCAAAAAGGGAAACAAAAAGGAAGTTCTCCTTCATAGAGAACGCAGGCTGGGACACGCAGGAGGAGTGGCAGGTTTGGAAAGCCACGACCCTCAGTGAAAGCTGAAGCCATCTACCGAGGCGGCTGGGAACCAGGACGCACAAGATACCAAAGCATCAGCCTCCAGTGACTGGTTGGGGGGACGCCGGGGCCTATACGTGGGGATACCTGGTGTCACCACCGTAACAGGCGGTCCTGTCAGTGTCACTGCGGGGGGCGGGGAGGTGAGCTGACACCAGGCTCCACTTGATGAGATGCAACAGGAAGGACACCCATCACCTAGGGCTCTTCTCCCCAAAGTGTGTGATCCAGGGGAGCCGTCAGAGCCACCATTCAGCTTTCAGGACTCACAGAGGACGAGCACGGTGTTAAACCACACAGGGAGAAAGCAAGCAGAGAAGGGGCCGTAGGACACTCCACACGACAGGCCGCGTCCATGTCAAACCAAGAGAAGACAGGAAAAGAAGAGAGAAGAAAAGGAAAAAGCAAAAGCGAGGGGACGATTCTAGAAGAAACATGGCTAGAGACAAACCGATGCCCCTCGCTGGATCCTGAATCAAAGGAAGCAGCCACGGGCTGCCCTGGGGGCGCAGTGGTTAAGAATCCGCCTGCCAATGCGGGGAACACGGGTTCGAGCCCTGGTCCGGGAAGATCCCACATGCCGCGGAGCAACTAAGCCCGTGCGCCACAACTACTGAGCCTGCGCTCGAGAGCCCACAAGCCACACCTACTGAGCCCACGTGCTGCAACTACTGAAGCCCGCGCACCTAGAACCCGTGCTCCGCAACGAGAAGCCACTGCAATGAGAAGCCCTCGCACCGCAACGAAGTGTAGCCCCCGCTCGCTGCAACTAGAGTAAGCCCGCGCGCAGCAACGAAGACCCAGCGCAGCCAAAAATAAATAAAATTAAAAATAAATTTAATAAGAAAAAAGGAAGCAGCCACAAAAGCTTCTTAGGACAATTGGGAAACTTAAATACAGACTTGATATTAGATGATGCCCTTAAAGTTATCACTGATTTTCTTAGGTGTGAAAATGACAGTCTGTGTGAGAGACGGTCCATCTTCTTTGAAGACGCTGCAAAGCATCTAGAAGGGGTGTTCTAAGGTCCGCAGAAGGTACAGGCAGAGAGAGCGTGTGGATGACAGACACCAATGTAAACACCGGTCAACCCGCTGGAGCTCCCGGGGGTATTCATTTCACCTTTCTTTTAACTTTTCTCTGAGGTTTGAAGTTTTCATAATAAAAAGTTTTGAGGGGAAAATTTTTTTAATGGGAAATAGGTCTTCCCACAAAAGGTTGGGAATTCACTGTGAAGAAGCCGCTTTGAAGTGGGTTTTTTCCTTCTTTGAAGTGGGTTTTGCTAAAGTCCCGGTCTCTAGCATTTCTGAGAAATTAGTACAAATCAAAGCCATGTAGGAAATTCAGCACATCTGAGTCGTATATGTAAATTGGCATCATGAAAATCAGGGCTTTCACTGCATTTCTAAGAAATGTCCTTTTTTGGACTCTTGCTTTTGTCTTGCCTCTGGAACTCTCTCAGAGAAGACTCAGCCACGTGGCCTCACGGGGGGCAGCGGACACCAGGCCCCAGGGAGGCGCACACAAGGTCTGGGGGCAGGGAGCTCTGGGCCCAAACCTCACAGGCACATGCGGACAGTGGAGCAGTCCCACCGGAACGTTCATTTGGCCAAGTAACTCCACTTAAGGAATTCAAGCCATTGCATGAGACACGGAGAAGGTAAATCATGTACGAAATGAAGGCGGGGAATGTTTAGAATAGCGTCTGCAATGCTGTTTTGTTTTGCCTGGTGACCACTGAAGAGCTCATTTAAAAAGATAAGGACTTGATTGATAGGATATATTAAGTGAAAAAAGGAGCCTGTTAACAGTGTGTTTATTCATCTGTAAGAAAAAAATGGGGGGGGTGATAAGGCAAAACCCATCACGTGGCGGCACGTACACGCGTGTGCCCAGATCAGCTCACGGGCCTGCAGCCAAGCCTCCCGCTGGGAGAGAGAGGTCCTCTGTGCTGGATTTCCTTGCACAGCATTTGAACCTCTCTTCACTGCGTGCTCATTCTACCTTTTTAAGGACACATGTAACGGAGCCAGCTCCCAACCTTGAGGTACCAGAGTCTCTGCTCCAGGTTTCAAAACTCTTCTGTCCCCTTGACTGTGGAACTTAAAATTAGATCCCGAGCCTCCCGCGAGACGGCTGAGAAAGGGCTGGTTTCAGAATGAGGCTCAGAAGCCTCGGCACCTGTTCTGAGGGAGCCCAGCACGGTGGGTCACACGGGACAATTCCTGCGGCACGGTGGGGGAGAGGTCCCACGGGCTGCGGTTCTGTTTGAGCTCCACGATCATCGTTTGGGCAGGGGAAAATGAGGCCCCCAGGGACCCCCAAAGGTCCCCCAACTTGTTCTGCCTGGTGTCATAAAATCTAACTTGGAGCAAAGAGGCCAGAAAAAAAGTGGACCATCTTGTTTGTATGTTCCCTGTTCAGGAACGGCCAAAACGCATCTGTGGTGACAGACGTCAGAATACTGGTTATGCTGGGTGGGGTGGGGTGTGCTGCTTCTGGGGGCTGCAAATGCTCTAGGTCTTGATCTGGGGAGTGCTGCCTGGGTTTGCACACAGGTAAGCGTCACTGGCCTGCCCACTGAGAATACTGCCTCTTACTGTGCGTACATTACACCTCTAATTAAAGAAAACAGAAAGTCGATCCAATCCATTAATTGTAAACAGCGTTTAAGCAAAAGCGTTAACAAGCTGTGATTAGCAGTGAGACGCTGGGGACCCCATCATTCCATTCTCGCCGCCCAAAGCCAGGCTGGATTTTGTTTGTTTTTCATTTCACGGGTAACTGCGCCGGTGTTAAAACTCCAAAGGGCGGCCTCACCGGGCGAGACCGCGTGTGACTGTGGAAACCGAGGCACAGTCGGCTCACCCCCTGGGAGCCAGCTGCTCTGTGAGGCGGTGAGAGCCCCGGCACCGGGGGTGTGCAAGCAGAAGGGACGGAGGGACGCGGTGAGGTCATCCCACAGGGACGCTGGGCTTGCCCCACTCCAAGAGTTGCCCTGTGGTTGCCCCGGCTCACAAATCCCCAGACAGCCCAGCCGTGGGCTTGTTACTTTTCACTGACACAAGGAATATGTACCTCCGTGTAAAAATAAAAATGTTACAAACAGGCCTGAAGCCCCTCGGACCCCATCCCCAGCCTGGTCCCCTCCTGCCCTACCCAGCAGGATCACTGTCATCGTGCCCATCCTTTTCATAGCTCTGCCACACCTGTGCGCACACAATCGTAGGCAAGGAGGCCTGTCCGTCTTTGTCTCACGGAAAGGCCCCTTACTGCAAGAACCATGCCACAAACTCCTTTTTTTCACTCAACCGTCGGTCTTGACAGTCTCTCCATGTCACTGCGTACAGACCTGTCTCGCTCTGTCTGACGGCTGCGTAGTATTCCTGGTTATGGCCCTCGAGCTTCACGTGCTCCGCCATCGCTGCGGGGGGGCACTGGCTCTGTTTCCATTGCTCCACACTCGTGCACCTGTGGCCCCTGGAGGACAGCTTCCGGGGCCATGGATCAGGCGTAGGTTCTCCATCTTACGGGGCCCTGGCAGGTCCCCTTCCACACAGAGGTACCAACACGCTCCCTCCCGCGGGCCCAAGCTCAGGCTTCCCCCGATCTCCTCCTCTCGGTATTACCGCGCTTTAAGACTTTGCCGACCGGGTGGGTGAAAACCAGCTTTTCTGATTATTGATGAGACTGGGTGCTTTTTAGGTCATCCAGTCATTCGTATTTCCTCTGCCACGCGACCCACCACTCACAGCAGCCCTGCCCTACGTCTTCCTGGGCCGCCTGGTCTCTCCCTCCACCCTGAGTCCCCCTCAAACTCCACGGGCTTCCGGTGACTTCTGAACGTGCCGTCCTCCAGCCCTGTCCCCGCGGAGGCTGGGAAGGCGGGAATAAAGTGACCACTGATGACGGCAGCAGTGCTCGCCTGGACACCGAGCCCTGAGAACTCACTGCGCCAGGGAAGTGCTCTGAGGCCTGAACTGAGCACACATCCCGTTCTCATCACCACCTGTACCTTCATACCCACTTCACAGAAGAGGAAACAGAGACACCAAGACGTTACGTAAATTGCCCCCAAGGCTTCCTGCTGGTACGTGGCTGAGGCGAGACGCAAGCCCAGTCTGTCTGGCTCTAGTTCAGCCTCTCAAGTGCTCTGATGGGGGTAAGGCCGGGGCTCAGGAAGCACAGAGAACGGGCACCTCACCCGGCCTCGGGCAGTCAGGAATGGCTTCCCAGAGAAACTGACACCTCAGTGGAGCCTGAAGAAAGGAGCAGAGGAGCTGACGGGGCAGTGAAATAGGAAAGGGCTGTAGAGGAAGGGGGAAGGGCCCTGAGCAATGCCTGGAGGCCAGGCCACCCTGGATGCAGCCTGGGGTGTGTGATGGGGCAGGAGACCAGGCCCCGTGGGCAGGGCACCCTGGGGGCTCAGCGGACAGCTTGGTGGTGGTGGGGGGCTCCTGGAGCATCGGGTTGGGCCCACACCCCTCAGCTCCCGAGACAGAGGGCGCAAGCGCGGAGGGAGGGGAGCCGCTGATTTACATCCTACAGCTGGGGGGAAACCCAGGAAGTGCAGCCCGGGCACTAATCAAATCTAGGCTAATAATAAACGTCCTGAGTAATGAGTGGCCTGGGCCGGAGCAGGCGAGGTGGCCGGAGCTGGGTGGGCCAGGAGGAGCCATGTGAGTAGCCGGGGAGGTGGGGGTGGGCGCAAGGGGCTCCGCCTGGGTCTCTGCGTGGCATCGGGGACGCAGGGGAAGCGGTGCCCACAGCAGACAGGCAAGCTCGGGCTGCCCCGGGGCCTCCCGCGCCCGTGCACGTGGAGAGCCCTGGGTCTGGGGCCCTGGGGGTCTGGCCTTGCGTTCCCGAGAGCAGCCACAAGGTTGGAGGGTCGGCCTCACAGGCAGGAAGTCCCTCTCCCTCCCACCCCAAGCTGGCCCCAGGACCTACAGCCAGATGGGCCAGGACGTGTTTTGAACATCAGGAGTGTCTAACAGACCCTCCTGCAGACGTCGACCACTGTCCACACTTCCAGGATTACCCACACCCCGCTGGATCACTTTAGAGACAAATGCAAACAGCGCGTTTTTGATCTGTAAATACCTCTGTGTGTCTCCCTTAAAAAGAAAAACTCCTTAAAAACCAAAACCCCCCAAAACTCTCATGCCACGACTTCTGCAAACAATGATTCCTTTGTGTCACCAAAGCGCCCGTATTCAGACTTCCCCGACTGTCTTGTCAATGTCTTTTCCAGATGATTTGTTCCAATCAGGATCCAAACACCATCGTTTTGGTTATATGTTTTAAACTAGAACATGCCCACTCTGTCTCATGTTTCCCCTTGCTGTTTTTAAAATTTTTTTATCAAAGAAACCAGATCATTTATCCTATAGAATTTTTATCAGGGCAGGTTTTGAAGGTTTGTTCAAAGGCCCAGATCTGGAAGCGTGGGTGCTAAAGCAGGTGGAAGGGGAAGGGTCCAGGCCCCTCACTGTGCAGATAGGACCCACGGCCGGGTTGGAGGGGCCACGGCTGCTCTGTCCACCACACGTCTGGCAGGGAGCACATCTCCTCTGTGAATCCTTTGGATGGGAATCCTTTGTGTCAAGCAACCACATCCCCAGATGTGTTCCCAGCTAAGGGCTCGGATGTTTAAGATTTCTGAGAGAGTTGGACCAGGAAGGAACAAGAGGTCGCCTTGACACAGGATGGAACCGCCCAGGCCCAGGCCCACGAGTCGGGAACCTGTCAGAATTGGGACCTGGCACTGACAGAGGCCGCCAGGAGCAGCAGAGTCGGGCCTGCCTCCCCTTGTCCACCGACTCGCTGTTGTGACCTTGGAGGAGTCCCTTCACCTCTCTGGGCTCCATTTCCTCGGTCGTAAAATGAAGGAGAGCCTCTCCCCCACCAGAAGTCCCTGAGAAAAACACAGAAAGGCTTTGAACCTGCCTGAGCCCCTCCTGAAGAGCCACAAGCAAAGGCGCTGAGAAGGGCTGCAGTTAAAAACAACAAAACTTTGGCTTTCTTTAGCCCAGTGTTTTTCAAACTAATTGGACCACAGAGGCCCTTCTTGGTCCAGCGCCTACAGAGCCAGGTATGTGAGGGAGACGGGCAGACAGCCGGGATGCGGGAGAGCCCGGGCCATGAGCCCAGCCCACAAACCCAGACCTGCGAGAGCTCTCCCCTTCTCCCCGTGGTCAACACGGCTTCTGTTCTGCTGGCCAGTGTCAATTTGGGGCTTTTCCTGCCCTTCTTTGGGGCTGGATGATGGCTCTGGGACTTTATGTAGGTTCTGGTGGTGTTGGAGGAGGGGTGGGCAGGGACAGCACAGACATCCGGTCAGCTGGGTGTCTGCCATCTGGCCAAGTGGGCTCTTGTGTCCCTGTCAGGTCCAGTGGCTCGGTGACCTCTGACCAGGAATGGGTCTTTGAGGCTTCCTAGGCTGCCCTCGTCCGACCCAACCTGCTGTCCGCTGGCCATCGCTTCCCTGTGGGTGGGGTGGTGGCAGCTTCCACCCTCCTCTCCCCAAATGAGAGAAGGCTCAGGGGTCTCTTCAATTTTGTGTGGTCCTCTGCTTATCTTCTTTTAATTGAAGTACAGTTGATTCACGATGCTGTGTTAGTTTCTGATGTAAAGTGATTCAGTTACACACCTCTATATTCTTTTCACGTTCTTTTCCATTACGGTTTATCACAGGATATTGGATACAGATCCCTGTGCTCTACAGTAGGAGCTTGTTGTTTATTTTACATATAGTAATGTGTAACTGCCAATCCCAAACTCCTAATTTAGGTCCTCTTGCTTTTCTTTCTTTATTTATATATATATTTTGGCTGTGCCGTGTGGCTTGCGGGATCTTAGTTCCGCGACCAGGGATCGACTCGGGGCCCCGGCAGTGAAAGCACCGAGCCCTAACCACTGGACCGCCAGGGAATTCCCAAGCCTCTTGCTTTATAAGTTTGCTTTGTGAATAGATGGTAGTCACAGGCTGGAAGCCCACAAAGTATAAAAAGGTACATAACACAGGCTTCCTGTCCGCCTGGTCATCTGTCTGCCCAGCTTTCCTGCCCCCTCTAGAATAAACGGCTCTGTTCAGATGCTTTACGTGCCACAAAGTTCATCTGCTTAAGAGCTGTGCAACCATCACTATAATCTAATTTTAGAACATTATCGTCACCCCCAAAAAACCCCTGTCACTCCTCATACCTCCCCACCCCCAGCCCTAGGCTGGCCCTGACCTACTTTCTCTCTCTATAGATTTGCCTACTTTGGACATTTTATAAAAGTGGAATGTGCTGTCTGATGACTAGCTTCTTCCATGAGCATGTTTTTGAGATTCATCCATGTGGTAGGGTGTCAGTACTTTATACCTTTTTGTGTCCAAATAACATTCCGTTGTATGGATGGACCACATTTTACTCATCCATTCATCAGTTGATGGACATTTGGGTTGTTTCTACTTTTTGGCTACTATGAACAATGCTGCTGTGAATATTCATGTACAAGTATCTGGGTGGACATGTTTTCACTTCTCTTAGGAGTGGAATTGCTGGGCCATATGGTAGTTCTGTGTTTAACGTTCTGAGGAGCTGCCAGACTGTTTTCCAAAACAGCTGCACTGTTTTTTGTTTGTTTGTTTGTTTGCAGTACGCGGGCCTCTCACTGCTGTGGCCTCTCCCGTTGCGGAGCACAGGCTCCGGACGCACAGGCTCAGCAGCCATGGCTCACGGGCCCAGCCGCTCCGCGGCATGTGGGACCTTCCCGGACCGGGGCACGAACCCGCGTCCCCTGCATCGGCAGGCGGACTCTCAACCACTGCGCCACCAGGGAAGCCCCCTAACCCATTTTTAAACTGGGTTATTTGTCTTTTCATTATTCAGTTGTAAAGGTTCTTTATATATTCTGGATACAAATCCCTTATCAGATATATGATTTGGAACTATTTCCTCCAAGTCTGTGGAATATCATTTTATTCTCTTGATGGTGTTCTGTGAAACATAAAAGTTTAAAATTTTTATGAAGTCCAGTCTCTCAAGCTTCTTTTTGATCATTTGTGCATTCGGTCTCACTGCCTAACCCCAAATCATGAAGATTTAACTCCTGTTTTCTTCTAAAACTTGTCTAGTTACATTTAGGTCTGTGACCCACTGTGAGGTACTTTCTGTGTATGGTGTGAGTTAGGGGTCCACATTCATTCTTTTGAAGGTGGCTTACCCAGTTGTCTCAGCACCATTTGTTGAAAAGACTGTCCTTTTTCCCGTTGAATCTTCTTGGTATCTTGGTTGAAAATCAATTGACCATAAATGTTAGGCTTTAGTTTTTGACTCTAAAGTCTACTCTACTGACTCACGTCTGTCCTTATGCCAGTACTACACTGTCTTATTTACTGTTGGTTTGTAGTAAGTTTTGAAATTGGGAAGTGTGAGTCCTACAACTTTGTTCTCTTTCAAAAGTGTTTCAGCTCTTCTGGGTCTCTTGCATTTCCATATGATTTTAGGATCAGCTTTTCAAATTTTGCAGAAAAGCCAGCTGGGAATTTGACTGGGATTGCATTGAATCTGCAGAATTATTTGGGGAGCACTGCTATCTTAACAATATTGTCTTTCCATCCATGAATATGGAATATCTTTCCATTTATTTAGGTCTTCTTTCAGGAATGTTTTGTAGTTTTCAATGTGCAAGTTTTGTACTTCTTTTGTTCAATTTATTCTTCAGTATTTTATTTAAAACACTGTTTTTGGTTTTGTACGTTTCTTTACAGTGTTTCTTTATGTATATACTAATACCTATAAATCTAGATTAGAGCTTTCTCCTTTTTTGCAGAAACAAAGGGAGACTATAAGCCATGCTGTTATGGACCTTGTTTTGTTTTTATTTTTTTATTATTTTAAAAATATATTTATTTGGTTGCGCCGGGTCTTAGCTGTGGCAGGCGGGCTCCTTAGTTGTGGCAGGCGAACTCTTAGTTGCGGCATGCACGTGGTCTCTAGTTCCCTGACCAGGGATCGAACCTGGGCCCCCTGCATTGGGAGCGTGGAGTCTTAACCACTGTGCCACCAGGGAAGCTCCTTGTGTTTGTTTTTCCACTTAATATATCTTGGAGTTCTTTCTAAAGCAACACACAGAGAGCTTCCTCACCCCTTTTCTATAAGTGCATAATAGTCCTGTGTATATACTCAGTCAATCCCCTACTGATGGACATTTGTGCTACTTCCAATCTTCTGCTATTACAAACATTGCTGCAATGAATTATCATTTTGCACTCTGAAATAAATCCCAGAGATTAATCACTATATCAGCAGGTAAAAACATCAGTCATTTTGACTAATGTTGCCAAATCTCCCCCCTTGAGGGTTATCCCTATTCCTCTCCTTCCAGAGTGAATGAGTGCCACTCTCCTTGTGACCTTGCCAACAGGAGGTGTTAGTAAAACTTCTGGATTTTTAGCAATCTATTAGGGGGAAGATGGTCTCAGCGTAGTTCAAATTTGCTTGTCTCTTAGGAATGAGACCAGACAAATTTATGCTGTTCGTCCCTGTCTGTGAACTGTCTGTTCATTACCTTTGCCCAATTTTCTGTCGGGTAGCTGGCCTTTTCCTTTCTGCTTACTCTTTATTTATACATGTGTTTCTCCTTTTGTATTATTTATTTATTTATTTAATTTATTTATGGCTGTGTTGGGTTTTTGTTGCTGCATGTGGGCTTTCACTAGTTGCGGCGAGCAGGGGCTACTCTTCATTGCAGGTGCACAGGCTTCTCATTGCGGTGGCTTCTCTCGTTGCACAGCACCGGCTCTAGGTGCGCGGGCTTCAGTAGTTGCGGCACTTGGGTTCAGCAGTTGTGCCTCATGGGCTCTAGAGCACAGGCTCAGGAGTTGCGGGGCATGGGCTTAGTTGTTCTGCGGCATGTGGGATCTTCCCAGACCGGGGCTCGAACCCGTGTCCCCTGCACTGGCAAGCGGATTCTTAACCACTGCGCCACCAGGGAAGTCCGTCTGCTTACTCTTTAGATACAAGTTGCAAGTGTTTTGTTCCCGTTTTTGTCTTTCCTCCTTAAGCTGCTTTTTGCCATGCAGAAGTTGTTTGTTTTGTGTAATCTATTTTATCAATTTTGTATTTTATAGAGTTTGGATTTGGGGTCACAGTTAGAAAGGCCTTTCATACTCCAAGGTTATAAAGAAGTTATCGAATGGTTTCTTCTCTAGAAGTTTTAAAATTTTTATTCTATTTCACACTTAAATCTTTGGGCTGTTTTTTTCAATCTAGGACAAATTATTTTCTGTGCTGTTTTCTGGCCCAATCATTTTGTGCCAAGAATCCTTTCCTCTAAGTTCTGAAAGCAAAAGCCAGGGTTTCTGCTCTTCCCACCCCACCCCCCAACCTCAGGACACCTCTGCCCTGAGTCCTACTTGAAGGGAGGAGATGCAGGCAGGGGAGGGGGCAGAACAAAACTCAGACATGACGCAATGTTAACACAGAACAAGAACGAGGGTTGCTTACCACTCCACATGTCTTCACTGAGGACAGCTCAGTATAAAGTATTTGGTTATTTGTGAGCACTGGCCGAGGACCTACTGTGTGTCTGGTATTACAGAAGCACTGGGCTCGGAGATGAATGAGACAGTGTAAGGAGGTAGATGGCTACACCCTCAGATGTCAAATTACAAAATAAGAAACATTACCAGGTAGAAGGTGCTCAGGCCACATGGCCATCCAGGAAGGCACACCTGAGACATCTCAGAGGAGAGGTCAGGTGCCACGGCAGCGTACAGGGACAAGTGTCTTTGGGAAGTTAGAGTGCTTCAGCCACAAGCTGAGGTTCTGGGGGCAGTTCCCAGGCCTGGAGTGCGGATTTGCTGATTATGAAATGATTATAATTAATCCATTATATTTTAAACCACTTTATCCAAATAACTACCACTTGGCAACCACACCTCGGGCCAGTTCCATGCGTGTCATGTGCACGTCCTCGAGGAAACCTGCTCTGCAAAGGAGCACCCAGAGTCCCCGTTTACAAAAGAGAAAACCCGCGGCTGCGCTGCCAGCCTTTCCTAAGCCGGCTGGCTGGCGACTCAGAGCTGTGCTTCCTCCCCAGGCACGGCTGCGCTCACACACATTTTGTCACTGAACCATGGGAAATCGGTTTTCAGAATGAGTCAACAGGAGGCAGAAATTACAAAGGGAAGAAACGGTCATCCCCACCTTTCTCTCTTCCTCCTTCTTCCCGATTCATAAAAGAGACTGTAAATGATCACTGTAATTCTCTGACCTGTCACCCAGAATGTGGAAGCTGCTGAAACTCTCTCAGACCCCCTAGCCCACCACGTGCTCAAGGAGAGATCACCCTCTTTGCTGCCAGCTAATCCATTTGCCCCATATGCAAAACCCTCTGCAGTTTTTCTCCCTCCTTCCTTCCTGTCTTGTAAGTCCTGTCATTGCCCTGTTCATTGACAGTGGTCTAGGGGTGTCCCCTCTCACAAGTGAGTGACTATTGTAGACACAAAGTCAGAGTTATTCCCTGATTGTAGTTCACTTCAACATGACGATGTAAACTTTGTTCACAGCTGAGCCATGTGACCTCCCTGGAGTTGAAACTCCTTGGTTTTCTCTGTATGTCTCAGGAACTCACCCCCAGCTCTGGGGCAGATCCAGCCTGTCAACTGGTCAAGCAGACTCGCTTATATACGGTTCCTTGTTTCCACTGGAGATGTTCCTTCCGCTTTTCTCCTATTTTAGTTGAGACAGGGCTCCCCCTTGGCCTCCAGGCCATGTCCCAGGGATTCCCTTCACCATCATTCTGAGAACTTCTATCTTTCCCTCTTGACTGAGATGGACCCTGCTTTCCCCCCTCCTCCATCAGTTGAAAATCAACTGACCATAGATGAAGAGCTTATTTCTGGGTTCTATTCTATTCCACTGCTCTGAGTATCTGTCTTTATTCCATTATCACACTGTTTACTTTAGCTTCGAAGTTTTGTTTTTTTTTCTTTTTGCGGTACGCGGGCCTCTCACTGTTGTGGCCTCTCCCGTTGCGGAGCAACAGGCTCCGGACGCGCAGGCTCAGCAGCCATGGCTCACGGGCGCAGCCGCTCCGCGGCATGTGGGATCTTCCCGGACCGGGGCACGAACCCGTGTCCCCTGCATCGGCAGGCGGACTCTCAACCACTGCGCCACCAGGGAAGCCCTGTAGTAAGTTTTGAAATCAGGGTATGAGTCCTCCAACTTTGTTCTTCTTCTTCAAGATTGTTTTGACTATTCAGGGTCAAATGAATTTTTAAGACGGGTTTTTCTATCTGTGTAAAAACGTCACTGGGATTTTGTTAGGGATTGTATTGACATCTTAACATTGTCTTTCAGTCCATGAACATGGGATGTCTTTTATTTAGATCTTCTCTAATTTCAGCAATGTTTTGTAGTTTTCAGGGTATACTTCTTTCACCGCCTTGGTTAAATTCATTCCTAAGTATTCATTTTTGTCTCTGAACACGGATTTGTTTTTTTAATTTCCTTTTAGGATCGTTCATTGCAAGTATATGAAAAATGCAACTGATTTTTTGTGTTGCTTTTGTATCTGCAACTTTGCTGAATATTTATCTTTAACAGTGTTTAGTGTGTGAAATTTTTAGAGATTTTACATATAAGATCATGTCACCTATGAACAGATAATTTTACTTTCTCCTCTCCAATTTGAATACATTTATTTCTTTTTCTTGCCTAATTGCTCTTCCAGTACTATGTTGAACTGAAGTAGTAAGAGTGGGCATTCTTGTTTTGTTACTAGTCATAGGAGAGACGCTTTCAGTCTTTCACCACTGAGTGTGATGTCAACTGTGGGTTTTTCATACATGGTTGTTATCGTGTAGAGGAGGTTGTCTTCTATTCCTACTTTACTGAATGTTTTTATCATGAAAAGGTGCTGAATTTTGTTAAATGCTTTTTCTGCCTCAAAATGATCATGTGGTTTTTTCCTTCATTCTTGAAGTGTATTACATCTATTGATTTTCATTTTTTTAATTTTTTTTTTTTTTTTTTTTGGCGGTACGTGGGCCTCTCACTGTTGTGGCCTCTCCCATTGCGGAGCACAGGCTCTGGACGCACAGGTTCAGCAGCCATGGCTCACGGGGCCCAGCCGCTCCGCGGCATGTGGGATCCTCCCGGACCGGGGCACAAACCCGTCCCCTGCATCAGCAGGCGGACTCTCAACCACCGTGCCACCAGGGAAGCCCACATCTATTGATTTTCATGTGTTGAACTATTATTGCATTCTGGAAATGAATCCCACTTGGTTATAATGTGTAATCCTTTTAATATGCTGTTGGATTTGATTGGCTAGTATTTTGTTGAGAATTTTCGCATCTATATTCACGGGGCATATTGGTCTGAAATTTTCTTTTCTTATGATGTCTTTATTAGGCTTCAGCATCAGTGTTATGCTGACCTCACAGAGTTAGGAAGTGCTCCCTCTTCAACGTTTTTGAAAAAGTCTGAGGATTAGTTTTAATTCTTCTTTAAATATTTGGTAGAATTCACCAGTGAAGCCATCTGGTCCTGAGCTTTTTTTTTTTTTTTTTTTTTAATGATCACATTCTTTTTTTAAAAAAAACTGTATTTATTTTTGGCAGCGTTGGGTCTTCATTGCTGTGCACGGGCTTTCTCTAGTTGTGGAGAGCAGGGGCTACCCTTCATTGTAGCGTGCGGGCTTCTCATCACCGTGGCTTCTCATTGAAGCCACTGCTGTGGCGCGGGCTCTAGGCACACGGGCTTCAGTAGTTGTGGCACACAGGCTCAGTAGTTGTGGCTCACGGGCTCTAGAGCGCAGGCTCAGTAGTTGTGGCGCATGGCTTAGTTGCTCCACAGAATGTGGGATCTTCCCAGACCAGGGCTCAAACCCGCGTCCCCTGCATTGGCAGGTAGATTCTTAACCACTGCGCCTCCAGGGAAGCCCTGGTCCTGGGCTTTTTGTTGGGAGGTTTCTTATTACTGATTCAATCTCCTTACCTGTTATAGGTCTATTCAGATATTCTTTCTTCATGTATCAGTTTTTGTAGATTGTATGTTTCCAGGAACTGTCCATTTATTTAGATTACCTGATTTGTTGGTGCACAATTGTTCACAGTACTCTCTTATAACCTATAAAATATGTATCAATGCCCCACTTTCATTTCTGATTTTAGTAATTTGAGTTTCATCTCTTTTTCTTAATCAATCCAGCTAAGGGTCTGTTGGTTTTGTAAATCTATTCAAAAACCCAACTTTTGGCTTTGTTGATTTTCTCTATTATAGTTTTTCTTTTAAATTTATTATTATTATTTTAATCAATTCTATCTTTATTTATTTGGCTGCGTCAGGTCTTAGTTGCAGCATGCAGGATCTTGGCCACGGCACGTGGGCTCTTTGTTGCGGTATGCGGGCTCAGAGTGTGCGGGCTCAGTAGTTGTGGCACGCAGGCTTAGTTGCCCCACGGCACGTGGGATCTTAGTTCCCAAACCAGGGATTGAACCTGCGTCCCCTGCATTGGAAGGTGGACTCTTAACCACTGGACCACCAGGGAAGTCCATATTACAGCTTTTATATTCTCTTTTTTTATCTCCACTCTAATCTTTCCTTATGCTTGCTCTGGGTTTACTTTGCTTTTCTTTTTCTAGTTCCTCATGGTATACAGATAGGTCAAGATCTGAGAGATTCTTCTTTTTTTAGTGTACCCATTTATATTTATAAATTTCCCTCTTAGCATTACATTTACTGTATCCCATAACTTCTGGTACGTTGTGTTTTCATATTCATTTATCTCAAGATATTTTCTAATATCTCTTGTGACTTCTTCTTTGACCCATTGGTTGTTTAAGAGTGTTTTGGGGGGAATTCCCTGGTGGTCCAGCAGTTAGGACTCTTTGCTCCCAATGCAAGGGGCCCGGGTTCAATCCCTGGTCTGGGAACTAGATCCTGCATGCTGCAACGAAGATCCAGTGTGCTGCAACAAAGACCCGGCACAGCCAAATAAATTAAAAAAAAAAAAAAAGTGTGTTGTTGAAGTTCCACATATTTGTGAACCTTCCAATTTTCCTTCTGTTATTGGCTTTTAGTTTCATTCCACTTTGATCAGAAAAGATTCTTTGAATTACTTTAATCTTTTAGAACCTATTAAGACTTGTTTTGTGACCTGACATATAGCCTGTCCAGGAGTATGTTCCACGGACACTTTAGAAGAATGTGTAGTCTGCGTCGCCGAGTACAGTGTCGTGTATATGTCTGTTACATGGTTGCTTTACAGAGTTGCTCAAGTCATCTTGTCCTCATTGATCTTTTGTCCAGTTCTCCTACCCACTACTGAAAGTGGGGAATCGAAATATCCAAATATTGTCACAGAACTATTTCTCCCTTCAATTCTGTCAACTTTTGTTTCATATGTTTGCACTCTGTTGTAACACACGTGTGTTTATAATTGTTAAATCTTCTTGCTGTATCAAACTTTTAATCAATATATCTTGTCTTTGTCTCTTGTAACCTCTTTTGATTAAACTACTTTGTCTTATAATAATATAGCCCCCTCAGTTCTCTTTTGGTTATTATTTGCATGGACGATATTTGTCCATTGTTTTACTTTCAAGCTCGTGTCCTTTTATGTAAAGTAAGTCTCTTATAAACAGGATATAGATGAATACTGTTTTTTTAATCCAATCTCCCAGTCTCTGCCTTTTGTAATAGCAGTGTTTAGTCCATTGACATTAATATGATTACTGATAAAGGAGTTACTTCTGCCATTTATCTATGTGTTTTCTGTATGTCTTACGTTTTCTGTTCCTCAGTTCCTCCACTACTGACTTTTCTTTTGTATTTAATTACTTGTAGTGTGCCATTTTTATTCCCTTTTTCTTTCAGTTTCTGTATGTTTTTAGTTATTTTTTAAGTGATTACCCTGAGGATTACAACTAATGTCTTAAACCTCTAACAACTCAGTTTCAATAATACCTAGTTTCAGTAGTGTACAAACACTGTTCTATATCTCTGTCCCTTCCTATTGATATTGATATTGTCATAGATTTCCTTTACCAACGCTCCTTCTTTTTTCTTATGACTTCAAGTTACTGTCTAGTGCACTTTCATTTCAGCATGAAGGACAACTCCCTTTAGCATTTCTTGTAGGACAGGTCTACTGGTAACAAACTCTCTCAGCTTTTGCTTATCTGGAAATGTCTTAACTTCTCCTTCATTCCTGAAAGATAGTTTTGCCAGATATGCAATTCTTGGTTGATAGTTTTTTTTTTTCTTTTTGGACTTTAAATGTAACAGCTCACTTCTAGCCTCCATGATTTCTAAGGAGAAACCAGCTATTAATTTTATTGAGGATCCCCTGTATATGACAATTGTTTCTTTGTTGCTGCATTCACAATTCTCTCATCTTTGGGTTTCCACAATTTTATTACAATGTGTCTCAATGTGGGCGTCTTTGAATTTATCCTGCTTATTCATTGACATTCTCGGACATGTATATTCATGTCTTTCCTAAGATTTGGGAAGTCTCCAGCCATTATTTCTTCAGATATTTTCTCTCTCTCTTCTCTTTGAAATTCCTATGTGCATACGGTGTTACATTTGATGGGCTCCCACGAGTCCCTCAGGTTCTGTTTATTTTTTCTCATTCTTTTAAATTTCTGATTCCTATTCTAAATAATTTCAATAGTCTTATCTCCAGGCTCACTGATCCTTTCCTTCTGGCTGCTCGGATCTGCTATTGAACCCCTCTAGGGAGTCTTTTCATTTCAGTTACTGGACTTCTCAATTCCAGAATTTCAGTTTGTTTCCATTTTTTAATAGATTATTTAGAGTGGTTTGAGGTTCACAGAAAAATGGAATGGAAATTACAGAGAATTCCCATATACCCCCTGTCCCCAAACATGCACAGCCTCCCTCACTATCCATATCCTGCACTAAAGTGGCACATCCACTACAACTAACTACATTAATACATCATTATTGTCCAAACTCCATAGTTTACACTGGGGTTCACTCTCGGTCTTGTACTTTCCATGGGATTTGACAAATGTATAATGACTTGCATCCAGTTTCACTGCTCTGTATAATCCCCTGTGCTCCACCTTTATCTCTCCCTCCCCCTCAACCCCTGACAACCACTGACCTTTCTTCTGTTTCCAGAATGTCACAGAGCTGGGACCATACAGCGTGGAGCCTTTTTAGCATGGCTTTTCTCAGTCACATGCATTTAAGATCCCTCCGTGTCTTTCCATGGTTTGAGGTCCCACTGTCTGGATGCCACAGTTTATTTATCAGTTCACCTACTAAAGGGCATCTGGGTTGCTTCCAAGTTTTGGTTCCTTTTTTACAACCTCTATTTCTTTATTCATATCCTCATTTTGTTCTTACATCATTTTCCTGATCTCCTTTAGTTCTTTGTCTGTGGTTTCCTGTAGCTCATGGAACGTATTTAAGACAGTTGACTTAACATCTTCAACTAATACTTTCAATGTCTAGGCTTCCTCAGGGATAGTTTCTGTCAAAGCCTTTTTTTCTGTGAATGTGCCGTATTTTCCTGTTTCTCTATATGTTTTGTAAGTTTTTTGAGAACTGAACATTTTGAGCATTACATTGTGGTAAGTCTGGAAATTTAACTCTCTCACTCCTCAGGGACTGCTGAAGTTTTTGTTGCTGAGAGCTGGAGTCTGTTTGTGACTCTTCCAAACTATTTTTGCAAAGTATGTATTCCTTGTGTGTGGTCACCAAAGTTTCTGTTCCTTCATCTCTGCAGTCAGCCAGTGACCTGACAAAGATTTTCCTAAATGTGTGACTCCCCAAATGGGGGGGCAGTAGATCTCTTCCAATCCCCTGGGAGCCACTTCAACCAGGGAGGCTGAAACAATGCCCACCACCCTCTGTGCTGGCTCCTCAGTGATCAAAAGCGGCAACCAGCAATTAGAACCCACAATCCCAACATTCAGAGGACAAGGTCCTTACTGCCCATCCAGGTCCCAGCAAGTTGCCCCAGGGACATGAACAGCCACCACCCCACGATAGGCTGAAAGGCACCAAAACTCCCCAAATCTACCAGCTTCTTTGCCCAACTGTCCCATAGACAACCCCAGAGCTCCAATATCGTTACTTCAGCCAAGGCTGCCAGCTTGATGGCCGCTAGGGGAGAAGCAGGTCGCTGGGGCTTCCTCCTGGCCATCTTCCCTGGCATCACTCTCACGCCCCCACTTTGATTTGAAATGTGCACAGAGTTCCTAACTCACAGAGCCCTCCCTGTAGGTGATCTGCTTGTTCTCAAGGAGGCTTTAGAGTCTCCTTCAAGTCTCTGTTGCTCCTGAATTTCACGATGGTGGGTCTTGGTTTGAGAGAATTTATTGTGCAGGACACCTGATTGGCTCTTTGAATCTGGAGGCTGTCTTTCAACTCTGTTTTCTCTGGAACTCCCATCAGTCAACCTCCAGACGTCCTGATATATAATTCCATATTTTTCACATCTTTTCCGATTTTCTGGGATATTTCTTCAATTATATCTTATAACCCTTCAACAGCTGTTTTTATTCTGGCTATTATATTTTAAATTTTCTAGTCATTCTTAGTTGTTCTATGCATACAATTCTTTAAAAGTAGCACATCACTGGGCTTCTCTGGTGGCGCAGTGGTTGAGAGTCCGCCTGCCGATGCAGGGGACGCGGGTTCATGCCCCGGCCCGGGAAGATCCCACATGCCGCGGAGTGGCTGGGCCCGTGAGCCATGGCCGCTGAGCCTGCGTGTCCGGAACCTGTGCTCCACAATGGGAGAGACCACAGCAGTGAGAGGCCCGTGTACCGCAAAAAAAATAAAAAAAGTAGCACATCACTGAGAATTCCCTGGCGGTCCAGTGACTGGAACTCCACACTTTCACTGCTGAGGGCCCGGGTTTGATCCCTGGTTGGGGAACTGAGATCCCACAAGCCGGGAAAAAAAAAAAAAAATTAGTACGCCATTCTTTCTCGTGGATATAAAAGTTCTCTTCTCTTTCTAAGGATGTCTTGCTGTCATCTTGTAGTTTTCTTCTGTTCCCTGCATTGTCTCTATTGGCACTGGGTGGATTTCTTCTGCTTGCATCGTCCAAGGTCTCTTTCATGCAGAGGTGGTGCTCCAATATCAGGTGACCCTTGGCTGCAGTTCACAATTCACACTGAGGCACTAATGGCTGATTGGAAGTTCTGGGTAAATGGACGGCGTTTTCACACAGGAGCTTTGCTCTAGTGGTCAGGAAGCAGCATGGTCACTTTCTTGAAAGAATCTCCCAGTCAGTGCCTCCAGGGCTTTTCCTTTGGGTCAGCTTTTCCAGAGCAGAGTCTGCTGGCTTCCTGCCAGTCGCAGGATGGGGAAGGACACATCTTTTACAAACCTGGCCACAGCAGTCCTGAGGTATGGCTGGGGGGATAGTGGACCTCACTGCCACCCTCCTCAGTCGTGTCTGAGGAGACCCCAACCTCCTGCTCGGGTGGGTGAGGGGCCGTCACCTGCCTGGGGTCAAGCCCTCTTTACGTAAGTCTCCAACCCTATTTCACTGCTCTGCCCTCCCATCCCCCACGGCCAGAGGTCCTAGTGCCCCAGTTCCAGGAGGTTCCTAGCATTCGGTGACGCAATTCCGCTTCCTCCCCGTGAGCTTCAACCGAGAGAGATCTTCAACTGAAGCCTGTCACCCCAGGCCCTCTGCCTTCCGTCTTCCAAAACGTTGCTGACACCCGTCCCCTGCTGCAGTCACTTCTTCCATTCCACCTTCGAGGACAACTATCCTTTCCTGCCCTTTCAGTTTGGTTCCAAGAGGGAAGGAGGATAAACCCAGGTGGTTAAGCTGCCAGGTCGAGGGGGAGCCGCTGGTCTTTCCTCAGTGGACTCCCATTAAAGAATAAACAAGTGCCTCAAAAAATGTTTAAAAGAAGTTGTTGGGGAGGAAAATGCCATGAAATTAGGCAGAAAATTACAGAAGACTCAGCAACACACAACCATCTGGAATGAGTCCCAGATGCCTTGCAGAGCCAAAGAATCCAGACAATGAAAGTTCAGGAACAGGCAGTAGCAGCAGCCTCTGGCCCTGTGGCGTTCAAACTCAGAACAGAAGTCACCTCTGGGGGTGGATGTTGGGTGGGAGGGGCCCGTGGGAGTCATCAGGGAGCAAGAAATATTCACCACCTTGACGCGGTGGTCGTGACACAGGCGTGTACACGTGCAAAGATTTGTCAAGCTGTACTCTTCAGATCTGTCATTGTGTGCGTCTCACATCTCAGCAAAAGAGCAAGGGAAGGAAACGGACATTTATTGAGTGCTTGCTGTTTGCTAGGCACTGGCTAGGTCTGCTTTTCTAATTCATTCATTTAATGAGCACCTACTATGTCCTGGGCACTATCTAGGTTCTGAGGACCCAGCAGCAAACAAATCAATTAGCATCTATGCCTGCGTGATGCTCTCAGTTAATGGGGAGACAGTATCAAATAACTGCATCACAAAAGTCAAGTGACAACAGTGACAAGTGCAGAAGAAGGAGCAAGTCCCAATCCGGGGTGGGAGGGTGTCAGAAAGGCTTCCCTGAAGAAACGAAGTTGCAACAGAGATCTGAGGGGTCAGGAGGAAATGACCAGTCGTGAAGCACGAAGAGCATGGGGTGCAAAGGGACCAGCACGTGCAAAGACCCCGTGGCAGGAGGCGTGTGCACGTTCATGAGGGTAGAGAACAGGGCCGAGCAGGGCTCCACTGATGCCAGAGGGGCCTCAGAACTGCCGTGCCCCAGACGGGAAACTGAGGCTCAGGGTGTCAGCCCCGGATTGCCCAGCAAGTACAACTGGGGCAGAAACCAACTCTGTCTGTTCCCCCTAGGGAACGTGAGCGGGAGAGGCCGCCTGGGCTCCGGCCTCCAGTGGTGCCCGCTGCCCTCACGTTCCCTGCCTCTCAGCCCCACAGGGCCTGCGGCTGGGGGTGGCCATGGAGCCCTGCCCCGAAGAGCAGTACTGGGACCCGCTGCTGAACACCTGTGTCTCCTGCAAAGCCATCTGCAGCAATCAGAGTCCACGCACCTGTGCAGCCTTCTGCAGTGAGTCCTGGGGCCCGAGCCTGGGCTGGATGCCCCTCCTGCCCCCGGAGGTCCCCCTGGCCTGCACTTGGGACCTGAGGAGGGGTGGAGGGAGACGGGAGATGGACAGTGTGGCACCTTCTACCTTTCGACCCTCCTACCCTCCTTGCAGCTTCCCAAGCATGCTCCGTTCCTTCCTGCCTCAGGGCCTTTGCACAGGGATGCATTTCCCCACCTTCTCCCCCGGGCTCCCTCCCACCCGGCCTTCAGGTCTCAGCCCCAAATCAAGAGGTCCTCTCTGACTGCCGGATGGAAAGTGGGCCCTCCTTCATCATTCTCTGATCTTTCTTCTGAAACTTTTTATTATAGAAATTATGACAGAAAGAGAGGACGGCATGATGAACCTGTCTACCCATCAGCAGCTTTAGAAATGCCACCTTTACAGTCCCCAATTTTTTTACTTGTGTATTTTAAAGCCAATCCAAGAACTCGTATTATTTTATGTGTAAATACTGGATCACGAACCCCTAAAACATAAGGGCCTTTAAAGCATAACCTCAATGTTTTATCAGCCCAGCAATAATTCCTTAGTATCATCTGCACTCAGGCCACATCCAGTTTTCTCGAATTGTCTTTTGCTTGCTTTTTCGTAACTTGTTCTTTCCCCGATGGAACTTATCACAGCTTGTACCACACGTTCTTTCCTGTGCGTTCATGTGTCTCGACCACCCGACTGAGAGCTCAATTCCTTTCTTAAGCCTAGCACAGTGCCTGACACATAGTAAGTGCTTCATAAATACTGGCTGAATGGGGCTCAGAGAGGCTGAGTGACTTGCCCAAGATCACACAGCACAGTAGTGGAAGAGTTAGGATTTGAACAACAGCTTTCTGAGTCTGCAACACCATGGCTCTGAGCCACTATCCATTAATGAGGTGGACATTCAGTGTTGACCCACAAACCCCTGGAAAGAGGAATCTGACAGACCCTTCAAGGAGGTTATTATCTAGTTGGAGAAATGACTCCACTTCATGGTAAAGAGGTGAACTACCGTAAAACGCCACAGCTGGGAGAGACCACGTCTGGCTGATGGGTTGGGGAGCGAGGAAGTTTTCTGGTAGGAAGCGCCACCTGAGATGGATTGTTAAGAGTCCACAGACGCAGAAGTCAGATGAGGGGGAACAGCACCCCTGGACGAGGGACCAGCGTGGACAAAGGCGTGGAGGCGGGAAAATACAACAGGGAATATCGAGGCCCAGAGGGGAGGTTGTGAGGTCAGGCAGTGAGGGCTGGTGGTCTGTGGAGCTCTGTCACCTGCACAGCCACATGGGGGTTCCCAAGGACGAGAGGAGGTCACGGCAAGCCCGGGAACACTGCTGCCATCGGGCTAACTCCACCTTGTGAGTGTCGGGGTCAGGAGGGTCCAGGGCCACAGCAGGGTAAGGGCAAGGGGTGGTCACTGGTCCTGACAGGATCACCCGAGTCTCCCCTGAGGTCCCAAATGCAGGCCTTCCTGGTTTTGCCTTCTACTCTGAAAAGGATGTACGTGTTGGCATGTTTGCATCGCCAAGAGCCACAAGTGAATATCCTATTTAAACCCTGAGCATTATTCATTATGTGTCAGGCACTGTGCTGGGGACTTCAAATCCCCGTAACAACCGTAAGAAATCACCATTGTTATAATTATTCCTCTCCTGGAAAACAGGAGACTGAGGTATGGAGGGGCCAAGCCCACCACGTGAAGTGGCGGACCAGAGCTTCCCCCAGC